>NW_019525450.1:4567004-4661579 GCF_002814215.2 Seriola lalandi dorsalis
CACACACACACACACACACGCTCCCTGCAAGCTTCACTGCAGATAAGCTGTTGACAAGATTAATGCATCTGTATCAAAAGTCTAGAGCCGCTTTGCTTTGTGTTGTTTGCGAATCCCCTTTTCCAGGTCAAGCCAGATTGCCTTAACTGGGCTAATATGTTTTCAAGCCAAATTTAACAGGCATGCAGGCAACAGGCCTGCCACCCTTGTCTAACAAGCATCCTGACAGCACTTAGATCAGTATCTATAGATCACAAAAAGATCATGGGTGTTTCAGCCTTGATTGGTGGATGAATTAATGGGTAGTGAAAAATTAATCTCACTTTGTCCTTTTCACTGTAGCAGCTTTAAATGTATTTTCTGTGTCAGGTGCCAATTTGTATCTCCAGGGATGCACATGAGAGAAATTGTCAGCATTATGGTTCCCATTCCTGTTGAGACTGACCATGTTAAAAATGCATGCACGAATGCGTCTTGGAATAAAGTCATCCACCATAAAGCATCTGTTGTGCGTCACTTAGCTATTCCAGTTCAGATGTATGATTTGCACTGTATTGATTGATTTTATGATTTTTCCCTCTCCTCACAGGAACCCCTGTCAATCGTATCCCCATCATGGCCAAGCAAGTCCTGGATCTGTACATGCTGTACAAGCTGGTGACAGAGAAGGGAGGTCTGGTTGAGGTCATCAACAAGAAGATCTGGAGAGAAATCACAAAGGGACTCAACCTACCTACTTCTATCACCAGTGCAGCTTTCACCCTGCGCACACAGTAAGTCTTTGTGCATCTGTGTCACAAAACAACCAACAAAATTCATTTCATTGGCTGTAGTAGCTATAAATTGACTGGATGCACCCAGATACCCAGTCTGTATAATGTTAATCTTATATAAACTGTAATTTGATTCACTTGAACTAAAAAAAGACTCAAGTGTGTGACTTCTCAACTGGAAACAAGCACCTCCCTCATGCCACGGATATGTGTGTGTGGTGTTAGAGCATGTGGATTTCTGTGTGTGTGTGTGTGTGTGTGTGTGTGTGGGCGTGTGTGGGCGCGTGTGTGCGCGTGTGTGTGCGTGTGTGTGCGTGTGTGTGTGTTCGGGTTGGTATGAGTAAGGGTGTCAATATTAACCGTGCCTGTGTGTTTATACACATGCCAGTTTGTTTCCTCCACCAAGCCACCTTCCCTCTTCCCATTCAATCCCTCCATCCATTACATCACACATAGAGCCCATTGATTCCCATAGATTTATTGATGTGATTTGGGTCAGAGTTCACAATGACTAAGGTGGGGTTTGACTGACAGCTTATACGCCGAGCCTTGACTAAAACCTGCTCGCTCTCTTGATGGAAACCCTTCAGTAGATGTAGCACCTCTCTATTCTGTCCACTAGTAGGGTGCCCTAATGAACCTTTATGTATTTTTAATGTCGGTGGGCTGTTGTTTGGCGTTGCTTTGCAAGCTCTATCTAATGGACGCTGCTGCTCTTAGCTTCTTATTGATCCTCTGTGTTACTGTTCCACCATTATGCAGTCAGCGTGCATAATACTGGATGTTCATTTTACCGTATGTTCTGATAGGATAGAAAACATACCAGAGGTGTGACTGTGCATACTTGTAGAGCTGCAATGATGTCATCCAAGTATAGTCAGCATGCAAAACATGTTTTGCACAATTTTCATACCAGTTGTCTTGTTAAATGTCTGGAAATAGCTTTCTGGAGTAACCTGATTTTGTAGAGACCCGGTCTCTATAATCAGTGTAGGGGATTAGAGAAACACAGTCAACATAACACATGTGCATTTCTGTCACAAATGTTAATTAAAAATAATGTTTCCTGTCTGGCCAGATGACTATGCAAGTAAATCCAAACACTGACTCAAAGTACTGAAACTGATATAGATATTGTAGCTTTCCAAACTACACAAATTAGTTTGTGTGTATTGGCCAAATTTAAACAACCAGCAGCTACTTTATCACTACTATCCTTGAATCCTTAAATTCCTTGTGGGCATCTAAATGTAGTAATTGCTCTGTAGGAAAAACTTTTTTAAGGCAGAGGAAGAAACTTGGATTTAAACCAAGCCAGTATAATCTACTTATAGTATGTAGTGCTGTATGTTAAAGTTCTCATTTTAAAATTGATTCGAAACAAGTGGTTGTGGTTGCTTATTGTAGTCATTTGAACCAGATTTGTAATGATAATGCCTCCACCAGCCATGTGGATGTTTCTGTGGTGATCTGATGTATTGCCTTGGGTGTGTGTGTTTTGCTCTTCAGGTACATGAAATACCTTTACCCATATGAGTGCGAGAGGAAAGGCCTCAGCTCTCCAGGTGAGCTCCAGGCTGCCATCGACAGTAACCGACGCGAGGGTCGTCGCCCAAGCTACAGCAGCAGCCTCTTCCGCTTCTCTCCTTCTCCCAGCACAGCCCCACACATCCTCTCACCTCCCAAGATGCATCTTTCAGCTCTGGGGGCTGGGACCTCGGGGGCCCTCAATGGCCTGCAGGCCTCACCAGGACCCTCTCTGAAGAAAGGTAGGCATCTACAAGCTGTGCAGGTTAATTTTGGCATGTGGTAACCTTTGTTTATTCATAAATAAAAGTGTGTGGAAAATAAGTTTACCATAAGTGGGGTTAATGTTCTAAAACAGACCTGCCTGCAAGTGTAAGCAAACAGGCCCCTCTTAGAGGGGACTTTGACGGGTGAAGAAGGGTGTTACTGGTGGGAACAAGCAAAATGCTCAGAAGCCTTTCTCTGGGTGGATGAAGGTTATATTAAACTGGGCAAATGTTTACCTTAAACACTGTAACCTCCTTATAGTGGTTGGTATAGACTGGGGCATTCTGGGCACAGATGTGCATATGTGATTATTTATAGAGAAATACTGCCCTCTGTCGTAATTTAGAAAAGCTACATCTAGTCACAGCTGTGGATAAACACATGACTGTATCACAGTACTTATAGATCAGGTTATGGTTTACATTATTGAAGGAGGCTTTTTTTTTTTAGTATCAACATGATAATAAAGCATTTGAAAGACATTATATACTGGCCTTGACAGTAGACCAAAAACTGTTTTCATCAGAGCACCTTACTCCTGTTTTGACACGTGTGTGACTGTGCATACATGTAAGTTTACTGGTATGAGTGTGCATGCAGGAATGTTGGTATGAGAGTGTGCTGTTGGATTTGTGTATTACGTTCACCTTCCGTCCCTCCACAATATCTCACTGTCAGTGTGTGTGTGTGTTTTTAGTGTTTTTATTTGACTTTGTGAGTGCGAGTGTGCATGCCTGCATATGTGTGTGTAGTCCATCCAGGTGTTTAAGACACCGTGTGTGAACCAGTCTTGCCCCAGGCTGCTTAGAGCCCTCACCTTTACTACTGATTAATAACACGGTTCCTGCGCCGGGGGGGCCTTTTATGAACTTTGAAGCCTTCAGTCCACATCAGTAGGATCCTGTTGATAACTGTCATTACACTGCTGTCTTATCTGATGTCACTTTGACTTGGCTGGAATGTGACTCTGCCCTGGACCCCGACAATATCCACAGTTTGACTTGTGTGGTGAATTTTACCTTCCATTTACTTAATGTGATCATGTGGGCAGGTCAGCTGAGTAAAGAAAACAGTAATTTTAATAAATGCAGAGGACAGTGGCGGAGCCAGGGGAGGCCTGAGGTGGCTGTGGCTCCCTAAACGGTGAAGCTAAAATGTAGTAGATGAAAGTAAGAACAGGATCAAAGCAGAGCAGAAGTTCAGATACAATCTACAAAAGTAGTGAAAGCTGCTAATAATTAAATAATAATAATATAAATAATAATAGAAAAAATAGAATTGCATTTTCTTTCTTGTTACCTTCACATCCACAAACTACTTCTGTCCATCGCCATACCACACGGAACTGAACAAGACTCTAATTTTCTGTGCCTTTTTTTTTCCATAGACCAACTAACCAATTAAAACTTTATTGACTATGACTCTTTTCATTGATTAGCGTTTGATTGACTGTTGGACGGCAAACCTATTCTATACCCTCTTATCCTTTTCAGTGTTGTCTAGGCTTTCCTGGCTCATAGTGGGCGAGAGGGTATGCCCAGGTCAGGTCACAGATCTATCAGCGCAATGAAGATAGGTGATAGCTGGGTGCAACGCCATCACCGAGCTGACACATAGACAACCATTCAAATTCACTCTGTAGATCCCTAATTTACATTTTCAGTCTATGCAGATGGACTAATGGATCCATTTGTAAAATGAACCCTCCATCTCTCTCTTCCAGATGACCTGACCCCCTCCATCATGGCAGCAAGACCCTCCATGGCCCTGGCTCTGGGTCATCAGCAGGTTGCCGGTTTGGCAAGAGCCGCCACGCTGGAGCAGCTGAGAGAAAAGCTGGAGACAGGCGGAGGAGAGGGGCCGGAGAGGAAGATGGCCCGCCTGGCAGAAGAGCAGCAGCGCCTGATGCAGCAGGCTTTCCAGCACAACCTGCTGGCTATGGCTTCTCAAATGCCTATGAATCTGCGCCTGGGAGCCCCCGCCATCACCACCAGAGGTCAGTGCTGCCAAATTTGTCAAGATACTCTTTAATAAACCTGGCAGTTATGAAACAACATCCAGATTACTAAACAACAAGGCACTTCTGATGTTCAGTGGCGTTTTTCCAGAAAACTGAGTGAACATTGCAGCTGTCTGTCACAATAGCATCCAGTAGATATTTAATAATCCTAGAAAAAACTGTAACTGACAGTGACTCTGATCAACAAGAAAATGTTAATGTCAACATTAAAACAAACAAATCTGTCTAAATCTACCCTTTGAAAGTGTTTAGTTCATCTCAGTAGTATTCCTAAACTCACCGAATAAACACATTTAAATGTATTAATGTTGAGATTTTTTAAATATGTCATGTGAATACACAAAAAAATCATCAGCGCTCTGTCATTTCTGTCTCTTCAGATGAGAAGCAGCAGGACATGTCTCTGAGCATCTCAACTAATGGAAATGCCAGCATCACTGTCTCAGTAGAGGTTAATGGCACAATCTACTCAGGTGTGTATGGAGTGGGTTTTATTAAGTGTTAATGTGGTAAATCTTTATTAGGATTTACGATCTGCATCATCTGTGAACTGTTTTTTCAGTTCATTTTCAACACCTAAAATGTAATGTTCACAGTTGTAATGGTCAAAGCACTGTGTTGATCTCTAATGATATCTCCTGTTTTCCTACAGGAACCCTGTTTGCCCACAAGTCTGGTGGGGCCCCGGGGCCTGCTGTGTCGGCTGCCGCTGCTTCAGCTTCCCCCGCTGGAACCAGCACTAGCTTTGGCTTTTCTGTACCCCCGGCTCAGACCCTCAGCCCCACGTCCTCCTCCTCCTCAAAGGGTCCTGGTTCGGCTGAGCCAACCCCCAGTGGGTCACCCTAACTCAAGCCGCCCTTTGTACCTCCTCCCCAGGCCTCTCTTCCACCGGGAGACCCCGCATGAATATACAGTACAATGAGAAACCGATAAGAATAACAAACTGTTGCACAACAAATACCTCATCAACCCTGTCAACCTCTTGGCTGTCCAATCATGAACACAGAGCCTGAGAATATTGTATGACATCATGTGCCCAAACGCACAGCTATGCATTTTATTCAACACACACACACACACAAACACACACACACACACACACACTACACGACAAACACACACAATCATGCATACACGGACACACACTTGTTAATTCTAATGTACATGCTAAACACAATCAGCTCAGCCAAAACCCACTGACAGGTGTAGTCACAACTGAACTTGAAAAGTTTTATCTTAGGACTTTTGTTTGTTTGTTGCCATTTTGTTGTCTTTTTGATTTTGTGTTTTAGAATGATTTTTTGTGTTTTTAGTTTTTCTCTTTTTACATACCTCAAATCAAGTAACCTGCAGTGGTGTCTTTACCTCAGGAGCTGTAGTATATTTAACCTGAATCAACTTTATTTTTGTATTCTTTTTGACCTAGTTGCAATCAGGGGAAGTCGAGTAACTCACCAGTGGAACCTCGCGTACAGAGCACCCACCTCACAGTGACAGGCCTCCAACCTGGGCTGCTCAGGTTTCTTTAACATGCTGTAGCCCCTCGCTGAACTCAAACTGGTGAATGATCAGATGCTGTAGATCAGCACATTAAATACCTCATTTCATAAATCCGCCCTCAGTCCATTATAGAAAGGCTGGAAGTACAAACCTAAATTTCACCCTCTCGCAGGTCCGCACATGCTGTCTTTAAATAAATAGCGCACAATGTTGGGGGGGCAGCAACTCGTATTTAGCTACAACGAGCCTAGCAGACCCTGAGCTCATTTCTCCACCCGGCTCCTATCTATGTTACAGAGTGGTAGTACTGAGGCATTCTTAGCCGCTGCTACAGAGTCAGGTTTGAGTTTGAGTTTTCCCTCATTTTGTTTGTGCATCCTCCCTCCAGCCACAGAGCTGAATGTTAGTCTGACGGCGGCGGCATCCACGCACTGTTCTCAGACCTCACACCAGCCTCTCTGCTCTGGAGGGCATCCCTCTCTCAGGAAACAATGTGACCCTAACTGCAAGGAATCACTGTTAATTTAAAGAGAAAAAAAAAAAAGGATTCATACCTGAAGAATGCACAAGTCTACATGACTGTTTCAAGAATACCTCATCAGACTCTCTCAGAAGGAGAGTTACACTACATACCTCATATGGCTGCAAGGCCATCAAGACTTGACGCCCCCAACCCTGTGATGGAATTGGAACCTGAACTGAAACTGCGTAAATGTACTGACACACTGCTGATGGTTTTGGGGACAAACAGAACTGGGATGGGCTTGCTATCTCTCTCCTCCTGTATTTACTTGTAGAACTTGTTTTATGCTTGCTTCTGTTTTCTTCCTTTATTTTTTATTTTTTGGGGTTCCTCAAGTGTTGTCTGAGAAGAGTGATATATCTGCATCTTTTTCAGGGAAGAGGAAAATAATATAGTTAGTTCCTCACTTACACGTGTAGATTTGTAGGATTGTCAACAGGTTTCAAGGGGTCAGGAAATTATCCTTCAGTTTGACTGCGGACTTCTACTATCACAGTAATCATCTTCTTTCACGACAGCGGCAAAGTGATATGCATGTGTACAATCATGTGACCAGTGTTTGAACACCATAGTCCTCTGGTTCATATTAGACTCTGGTTATTGCACAGCTAGATACCAAAGACTATCCCAGTCGCTCCTCTAAGAATGATCCCTCTTCAATCCTGCTCACACCTGCTGTGGCAGTTCAAGATCTATTTTTGACTGGAAAAAATGTTGCATCTGATCTCACTTGATCCGATTTTGAGTTTTCTTCTCAAGCAAGTAAAATATCTTTAGGGTGATGTGAGGTAAATTCCTTTGCTTCACTTTTTAATGGCATAACTTGATTATTGGAAAGTAACAATGGAAATAAGTCTCAAAATCTGATTTTGTGACATTTACAGATGGATGTTTTTAATGGCTATTAGCAGATATTTAAGTGTTATTATCCACAACAGTTACCACATGCTGTTGCTTCTCTGAGCTGTCTCCCTAATTTAATCCCACCTACTGTGGACATAGACCGTCTCAGCCAATGACAATGGACAGAGGCCCATGAGTCTAATAATTAAAAGACCCACTTCCTGATAATTCAGAAACATCCCTTCAATTATAAGGTCTTTTTCTCCATTTAAAGTAAAATCTTAGCATCTTTGAAAAAACATAAAGGATCAAAATTAATTTTCTAGTTTTATCTGTGTTGAATGTGAGGCATTTTAACTGTTTAGAAACCTCTTTAAGCCCAGTGTGATCTGAGGTGGGCAGCCTTGTTGCTTTTTATTAGACTGTATTTTAGCCATTACGTGTCAGGTTTTGCAGTGCAGATCACAGTTGAGGGTTTGAGGGGTTTTGAGGGTGGAGCTTTATGTCCTTGTGGTGTACCCTTCAAAACCCTGTATGACACATAACTGTATTTTATAAAGGTGAAAATTGTAGAAGCTGCCTTAAAAGTAGTTGCTGGTGAGATCCGGCCAGTGGAGGTTTCACTCCTCCGCTGGTTGGGAAAATGTCTTTCTCTTCGAGCTTAATCCATTGGAGAGTAATCACTTCTTTTTTTTTTTTCTTTTTCAAGGGGAAACAATTCAGTTAGACGTTAGACACCAGTTGTCAAAGGAGAGTTTTGCTATTTATTTGTGTTGATTTTATTTTTTCCTGGTGGACCTTGTTTTTAGTAATGATGAAGCTTAACGATTTTAGGCTTTGTTACTAAAACACTTATTTCTAAGTCCAAGCTTTCTGTTTCACCTGCTCAGTCTAAGCATTGACTATTTGATAATGTAGCTTCACTGCCTTTGTATGTTCGTGTTTGGTTGTGTGTGTTTTGTGTGTGTGCAAGCAGGTTCAGTCCAAACTTTATGTGGTTGCAGTTGCGACTGCAGGGAGCGCCACTGTCAGGATTATTACATTAATGGGGAGGAAGTGTTTGAAGTTTTGATGACATGTTTTACATCAATGGGGGCAGTTCTGTCCAGCATTAGCCTCCTTTACAGTACAGCCACAGTGATCTTCTGCTGTTGAAGGGCACTTTGTGTTTTGTTGTTTATGGAGTGGAAGGTGTTGAGGGTTAGTTGTTCACTTCTCTCTGATCTCTATGTCCCTGACCTCCGACCTCCTGCCACCTGACTTGCTGTGTGGATGAGTATATATGATGTGTTATGCCTGTAAGCGTGTGTGTCTGTGTCTAGTAGAGACACACCCCCCCAACCCTAAACCTCGTCATACCACAATACCTCAGGGCAGTGGGCTGTATTCACTGTTGCGTTGGATGTTGAAGCTGCATTGGGGGGCGAGTACTGACGGAAGCTGCAGTCGCTGAATGCTACTTTGGTTTTGGTGTTGCTTTTTTTTTTTTCTTTTTTTTTTTTTTGTGTTGTCAGTAACTGCAGGCAAGGTCTCGTCACTCAGGAAGCTGTGAAGTTGGAAGTCTGCAGAACCTTTTGTCTCTCAGATGATTTTGGAGTTAATTCAGTTTTAAATTGTTTAAAAACTAACCTGATCTGTGTAAAAACAGGCGCATATGCAAGTGGTTATCGAATACCTCATTTATCAATTTTATGTTGTTGTTTTTGGCTTGTACAATGCTCCGTATATTAATTCAACTGTGGGGTTTGTGCATATTTTTGTACTGTTGTTATTATTATGGACATGATAATAATGATATTACTGATATTATAGTTTTCTCTTTGATTAAAGTAAACATAAATAAGACAAAACACATGAATGCTTGTAAAAACTGGTTTGTGCTGATTGTATTTAAGAGGAGCACTTTTCCAAAGTGGTTTTCACACATTCAGTTTTGTTCATATTAGTAATATAAAGATATGGTTCTCAGGGCTTTAAACTTGTATGTCATGATAAAGTTTTACTTTATATCTTATTTCTGTGTGTGTCTGTCTTATTTCTTCTTTAAAATGTCAGTGTACAGTACATGCTAAGGTGTGACACACTCGTTGATGTTTGTTTCATGATTTCTTTCACCCAGAAACATTATCACATCCTTTAATATGGGTTTCCAGTCAACTACCATACTCATTTCCTCTTTTTTGTAAGCAGCACAGAGGTAGGTATTTTTTGTCACAGGTTCCCTAACAAGAAATACAGCCGCAAGTGTTCAGAGAGTGTTATTAATCCTCACATCGCCCAGGGCTTTTTGAGTAACGCTCACCACAGGGACTGCAAGTATTTGAATATGATCAATAACACTTCTCAAGTGAGACTGGTGTGGCAGATCCCCTGTTTGGTTCCCCAGAAGTTGTGAAAATGTCTTTCCATCAGCCCTTTCTGAAACCAGTTTTGGTTTTGCCCCAGTAGGGGTTTTTTAACCTTTCAATTTATATTGAAACTAAGTGTCTTTTTGTTTTTTTTTTGTTTTTTTTTAACATGTTGGTTAATGAGTTAGTCCAGCGATGCAGTTCCTGTAAAAGCAAACAATGAAGTGATGCATGCATGAGTGCTATCCATCACTTTACTGCTGCTGATCTGTCAGGTTTGAAGAACTGAACAGGTGGAGTATTACAGTCACAGTTCTTGACATACAATAATATATTCAGTATCACAAAGCTCAAGTACAACTACTTTTGTTGTGTAATTTAAGTGAACTAACCTTTTTAAAAACTGGGTGAAATAGGATTTTAAAAATACAATTTGTATCAACTTTTGTAATTGTTCTGCTTTAGTAATTACAAGGATTTACAATCACCATTCATCAACTTCAGAGAAGTCATCAAAATGTTATTTATTCCACTTATTTACGTCACATTCAATCTAAGCTGTAACATGTTTATAACCATCTAACATACACATATAAAAACACAAAGTGCTTTTTAGCCTCCTGCTTGTGAGCAACAAAGTTAGAAAATACAGCTACAATGTGCTGAACAACATTGTAGCTTCATAAGGTCAAAGGTTTGGTGATATGAATTAATTCACACCTCACTCACTACAAGAGGCTCAACTACAAAAACACTGTTTCAACTTTGCACTTGCAACAACTTAGCACTACTTCACACTAAGAGCATGCTACCTTTAGTCTGATTAACAGAGGAGTCTTGACAAACAGAAAATTGTTCAGTCTGTTGTAACCCAAAGCCCGTCAAGCAAGTCTGAGGTAGAATACAAAACTGGAAATTGCAGCTAGGACAGTGTGTCCATTCAGAAAGAATTTCACATTTAAAGGAAACAGATGACACTGAAATATGGTTTTCCAACAGGACTGAAATACAACGTTCATCATGCAACAATCGTATGGCAAGACTCGAGGTGTTTTCTCTTCTTGTAAAAATCTGACTTCAGTATGTGTCAGGTTAGCCAATACAGGTTTCCCGCATGCTGTACCCTTGCCCCATTTGTTCTTCTCATATAATGGAGTATTATTACATCACAGTCTTTCAAACCCACTGAGGGTCATTTAACAGCTTTTAACATTATTTTGAACCAGTTTCCAGAGTTGCAACTCTGCATGTGTGTTCTTCTTGTTTGTATGACATAGTAATGAAATTGTCTTAAATAATAAACATGTTAAATGTTTTTGACAAACAAAACAAACAAGGACATACGTCATCTTTGTATGTGAAGGTAATTGTGCACAAAATGAATTATGCTATAAAAATACATCTATATAAATATATATTTCATTATCATAGGTGAAGCGTACGTTTATGTGCAGCTAACGGCATGAGACACAGACAAGTGCAGTAAAAGGATTCAGAAATGCAAGACTTTTTACATTTTTCCAAACATTTTCAATTTTACAGTCTATTAAAACGATGCATTTGAAGGCCAGCGCTAATTACGTATAATAAAAATTTATGAAATTAAAATCAATAAAGATGATTGCTGACATGATTGTGTCATCTGCTGCTGATGACACTGATGCTGATACATCAAGATGTTTATATAAATACTTTAAGTACGGTGAAATTATTTTTTCAGTTAATTGGGACAAAATAACGGATTTTCATTCTAGTTGCATTGCCGCAGCACCAGTTATTGTATGAGCACAGACACTCATAGACAAGGCTGGGCTTTAATTCAGTATTATCATGTATCATCTTTCACTGGAATCACATCAGGTCAAACTCTTAATCAGAGCGGCAATCAGACAAACCCAGACGAGTGGGCTTGATAATTGACCCACTGCCCTGCTGCCCATCTGTAGGTCGTACACTGCCAGGTCTTTTCTATAGCCCAATTCCTCTGACACACATTTGTAAGTTCCCACCTGCTCAAGGCTCATGCTGTTGATGAGAAGAAGACACTCGTGATCCTTTGACTTGCAGGATTTGGAGCTGTTGCCGTTAACGTGAACCCAGGAGTACTTGGCGTGATGGGACAACACTGGACACTGGAGGAAATACTTGGACTGAGAAGGAACTGTGATGCTCTCCCCATTCTTGTCTGCATGTGTGTTAGTGGTAGATCTAAAAGCTGAGAAAACAGATACAGATCATGTTAGCTTTCAGATGGATGTTGATTTTGGTTTTTGTATTTTCAATCTTTGTTTAATCAGGCAGGTATCCTATTTCAGTGGTGGTGCCAGGATCCTTCTACAGGATGCAACAGGCAAGTCATAAAAAGGGTTCTGTGCCTAAAGGGTTGTGCATCTAATAATGAAAGAGTGGGAAGTGTTCCAAGTGTGTAATGAAGACCAAGTTTTCTAAAAATGTTTCAGGAGCAAATCTAATGTCAGAATGGAGGAGACAGTGACAGGATGGTCATTTGTGCAACAGTCAGACAAGTAAAATAACTGAGAGATGAGTGGCTATGATAAATAATAGAAATGCGTAGCTAGTTGACTATGATGCAACATCTTAAAGACGTGTTTTTATCAGGGGTTATCATATGATAAAGAAGCTGAGTTGTTCTTCACATGCTCTTTTGCGTGTGAAGAGGAACAAACTTTTTGAAAAAGAGAAGAACAGAATAAAGAACCATGTCATCAGCGCATGGGATTGTGACATTATTTATTTACCAAAGGTGTGAACACTGTGGCACACCTTTGTGCACCTAGAGTGCATGTGATGATACCCACTCTTGGCAAAACCATACTGCATGCAGAGCACAAAGAAGTGGCCACGTCTTTTGTTTGCAAGGTTCTCATAACAAGTGTGCAGAAACACTGGGTCAGTGTCCCTACAGTCCTAAATTCAGATATAATCAATCAGACTTCATTTGTATAGTACTTTTGATATAATCAATGTAACACAAAGTGCTTAATACATAATAAAAGTAATAAAAAAACAACCCCACCCCCACAGCCTTACTACAATAAAGAATATGACAATAAAAACAGGAACTAAGTAATAACTATCATGAATCCCATTAAATTTGCACTGAGGAAACAGGAAACTGAAGACTGAAAAGCAAAGATAATGATAGAGTGATAAAGACAAAATAGTTAAAACACTAAAACAGAGGACATTTATTAAAGTGAGTAGAACCAGAAATAAAAGGTAGGATATTATAAATCAAATAAAAATGAAGATAAAATAGTAAAGAGAGGAGATGTTTTGAAGTCAGTAAAAGCAGAAATAAAAGTAGAAGTAAAATAAATAACCAGAAGTAAAAGTAGAATATTAAAAGGAAAACAATCAGAAAATAATCACAGAATAAAAGGAAAAACCAATAAAACAGCCTGAAATATATAAATAAATAGAAAGATAAATAAATACAATTCAATTAAAATCCAGACTAAAAAGGTAGGTCTTGAGTTTGCTTTTAAAAATATCAACACTTCCTGCTCAGGTCTTCAGGGAGGCTGTTCCACAGACGTGGACATTCGTATAATATGCTCGTCTAAGCCTTATGATATTATAAGAGTGTGCATACACCTCTCCCAACCCAGACAGTGTGCACAGAGCTGTTCAGGTTTATATTGGTAATGAAATGACAAGCCAACATTGGAAATGATAGGGTGTGTTATCAGCTAGCTAACATTATAAAAAATTTAAATATACAAAACTACTATTATTTCCCACATGTTTTACATGTATATCTGCTTAACGCCATTTCATTTCGCAGGCAGTTTTTGACTATTATGATCATGCCTACAAGCATGGCTTTAATATCGTCTCTTTTAATATCTGCAAATATGGACGCTGGTTGGTGCAAGGAACCCCAAGAGGTTTCAGAGAGGTCAAGGCCACCAAAAGAGAAAGGGCAGACAGGAGCACAAGGGGGGAAACAACAGCTAACAAAATTTCTTCAAAAGAAACCTGAGTGGACAAAACATTCAAGTGCTGTCCTGGAATGGTTTTATACTGGTGTGCAAATTCAAGCTGCCCTGCTATCATTAAAATAGGTGTAAACAGAGCAGCGTTGAGTCAGTTTCAGAGAGGAAGCAGAGTACATCCACCGCAGATCTGACACCATCTTGTCAGTCAGGATGTGAGACAAGCTCCGTTCAAACACAGACATTTTCTTACACCACAGGCATAAACAAACACCTCACTCTGTGATATTCTCTCTCCAAGCAAACGGCATTGTGACCATGAAGCACTTGTCCGGTATGATGAGAAAAGAGTAACAATAAAGTTTCAGAATTTTTCAGCCAATATTTTCTTGAGTGTTGCATTAATAGGTGATTATTGATAACCTTAATAACCACTACATATGTTTAGTTGTGGATTTAGTTCTGTACTTGAAAATGGGTGTATTAAGAAAGTAAGGGGGGCCACTGAGGCTACATAGCTACAGATTTTCATGCTATGCCCCTGTAGACTAATGACTGATGTTTAGTGAGCCGTAAAGCATATTGAGGCACACCACGTACAGCATGTCAAACCTCTCAGTTGAATACACCTGTAATTCATTGGACTTGAACAACAAATATTAGGCTTTATATGCAGTGAACTCATAGATATTCTCATACCTTTCTCGGGTTGTTGGGCAGGGCAGATGGCGTAGTTCCCTGTGGACACAATCTGCAGCAGATCACTGTCCGAAGGAAAGGAGATCTCAGTTAGTAAAATCATCCAGTTACATTTAAGACACTGTGAGTGTTAGCAAACCTGGCGACCACGTAACAGCAAGCACTGTAGAAATCCACCACCTTTATGCACACACCAGACAGAATCAATACCTGCAATGTTAGCTGCCCATCCAAGTACATCTGACATCTGAATTGTTATAATGCAGAGTACTCGGCTCATACTTTATTGCTCACCTTTAAGGCCTCAAATGTCCTTGATCCTAAACACCTTTCTGATGCATTGACCTGGTATGTGCTCTCTCGACCACTGGGATCTGCAATCCCTCCATAAAACTTTTCTTTTTGTGACAGCATTCAGACATGTTAGACACAGGTCATCATTTATACTGATCATTCCAATTTATTTGATCTTATTTATTTATTGTTTTCAGTTCTTCTGTTATTTCATTTGTAAAGCACTTTGTAACTTTGTTAGGAAAAGTGCTATTTAAATGCAGTTCATTATTATTATTATCATTATTATTATTAGCACCCACAGAAATAACTTCAATTATCTGTAATAAGAAAAAACTATATTGTGATTAATATACATGTATCATTATTACTCCATTATTAAATTACGAGTATGTGGCTGCTCGTGATTATTGTGGAATGAAAACTGAAAAGATTATCAGTGATTATCAACTATCAGCATGCAGTACATTTCTCAGTAATAAACCGTAATGTAAATTCCCACATTTAGGAGTTTTAGGTTTTGGGGGGTTTTACCAGTTTACAAGTAAATCCACACCAACTACCATTGTTCACTTTGGTCACTTCATTGCACAACATCATTAAATGCTGCTCCTATTCACGCTTTGACTCAGAGCGAGAACACACACCCATTACTCCATTTAAGATTTTCACCCAGCCTTTCCACGTGCGAATACACAATCTACTTGACTCATCTCAGTATCATTTCCTCTCTGGTAGAGGCTCTGAACAAAGTGAGTGAATCAGGCTTTGATCATGATTTATGTTGCACTGTAAGTCAGCCACATCACGGTGTGTGTGCAGATGTACTGCTTCATGGAATTAATTGGATGAGTGTGAAAGGGGTGGCAGGATGTGGGTGTGTTTCTGTATGTGGGTGCGGTTGTGTTTCTGTATGTGGGTGCCGGTATGAACCGAGGTGCTAAAGTTCACCCGAACACACCAGCTTCAAAGATTGAGAAACTGAATTCCAGCTCATTTATCCTATTTCTTTGTCATTATATCGACAACTACTCATTGTGAAGACAAAAAATCCCTTATCATAACAATGCACTTTCCCCAATAGACCCTGTTTCCAACAATGATAGTTCTCAGCTGCTGTACAACATCACACACAGTGTGATCAACAGTGAAGATCAAATCAGTTCACAAATTGACATCAGTCCTGTGACTGGGGTTTGCCAAAACTCATGACACTCATGTGCTCAGTGTTTATCAGGTGTTCTTTCTATTAAACTTGTGTTTTATTTGTTTGATGCTGTTGAGCGTGATGCCACAGCTCTAATGTGATCATCTGTTTTGGGGAAAATCAGGTTTTAAACAACTTTGGAAGCAGAACTCAGATACTAGTCGGCTCTGCTCAATCTGAAATTGAAATTAAAATTGTTTTTGTATTTCAATTACACGTAATTACAGTGAGGTTTGGGATGATCTACATTTCTACACTCTTTGATGCTGCAAATGAAGTTATGTACACATGGCAATGTCAATAGAAACTTCTCAAACCACTTCTACAGTATAATCATGCTCAGTATCCACTCATGGTTTCTGCCAAACAGTGGCTAAATACATATAAAAACAATCAGACCTGTCAGTCTATATGTATGTCATACATATAGACATGTCATCTTGTGGTGGCCTCAGTTGTTCATGGTAATGGATGTTTATGGTTTGGATGACAGACACTGTGGTGTTGGTAGCATGTATAAAAGAAATGTTTGCAATCAGGCCAGCTCTACTGTAGAGGGGCTTAATGACAAGATAACTAGTGTCAGATCAGATCGGTACCGGAAACATTTTGGTAACATAATCTTACACCATAAAAGTTGCTTCACAACAGAAATGAAGACGCTATGTCTTTAAAAGGTTACTAAGCTGTAGCAAGCTATTGCACCATAACTCTGATAACACCGCACTAATAACATTGAGCAAGTGACTGATTATGAAACACTGTACACACTGTACAACATGCCTGAATGAACATGTGTTGTTAAACCTATATATGAATTAAAGGGATACTGTGTGGTTTTTGACCTCTGGTGCTAATGAGCAATGTTTTCACTAGCTGATCCCGGTTTTGTTTTCATTGTGTACTCGAGAGCGTACAGGTGACGCAATACACATTTCTGCTGCCAGTTTCATGGCAATGCATCAACAAAGGGAGTGAACATGAAGAGTGCAAACCAGCAAACATGGATCTAAACAAAACACTATTTAAAGAATATATATCATTTATATCTATAGATATAATGTATAAACTGGCTTTGCAAATGCTTGTTTGTTAGACCTCAAGCATACACACATGCATTTTGGTGAGAAACAGTAAACACAACTTTTGTTTGTTTAACAGACAACTTCACAGTGCACCTCTGACAAAACAGAGCACCTTTAAGCTAAAGCCGCTAAAAGTCATTTTTGGATACGAAGTAAAGATGTTTGGATTTTGTTTTAGGTTAAAGGTCTCCAGGTCCATAGAGCCCGGTGGTCTTACTTTGTCTCAGGGGAACAGTGGGTGTTGTTCCAGCCGCAGTAGGGATCTCTGGCTAAGACACAATCCTCACAGCGGTCTCCATACTTGTCACAGTTTGCCACATTCAGCTGGACCAGTTCACTTCTGGAGTTCACATATAGCTTCCTCTGCAATGATACACAGAAAGCATACAGGTCTTATAATTGGCCATACTGACTAATATCCTTGGAAAAGTTCAGATTTCATCAAAAAAAAAGAAGAACTTTTTTAAGAAGTACCACCAGTAACCTTTAACTCACTATAACCATTATCACCATATGAATAATACCATCCACCCACCGTGGTGGGAGAATAGTTCTGTAGGCAGGGCTGTGTTACTCACGGAGGATGGGTGAAGGATCATGCTGAGGATATGGTCTTTGTGGTTGAAAGGTTCATACTCAGCGATGACTAAAGTCTGATTTTTAGTCCGTATCACTTTATGAATCCCTCCGTTATCTGTTTAAAGACAAAGGAATGGGGGAGAATGATTGAGTCCTGTTTGAACACACCAACCAGCCTCAACACATCCGACTCTATTATCTCATATGTCACGTCTCATATGACTCCTCCAGCAAAACCTAGCCAATGTTTTGAGTAAAAAGTCTGTTACGAGGTTAGTAAAAAAAAAATTCCTTCTTAAAACTTATGTAAACCTTACATCCAGTAAATACTAATACAGCTGACCAACCTGAAATAGCCAAGTAAACATTAATGTGTTTCCATGTAAGCCTGGATGAAGTATCTGTGGTTTGGAACTGTAAAGTTGACATGTTTATGTTGGACTGTGTTGGACTTATCTGACCAAGATCTATTTAGACTTCAGCACAAAATACAGTAAGTGCTTACAGTTGTTTGTCTACAACATTTATCACATTTATATAAGTGTCATGTGTCATGTGTCTTCTCCTTTGACATGGGAAACAGTGTGGTTGGCTCAACACCCTCCAGTCTTCTGCTTGGAGATCAAAGGATGCTTAATATAATTAAAGAGCAGCGTGACTTTGGCAGCTGTTAGACAGACTTGGTTTTAACTTTCAATTCCTATTTCTGAAACTTTCAGATGTTACCAAAAAGTGAACTTTATTTTCATGCATACACAACGTCCCCTGTATTGATGTTCTCTGGGTGGGTGAGAGGTTTTGGTAGCGCCGATGATGTCAGTGCTGTAACTTAACTAGTTCAATATTTCATTTCCAGCGAGACAAAAGGGAGCCACCAGGAAGAGCAGTGGACCTGTATCACATGACGCACAATTTTTCCCCATACTCAGTCATTACAAAAAGGCTGTAGAGCAATGAATGTTTTTTTCTGATCACCTAAAACAGCCCAAACTGTGTCTTTGTATTATGAGAATTTGACTGATTTGGCTCACTAAAATAAAAGTCTTGAGGGTGCAAAAATGCTAAAGCCTACAGACGGCTGAAAACACCCACTGAGTTAATGTTACAGAAATAAATGGGGTGCCATTTGTCAACATTTTCTTCATACAGCTGTGGTTAACCAGCTCCAGGGCCAACGCCGTTAGCTGCTGCTTTGGACCATCTGTGCTGAGGTCTCAAGACTAAATTATGACAGTCTGGCCATTACTTTAATCTCTTCCTCCTGTTTTAATGGGAGTGGCCACCATGGCCAAACTATTTTAGGGAACCTCAAGTGTACACAAATACACACCACAGTGCACTATTCTTATATCAATTCCCCTTATTCATATTATTGTGTTACTCACTTAGTGACAGAAACAGAACCGTGTGGTTCTGCTTGTGCTGGGAACTGTCGGCGTAGATGTGAGTGTAGATGTGGTGATTCAAAAGAATTGGGCCTGACTTGTTCAGAGGCTCAATACACTGATCCATATCTGAAGTCTCCTCGATCATCCTCATGGTGTCTGGGTAAATCGTTCTGCTGTCCGAAACACACTGGAGAGAAAAGCATTATGTATTAGTGTTTTGGTTGCACACCAACTGACCGTTCACTTACTGTCGCTATGCCCGCCTGCCATGATACATACCTCCCTAGGCCTGTCCCTTTGTTTGGCTTGGCTGGAGACTTTAAACGGGGAGGTCATGAAGATGTTGTCAATATCTTGTATGGTGTAGACACACACAGCACTCATACCCCTACAGAGAGACACAGAGGTCAGCAGGTCTGCACGGAAACATCTGCATCATCAAGAGGCTGCTGGGAGGTCAGTGAATATTTTAGAATAAAACGACTCAGCAGACGGACTTCATTTAGAAAGAGGAACTGAATTCAACCTTTGCTCAAAGAGGAAGCAAAAAAAAAAACAGTGTCATCTGATCAGACAAGAGAAAAAGAAAGTCGTACAAGCACAGGATGGATGATCCTCAGTGGACAAGTGACTTGAATTGTGTTACATAAAGACCAAACAACAGAGCAACAAAGTCATAGTGGTTTGACTTCAATATTGTGACATTGAAAAGTATTTAGGTTTGGCAAAATGCTTAACTTATAACTACCGTAAGTACTTATACTGCACTTCCCGTAATTGTTGCTATACTTCCTCTCATGCTAACTTGATTCAAACTCTACTACATTTGATTAAAGTAGCAGTGTTACAATATTCTTTCAACCTTTGCCTAAATACATAAGTGACAATGGAGCCCTACCATTCGTTTCTGAAGAGTGCGTAAACCCTGGTATCCTGCCACCTGTCGGCATGCACAGTGGCCACATCCACCAGTTGAGAGAAATGCTGCCTGCTGTCAGCGTTTCCACAGAAGAGCCTGGCATTCAACTGGGACGTCCACCTGAACTGCAGGTTGCTCTTTGGACCGCCAACATCTGCCTAGAAGCAATGCATGGCCAAACGACCAATCACTCCCTCATGATGCATATGTAAATATTGGTTTATGGTTGCAGTTTGTGTTCACATATGTACTTCATGCACATATCAGAAGGTGGAAACACATTTTCTATTCATATATTCTAACCAAAATGTATGTGAAAATGATATAATCCTAATGTAAATAAATAATCAGGCCTTACCATGCAAACCTGGGTCACAAAAGGGAGCCACATGTCACTCTGCAAGTGATTGTCTCTGTTTTTCTCATTATAGAAGGCATACACTTTGTCCTGTGAGGGCCTGTTTTCCCGTCTGCTGAGCACTAAACCCACATAGTGTTGCTCTAAAAGACAGAGAAGAAAAGTCATCATTATTCTCTCCACACCCTTGGGACATCATGAACATTTAAGATAACATAATTTAAATAAAGAAACGTCTCAAGTCCTTAGAGAAGAAGAACCTTTGTCATGCTTTGAAGGTTCAACTCTGTGCTGTCCAAACTTGTAGATGCCAACATTCCCTGAAGATCCAGAGTATGTAATGTAGAAGTCTGCACTGTCTTCTGACTCTGGAAAAGGCACAACAAACAATTACACATTTTAAGGTATGACAGATGCATCATTGTGCTTTGCAGCCAGCATCAGGACAGATTTTATGACCCCCACACCAGCAGCCTGTACTATGAAGCAAGTTTTGAGGTTAGCTTGTGTTAACCTCAGGTTGTACCCAAGGGGTTTTAGTCCTACGATGGTGGACAACCTCTTTCCAGGGTAAATTTTTATAAATCAGTGGAATCATTTTGCTGTTCCAGACCATACACGTGTCCGCTCTGGTCAGGGAGAGTTCATCACACTAATTGGACAAGACCCTTTAATCCCGACAGGATTTCTCACAGTGTTGATGATTGACCTCATCAGACATGAACTACTTCTCTTCACTTCTCTTCTCCTCTCTTTTCTGTTCTCTTCTCTTCAGCAGCAGCAACAGTCCAACATTACTTTAACAGTTTTTTTTAGATTCAGTTAAGCCAGATTATGACAACACATCCTGGGTACGTTGAACCTGCTTCCTCTCTGATAAGCAAAACCTGTGGGAGAAACCAGACCAGTAGGTACAGTTGACGTCAGAATTTTATATTGAAGTCAGGGTTCTGTGATGGCAACTCCAATACTTCAACCTTGTTGTCCTTAAACAGTTTTGCCACAACTTTGGAAGTATGCTTGGAAAAGCAAAAAAAAAAATTCCTTCTTAAAACTTATCTAAACATTACATCCAGTAAATACTAATACAATGGACCAACCTGAAATAGCCAAGTAAACATTAATGTGTTTCCATGTAAGCCTGGATGAAGTATCTGTGGTTTGGAACATGTTTATGTTGGACTGTGTTGGACCTAAGTGTATGTAAACTGATTTCAACTGTATGAGCAGGAAGCAGCAGCGCAATAGTGAGGTAGAAGAAAAAACCATTAGAAAGAGTTGATCTGAATAAATCAGGTTAGTAAGACAGAAAAGAGCACAGATGTTCAGCAGACAACTTTTCGTAAACAAGGTTGAAGCCAGTATAGAAAACTGGTGAATCAGAAAACAGAGGCTCATCAGCAGATTTGAAAACATCCAGTGTGTTTAAAAACTCACCAACAAGAGCAGATGGTTCACTTTCCTTTATGACAAATGCCCTTATGCTTCTTTCTATTCCCTCAATGCTCTTAGAGGTGGTGCATGAAGGTGAATGCTCTGTTAAATTCTGCAAAACACACATTAAGTCTTAAAGAAACATACGCCCCTTTTCTCCACCCAAGATAGCACAAGTGTCATTTAACCAACCAACCAATTAACTTATACGTAGATCTTTAAAAACAAAAAAATAAAAAACACAGTAGGAAGTATTTCAGTGCATTTACTTGGAACAGCATTAGTGCGTTATTTCAAGTAGACAAAACAAAGAAGTGGTTACAGTAAGCAGAACGGAGCACCGTTCCCATTCTCAGTAACACATCCGCTACTTCTGTCCTACCATCACACAGCACACCGTTTCCCTGCCATTGGTTCCGCACACAAACACATGGTTGGCCCGATGTGTCTGGTGGACCACGCTGATTTTATAGCTGCAATCCTAAATGACAAGGGGAAGAAGTAAGAAGTTTTGTAATATTTCAGGAATATTCAACAATCTGTCACTATCATATCTAACCGACAATCCAGCTGTTACACTGCTCACCTTTTGTGAGCCGCATTGCCCCCACATCACTTTCTTCTCTACAGGAGTCTGTGAAGAGAATTAATGTAGGTTATTACTGTGCTCTATATTTCTCTAAAGGCTTATTTTAATACTTTCAGTGCCACACACTACCTTCCGAGGTTTTTGAAAGTCGTATGAATACAGGTGCGTTTGTCCAACAGCTGTGACTTTGCCCGGCTGTCTTTGCAGGAGAATCCGTATGGGTGCATCGTTTCCAGGTAAGGAAAACCTTTTAACTGCAGTATCTACAATTAAACAGAATATACTGAATGAAAAACGAGGTTGTGTGTGTGTGTGTGTGTGTGTGTGTGTGTGTGTGCACTGGATGTCCACTTTGAGGACCGAGTGCCCCAAGAGGATGAATACTAACTGCTCCTCTGTCTTTTTCCTCTAACGCCACCAGTAGGTCAAAGTTTTTACTTGTACAGTGAAATATGTGCCAATCACATCTACTTGATGGATTGGCACAAAATGTTGTACAGATATTCATGGGTCCCAGACAATGAATCCTACTGACTTTGATGATCCCCTGCCTCTCAGGCGGCACCATGGGGTTGACATTTGTTGCTTTGAATGAAATGCCTCGACAACTATTGGACGGATTACTATGAAATTTGGTTTAGGTTTTCATGTCCCCCTCACAATGAATTACATTAACTTTGGTGATACTTGCTAATGGTAAGCTACATACTAATTTCTAAAAATCAACTGTGTTGTTTGTTGTTGCCCCTTTAAATTGCTTGTTTAATACCAAGACATAAACCAAAATATATTCAATTCAAAAATCATTGAGCAGAAAAGAGCAGCAGGGGCAAAGTATCATACTGTCACTCCATTGTCTACCTTCATGGTGGCCGTGCAGTGGTATGTCTTGTCTAGCTCAGAAAAGAACAACAACAATTATAGGCTATGTAGTTTTTGATCTGTCTTTCTTTGAGCCCATGAAGGTGAGTTATTGAAAACTCCTCCAGCAGTAAATCCTCCTTCATGAAGGTTATAATGTTTAGACAGTCGTTGATTCAACTGCATGATGTTTCTGTTATTTAGCCTACTTTCGCTGATATAAATGGGGTGGACAAAATAATAGAACCACCTGGACGCCACGGTAAGTGTCCTTATACAGCAGAAGTTTTGTGTTGGCACATCGCTTACAAATATCAGTTATTGGGCTCCTTGATTACCGGTATTGGGTATTGGCCTTCAAAAAAAACATCAGTCTATCTCTAATAGCAGCCATACACAATGCTACCTAAATTCAGAAATGCGTCATTTTGGTAGCAGGAGCGGATAACTTGCAATAAAATGTGTCAGACTGTGAACATAGGAATATGCATATTAGTTTTGACACCAGGGTCAATGTGAAAGCAAACTTGCTCTACAAGCTAAATGATTTCCTCAAAATTTGTGAACCAAGGTTCTGGTTTAGACCAAATATCAACAGACCTTTTTCACAGCAAGAAAGACACAGGTCTAATTGAAAACATTAAAAACAACTGCGCTCCATTTATTCAGCCATGATTCATTTCATTATTTAAACACATGCTTTTCCTGGTGCGACATGTCAAAATGTCTATTGTGAAAAGATCCACAATTAAGTCAGTTCTCCTAATTGGTTTAGTCAATTAAACTTTCTACAAATGATTAAATTTAGCAATGGATATTCATGTTCTTCTTCTGGTGTTTCCTAAAACAATAAAAATGAATAGGAATGCCCAAAAGTGCTCTTACTGCCGGATGAGTTCTCTAACTATTTTCAAGCATATGGACCCATGAACTGATAAATGCAACAAATAAGCAAGAGGGAATACAGATGGGTGACAAATTAAAGATGAAACCAACATAAAGTGGACAACATAAAGGCTAAAGGAGTTTAAGACTTTCTGGAGACTAAAACTCCAGAGAGTCTTCATTCCCTCTGTGTTCAACACATATGATTCAAAACTTTTTCATACACATTAAAACATTCAGTGACCTTTTGCTGCAACAAGTAGTCAATGAAATGATTAGTCAGTTAACCAGCAACTGCAGTGGCTTCCCGAGAGTATTCAGACCCCTTCACATTGAAATTGCCTGAATTATAATAATTTCTACCTTAGCAGACTCTGAACATAGTGCAAGTGACATGAGCTGCTTCTTCTAAATTCTATTCTAAATATATTCTAAATTGCTATGGTTACTTTCCCCCCATATTACATATTAATGATAATACTCAAAGAATCAGTACTGTGACATTACAGACTATTATAACCCTGAATTTTAATCAATTTACTGTTTTTACTGCCTTTTCTTTTTCCCAGATTTTACCTCCCATCATTTACTTCTGCACTATACTTCTTATTACAATACAGTAAAATTGTTCAAATTAAGCATTTTAAATGAATGAAACAGCATTTATTTCTAAAGTAAAACGTCACAGTCACTGCCAGGAAAAAACCCTTCGCATTACTCAAACACGGTAAAACACTGTAGAACAGTTTTCTCGCGACATAAAAACAAATGAATGTGAGGGAAAGCGAAATGTTTCATACCATTTTTTGAGAATTTTATCCTCGGTGAATGTGCTGGGTCCTCCTCGGCCAAAGCATCCACGCAAAACGATAATGAACACACCGTGAAAACTAGGAGTAACATCTTCAGCACAGCTGTCTCAGACACACAGGAAGTCTGTTCTGCACTGCTCTGTAGTTTTACTAGACATGAACACGTCCTCTATTGGAATAGCTTTCTATTGTAGCCTATAACATACCTCCACAGTTTATTCTAAAATCATAACATCCTTTTCCGTGTCCTTAAACTGAGAAGAGTCAACAGCATATGGCATAAATAATAATAATAATAATTATTATTATTATTGTTATTATAATTCTTAATTCAACACTTATTAGCACCTCTGATCATCACTTGGTCTTCCTCAACCGATCCAAGACCAGTTATCAAAATAATTTATTTTCACAAATGTAAGCTCAGTGTCACAATTAAATACAGGTTCAGTAAGACTGCTCCTCATGGCTAACATAGATGAAAGGGACAAATCCCTTTTACCACTATACAGGTGGTGTTAAGTTGATATTCTCTTTACCTTATTCTGTTGTTCTGTCGTACTTAACTTAAATATTAACGGCTGGTAAAAATAAAATTACGCTACTTTAAATGTAGCTTTCACATCAGGCTTGTGGTTGGATGTTCCACATCATCTACTGCCATCAACGGAACATCGGCAGGTTTCCTGTGTGTTACAGGATGTGATCATTACATTTTGCTTTTTTCGGGTGGATTATAAGATTGCTAACTGCTTATTTGGATCATAAATTGTTACCTCAGAAACAACTACTCCATGTCGGGTCGCTCAATGTAATGCAAACGATCGGCCACTAGAGAGCGTAGTAGACCACCAGCATCTCAGACCAAAACAAACGCTTGGACGGCCCCTGCTAATTAGATTAGATTCATTTTATTAATCCCACAACTGGGAAATTAATTTACCACAGCAGAAAAATAAACATCTATAGAATAAACATCTATGGAAACATACATAAAAAATACACCAAATATACACTAATAAATACAATACACACAATACACACGATATGTACATTGAAAAGTGCAAGTTTGCACATGGTCAGAAAGAGCAGGAGTTGTGGAGTCTGACAGCTGCTGGAATGAAGGTAATGTAGGCTAAACTCAAAAGTGCGTAACTTCAGAAAAAATAAAAATAAGAAAAATAGAGCAGACATGAAGTGGAATACAAAAGGCCAAAAGGATAGATGAGGACCTCCAACGCCTGACTCTGGAAAATACTGAACTTGTGGTGTGTCACATCAGTTGTTCATTGTTGGGAAATTTATGATACTTTATGACTAGATAAACATAATCATCATGGATAAGAACTGTATACATCCTGAAGGGAACTTTTCATATTATAAAGTTGTGTTTGTTTTCAAGACAGTGTGTGAACTTTGTATTCTTTGAACATTTGCACTGCAAGCTCTTTGTGTGTAACTTGTTCCCTTGCTGCAAGAATAAATATACTTTTTATTCAGATTTAACCTTCGGAAGAGAAAATAATGAAACATATGGTGTCTGTGTCTTTTCAGAAACTTGCCTCCAAATCTGACAAGGAGAAGGCAAAGATGAAAAAGGAGGAGGAGAAGGCAGATAATGAGGCAAAAAAGAGGCTCAAGAAGGAGATGAAGGAGCAAGAGAAGAAAGACAAAGAGAAGAGACAGAAGAAAGAGAAGGAGCAGAAGAGAGAAAAGGAGGAGAAGAAGATAGAAGACAGGTGTAAGACCCTTTTCCCTTCAACCCCCCTCCCCATTTACCATTTCATCCTCTTACCCTTCACCCCTCCACCCTCTAACTCTTTACTCCTCCACCGTCTTACCCCCTTGCCTCCCCCACTCCTCTCTCCCATCCTCCTTCTTCATCAACCCTGCCAACCATCCCCTCATCCCAACTCTCCTCACCCTCTTACACCTTTACCCCCTTCCCCTCCACCGCTACACCTTTACCTATCCACCCCTCATAAACAATAACAATAATTAAATATATAAAAATAATTCAGTCATATCCACCTATTTCTGTCTTTATAAAAGATAGTAAAAACACACATACAACAACTTGATGGCAAAGTTTTCAAATATTTCACTTTCTGTAAACTGAAGATTATCCTTCAGTTATCATACAATGAGAAGTGTTTCCAGAGACTGAAAGTTTTTACTGCAGCTGATACCCGAGTGTTACAGTTTAGTACAGCATCAGTGTGTAGAAATATGTATTGGTCTCAGATCCTTGGTGAAGATTAAAGATCTCATTAATATTTTTAACCTTCCCTCCAGATATACGTATATATGTATATATGGTATACATGCACCTGAATGATGACAGCGTTATTTTACAATACAAAACCACAACACTGAGGTAGTTAGGGAGCACACACAACAACCACAGTTTTACAATGCTCCACTTTTGTAATTATAACAACAGAAACGTACTAAGGTTTTCTTTGTGCAGGGGTCTACTGCAGATCACTGGAAAAAAGGAAATGTAACCATTTGTTGAGTGTGCATGTGCAAGTGTTTGGTTGAAATACCAGCCTAGGTAGTATTTGTTATTCGCAGTTAGATTTTTTTTGGTTTGTTTTCATTGTTTTACAACATTGAATTACTGTGGAGGTTTTAGACTGATCAACAGAAAGGACCTGACCACTTCTTTCACCACTGTGTCCTTCTTAAAAGATCGCTCATATTTAAGCAGACAGTCCAAACAGTGGTACTCATGGCAGTAGTAGTGACAGCAGCATTTGTAATAGGTTAAAAAAGACAATATATTATTGTGAAGAGGTTAAAAT
Source organism: Seriola lalandi dorsalis (assembly GCF_002814215.2). NCBI lineage: Eukaryota > Metazoa > Chordata > Actinopteri > Carangiformes > Carangidae > Seriola > Seriola lalandi. The sequence continues at coordinate 4,594,682 of NW_019525450.1, forward strand.
TCCAGTTGAGTTAAAAAGCTCATAGTTAAAAGAAATAATTCATTTAAAAAGGCAGAGGTATGCTGAAAAAGATCACATAGTCGCTATATAATGTTTAAAATGTCATTAAATGGTTTAAAAACATATAGTCACTATAACATGATGAAAATGTCATTAAATGGCTTAAAATTGTAAATTCATAAGATGTCTAAAAAGGGGTTAAAATGCTAAACAATGTTTTATTCATTTCATGGGTCATTTTATCTGTTACAGTTAAAAACTAACTTGAGAAGTTATAATCTCTGTCTTCCACGAAATAGGTCGAGATCTATCAGGATCGGAGATCGATTAGTTGGGTCTACGCCCACATACAGGGGAGATCGTTCGCGGTGTTTTCTTCACTTCTACTAAAGCTCTGGTCGAAGAAACACCACATCACTATGTGATCATTTATCCCTGTTTTCCAGGTATGTGGTTGAAAATGTGAACAGTGACATTGTTCCGATGATTTTATAAAACATTTTGACAGTCAGGAGAAGAGTTATATGATGTCTGAGTAAGATAAAAACTATGTTAAAAGTAGATATGAGCGAGCCAAACTGCCGCCATCTTGTATAAATAGGATACGCCAAGCGTCTTCATTGTTTACGTGTGTGAGCACACACAGGAGAATATATTTTGCACAGTTTATACCTCGGTTATTTAGTAATGTATTGTGCACAGTTATATCTTGTTTAGTTAGTTAATTAATTTGTTCAACCTTGCTTGTTTAATTAACAGCTTTTAAATGAAACAAGGGTGTGAGTTTACCGAGCTACTTTTTATAAGATTTACTGAGGTTACTGACCTAATATGGAAAATGTGTGGTATGTTTAAGGAATACTGTATTTTCTTTTATTGAATAATGTAAACTCAGTTGCTGTATTATGATAGTTTGTGTATTAAGGAAACTGCAGGGTTAGATGGTTAAATTAATGTGCAGTTTAGAGACAAGCAGCATTTAATTACATTATCTGCAATGTAAACATGTGATACAGTATATGCAGATGTATTCTGTTTCAGCAGAATTGTTATCATGTATTTTATTTTGATTGACTTCTAGTAAAGCTCTGGTCGAGGAAACACCATATCACTATGTGATCATTTTAACACATTCTTATCACATGTTTTTAGGGAACGGTTTGTCTCTCCCACATTAGAAACCAGCAGTAACTCCCTGCTGATGACTGAATCATAACACTCAGAATTACATTACACTAGAATGTGTAAACTTAACCCTGCCCCACCACTAGAGAGCACTGTAATCCTGCTGTTCCCATTATTGGTTGGGGAAACTCATACACGGTAGATATCATAGTTATGTCCAGGCCTGGTCCTAGACTCCTTACTACTCTATGAGTGTCCTTTAGGACTGTAAGCTATGACATGCACTGTTTTATGTTCTGTTACATACTGTTTAATGATCTAAAACTGAAGCCATAGAATCTAATAATGCATAGGCCCATATTTAATCTATTCATACATGGACTGATGTATTAATTAAAAAATACGAGATCTGCCGTAACCCAGTATATTTCTCTAGTCTACTAATGAATTTCTATCAGCCAGTGCTGCACCATGAGTGTCGCATGGGGTTGCAGTGCTTGTGCAACTGGGTCAGGGATCAGGTTGAGTAGCAGTACCGTGAGACGACACCGGGACTCCTCCATCTGTTGAGTACCGTTGCACTGCAAGGTTTGACAACCAGAAAAATCGGTGCATGATGACTGAGAAAGAGAGAGTTCAGTGAATCAACCGCTAAAAACTTTGAGAAATGTGCCGCTACCATGCGATGTAAATCTGAAGATAACCAACACTAACACACGCAGCTAACTAGCTAACCGCTACATCTACATGGTGCTTGCAAATGATTGACAGTAATCAAAAACTGCAATTTGCAAGTAGCCAAATAAATCTATCAGATGTAAAGATCAAGTGTCATGGATTAACTGAAGCTAAGTCACTGAGTGTGAGCACAGAGTACAGGCATCTGAGTAGTTATGAAGTGAAATTACACTGAAGTAACTGCTCTTCCCGCTGTATCCAGGTTTTATATGGCCAGACCAACCAATTAGATAAGAGTAAACTTTGAAGTATGATTGTGACATGTTTGTGATCAATGATTTGTGTCAAACCAGCAAGAACAAAGATACTTTTGTTATTTTTTTATTTGGGAAGAAGTGAGACAATTTGGTGGGACTTTGGTAGACTGCAAAGGTCAAACTGAAAGGTATGAAGGAGTATTAGGGCCATGGATGAGGCCATGCACTTGGAGAAAAAAATCGAACTGTCAAGAACAAAGTCGAAATGTTGAGAATTAAGTCGGCAACTGATCAAGTAGTTTGATCCTGAAGGTGTGGTGTCTGAGAAGCAGGCATTACTGCAGCTAAGGTCCCAATGCGCTGTGGCACATCGATTTCTACGATAATTGTATCGTTATCAATGGCTGTATTGATGGCCGGAGCGACTGTGCTGACAGAAGCAAGGAAAATGACAGGGGGAGTTGACTTGATTCTCATTTCGACTTCATTCACAAGATGTGAAATAAAATAAAAAATATTCCTTTTGACTTTTTTCTTGAAATTTCTACCTTTTTTTTCAAAATGCATGATTAAAAAAAATCTTCCTCCTCTCATTTTTTGTTCTCATCCATGGCTCTAATTCTCCTTCCTTGAAAGGAGATGTTGGCAACCCCCAAAGCTGCTCTGTCTTCGCTGCTGTGAAGTCTGTGCTGCTGCTGGTCTCTGCATCCTCGCTCAGTTCCCGGCTCGGCCCTGGCTGGTCGGCCGCTCCGCTCTCTCCCTCCCGCCCTTGCTGCTGTGCGGTGCTGGGGCTGTGGTTGGCTAACAGCTGCCTTACACAGCTATTTGGGTTGTGTATGGGACTGACACTATTTCATGTTGTGGCAATACAGTGCACAGTGTTTGGTTCTTAACATTGTTTATTTCATTTTGGGCAGTTTTAGTTTAGTTGTTACCTGCCCACTTTTCTCATTTTGTATGTTTATGTTGTGATTATTTTTGTAGTAACTTGTGTTATTCTTTCTTCAGTTGTTGCAGGCCGGTGGAAGTGCTGGTGACCCGGGTGGTGGTGTCCTTCCCTTCTGTGTGCCGTGTCCCTGGGATTGTGGGTGATTTCACATTGTGTGTGTGTGTGTGCTTGCCACGTGTGTTTGAGTGTTTGGTTATTTTGACTTTAATATTTTTTTGCATTTAGTAGATTCCCCACTCCCCTCACTAGCTCCTGTCCGCACCTATAGGCCTCAGTTCCTGATCCTTATTCCCTCTTTTTCTTTATCTTGTGTATGGCTGGATTTTGTAGTGTTTCTATAATGGTATTTTTGTAATAAAGCATACCTTTTTTGTAAAGTATTCGGAATCACGTCTCTTGCCTTGAGTAGAGTGAACCTGTGTGTCCTATTGACTGGTAATGGTAAATAATTCTTTGGGTGAAATTCCCAAGGTGGCGTTGTCAGGCAATTTAACATGAATTTGTATTGGTGTAACCCTCTGCTCGACGCCGCAACACTGTTGGCTTCATTTTTCAGCCTCTGTGGTTGCCGCTTGGCTGAAACACAATACATAATTTAAAAGTGGCTATTTGTCGGTATTGCTTGCTTTCATTCCTGGTGCACAATGAATCTTGGGATAGGTTGGGCCATTAAGGATCTACCTGATGAATCCCTCGTTGCCCAGGAAAAGAAGGCTTCAATGGAAGGAGCCTATGAAATGGGACAGCCTAGTCGCGCCGCTATGACACAATTGGTCCTCAAACGCAGCCACTGAAGGATGCGGAGAAGTGGGGAGGTTTAACAGGAGGGACTCTCATGCATTAGCATGCACGCGCTGCCAGACCGGAGACCAAAACAAAGACCAGAGAAACTTAACACACACACAGGGGGTGTAACTTTGTTCTCTGCTCAGGACGCCATTACCCCACTTTATCTTCACATAGACATTCATTGTTTGTTGTTTGTTTTTTTTTTTTTGTTTTTTTTTTTAAAAGAAAAAATCCAATTTATGTGAAAACTTAAGTTTGGCTAAAAGACTTACTAATAGTGTTACTACCAAAACATGAGCATTGATCTTGTTTGTGAGCTTTTGTCAGGAACCCAAAACAACAACCAAACAGTGACTGTATTTGCTGCAAGGATCACTTGGACTTAGCGGGGACCACAGCCAGTGTGTGTGTGTGTGTGTGTGTGTGTGTGTGTGTGTGTGTGTGTGTGTGTGTGTGTGTGTGTGTGTTCAGCCAACAGATAGGCTAGAAACTGGACTGCAGCTCTGACTGGAAGTTGGCCAGAAACACTCTTAAATGCTGCAGCAGGACATGTGCTGAAAGCTCACTGCAGTTAATAATCAGAGCAGGTGGCTGAGCTGAGTCGACCAACACTCATGACACTCTATGCAGGATGACACAATGGAAAGGAACAAAAGGAGTGTATTATACCATTTATTAGTGTTACTCATACTGTAAGGATTTCATCAGTCAACAGACCAACAGCCAGTGGATGCTGGCTCAGATGAGGACTGAAGATGCCCAACTCTTGTGAGTGAACCGTTATAGCTGTGTGTGAGATTTCCTCTGACTGTATTCCTGCAGTTCAGCTGCTCTAGAAAATGTTTTCTCCTGAGGTGTGAAATATTTTACAGATTATTCTCCAAGCAATCGTCTGATTATTTAAGACTGCACAGGTTTTGGATTTGGAGGATTGGGGATTTAGCACATGAAGAGAAAAGGTGCCTGAAGGAGGCGCTACTCTCATCTCTTCAGAGTCCAGTTGTTTTCAACTGTGGCTCCAGTCTCAGGATCCTGAGTTTGCATTTTCAAACAATATTGCTAAACTTGATATGAAATTTTATTGCCATAATGAAATTAAGTGACGTTTTTTGGTTTGTTTCGTTACTTTTTTTCTTTTAACTTTAATCTTAGGTTGTTGGTCCTCCAAATACATTTCATTCATTTACATGAATTTCCCCTAGGGGATAAATACAGTATCTATCTATCTATCTATCTATCTATCTATCTATCTATCTATCTATCTATCTATCTATCTATCTATCTATCTATCTATAACTTTTGGTGATATTAACCAAAAGTGCACTATTGGTGCAAGTTGGAATACAAGAAGTTATTGAAATTACAAACAATATCTATGTTCTTATATCTAAGTTGTTATTTTGTAATCACACTTTTTAAAAATTAAAGTTTATCACTTAATTTGGCCACCAACTTTCTGCAGATATTTTCCTACAATAGATGATGCCTCATCCAGCTGAGGAGGAAGACCCCAACCCCCCTGTGTGGCAGCTGGTCGTCTCTTTCTTCTGTAATGGAATGATCGAAGGTGTCGTACTGCTGCTCCTCCTCTGGCTCCTCATTCAGATTCTCTTCGTCACGAATTTGGAAGGTACTGAAATGTGACCAAATGCCAGTGTTGGTGTGTTGGAGGGAACAGATTTAAGGAAAAATGTACAATGAGATCAGAATCCTTACTTTAATCTTGACTCTGAGTTCAGCCTTTATCTTTCTTTGCAAGTCAGATGTGTTTTGTTTGTGACACAAATATTAAAGATAAAAAGGGAAAGTGATGTGTTATAGATACTTAAGATGCACGGGTCCAGATTATTTGTATGTGTAATGATGGATTAATGTGAACGGGGTGATTCCTAATTACCGCATAGAATTACTACCTAACTGCAGTCATCCCCAGCTCCACCTCTAAGCCTGTTTTGGATAATTGTTTTGGTTTTCTGGCAACCAACTCCATTATCATCGACCTTGTGTCCACCACCAGCGAGACACTTTCAAAAGGTAGGCAACTAGCTGGAAAACATAGTGGAACATTGAGCAGCTAAAGAGTGTTTTCAGTTTGTTACGCTGCCTCCAAGTATAAAATAAATAAATAAATCAACTCATGCAGCTTTAAATAGGAAGATAGATTTTTATCGTAACACCCTGTCACATTCTTTAACCTTTAAGGCAGAAAAATACAGTATGTCTTTAGAGCCCTTTAATTTGTAGTGAAATTACACGCTTGTTGGCAAACAGTGTGACTATATGAACCATGGACTTTGTTAGGCTATAAATATGGCTGCCCTCAGGCCAAAATTCCTGGTAAGAGAAGCCTTATGTCGCTCCGGATTAAAACCTACTACCACCCGGGGTCACTTCTTTTTTGTTTTTGTGTGGGTGGGTCAAATATCCACTCATTTGAATACAGATGAATGAGCTACCATTTTAATGTATACCCGATTTAGCAATATCCATCAGTGCGTTGATCTTTAGATAACGCAACTAATTGCTCAAGATACATTACATACTAGGGTACTCCTGGATGTTTACACTAGAATTACAGAGACAGAATTAGGTTTGAAGTCATCACATTAAAAATATGAATATCTAAGAATAACAATAATATTAACATAATCATGGTCTTCATGTATGTGGGTGGTCGTGTGTATATATAGACACTTAACCAAAGATGACAGTGTCAACGCCCCCTGTGAAAATGTGAAAATAAACAGTTATATTCCCATGTTAACCATAAATAGATGCTGTGGATAGTGGTGGTCAGGATGGTGTAAATATGTGTGTTAACATTTCAGGTATCACAGACATCTTTTGAGACGATTAACAATCAATGACGTACAATTCATCATGTATTTAAGATTTTCTTGGGGTTACAGGTGGGGTCCTTCTGCCCCTGACACAGAATATGTCACATATTCTTATAAACAATTGGTTTATAAATAATAAACCAATGTACAGTGGGGTCCAGAAGTTTGAGACCACTTTTCCATTCAAATCCATATATTCATGATATATTAGGTTTATTTTCTAATAATTCAATATAGATAGTTTTTATTTGTTTCATTTAATAATGTGGACAAATCAATTGTTCAAATCTATCAAATTCAGTTTAGTGATGGGTTAATATAAAATTGTGTATTACAGATGAATGGAAATTGTTTATGGAATCACAATTGTTAATTGTTGTTGATTAATTGACCTATATATTTCTTGGTACTCACAGAATTGGCCTTGAAAAGCTGTGTGGGTCATAAAAAGCCCATATTTTGGTTGAATCAGAGTAAAAACCAACCAAAACTCCTAAAGTCATCAGCACCTGGAAAGGGGGTAAAGGCTTTTAAACTTAAAGTAACTATAGGTAACAGACATGCTGCAACTTACTGTGCCACATTACATCTTTCTTTCCCTTTTTATACTTGGTAAGTAGTCATGAAAATGTGCTGAGGAGGCCATTTTGCACCCATACACCAAGAACACCATTAGCTCATTTTCTTACCATTCACATCTATAGTCATTCATTTGGTTCGTTCACTTCCCCAACCTGAGCCTTGCAGCCCCAGTAAAGGAAAGTGAGGAAGGTGTTCAACTCACGCTCTGCCCAACACCTCCGTAACACAATCAGCCCTGGGATATTACGCTCTACATCGCTGTTGACTTTTCGGTATTAAACCGAGAGCAAATACGTTCAGTATAAACATTTGAACCATTTTCCAAATATGTTCATTAAAACCCTTTCCTCATTATGTTAGCTCATGTTCCATTACGTTTCTCAAAAAACTCATTTGCTGTTGCAAATAAGTATCTGATCATCTGTGCATCAAAAGCTTTTCTGAACGTGGATGTGCAGCTTCACAGAGACTACAAGCCTCTCTAAAACCAGACTCATGGTTGTGAGTCTAGTGACGACTGTTAAGAGGACGGGGTAAGTTTGTTGTTTTCATCCAATAGTGAAGGTGGCAGTAGTGTGACATTATCTCACTGCAGGTACTACAGATCATATGAGTTGTTTTTGGAAAGCTCATGCAGTGTGAATAGGCCCACATTTGAAAAACATTGAATTGTTGACCGGCTCTTCAGCCTCTGGTGATGACTCACTCGCTCAGATTTGTTCAGGAATGAGATGTTTTCTGTGAAACATATGCCACATATTGTGAAAAAGAAAACTGGCAGGGAGAGAAGGAGCCTGTGCATCCACACACACACACACACACACACACACACACACACACACACACACACACACATACGTATTTGTACATGGCGAGGGGTGACTCACTCTCTTTTTGTTCATGCCACCTTGTTGTGGTTGTGTAGGTGGCGGATCCAAGACAGTGGTATGTGACCTGCACTCTGAAGGAACTGCACACATTTACAAGCTAATGACTGTTTTCATGTTTGTAGGTCAACCCTACGATAAATTCAATTTTACCTTAGTCCTCATGTGAGTGAAAAAAATGATGCCCTCTTTCAATATACTGTACAATGCTGAAGTCTATAAAGATCCTTGTCCACTGTTGAACTGCAAATATGCTTCTATTAGCAAATTAACTGAGCAAAAAGAAAAAACACATTTTTCCGCCTGTTTTCTGAGCAGCTACGACCTGTAAAGCGTGACCGACAGACACAGTCAAACTTTCATGGGTCATCCAGCAGCTCTGTTTCCAAACAAAGTATTAGTAACATCAGATAATGAGGAGGATACAGCTCAGTTATGCAAAAACTTTTCAATAATCAGTTGCTTCTACTGAAATATGTCCATTGTGTCTGTTCTTTGTCATAAAGCAACAAAGTCAAACCCAGAACCAGGGTTTGTGAGATAATGTTGTAAGACCTTTCACAGCCATTGTGATCATCTGACTGTGACACCACACCTGCAGGTAGCTCCACCTGTCTGTCATATGACTCTGCCCTTCCAGGTAGTACAGGACCGTTGAGGAGCGTCTCTTCCTGCCACCTTCTGGCCTAATCATTTAGGTACAGTCCCTTGTTATTGCCTTGCCTGAGTGTATCTTTCATTGTCATGTAGAAATGACATTTTTGATTCAAGACAACAACAATATCAGACTTTGATCAATTGGCCTGACACGAGTCTCTGGGCTGGGATAAGGAAACTTTATTTTATTTTATTATTTTGTGAGATAGCCTATGTACAGTATATACGCGTGTCTCAATTAGCCTGTGACCGCTGCTTATCTGTTGTGTGCTGCTCCAGTTCTGTGACTTCTATAATCTGTCTTCAGCAGCACATGATGTATGAGCTATAGGCCTAATTACTGTGATAAGATGCCGGAGAGCGGCAGCGCTGGTATAGGCTGAGCTGCTTTAAAAGAAGCCGATGGACCCTTTCTGCTTCCAACGCACAATCACTGCGATTGAAATAAAAGCTCAGTCACCCGATGAAGCTATTGGCTGGGAGGCTCCGGGTCCTTGCGCACTGCCGATGGACCGCTCTCATAAGCGCTCGCTCTGACTCGACACACGCACATCAAACTGCGTGGGACCATGTCGCAGTACACTCTGGGAGGTAGGAAGCCTTACGTGTTCTTGTGATTGTGTGTTTCTTACTTTTACTAGTTTCCATTGAGTCCGGAGTCTCGGTGATCGCTTCTATTTTTTTTTAAATTATAGCTTCTTTGTGCACTTCAGTTTTTTCCAACAGAAAGAGAAAAAAAGAGCAAATATTACAACTTGGCACAGATTTTATTCAGAAATCATAAAGGTAAACTGATCTCAGCCGTGATGAAGAGCTAAAGAGGATGAGGATGAGGCAGTTTGAGGAGGATATGCACTCACACACAACTGAGGCTGTAACAGAGAGAGAGGCTGTAACTCACAGGGAAGGTGTCCCTGTTTGATTTAGATAACTTTGTGTGAATAAGGACCAAGAGTGTTGTAGACAAACAAACCAGATTATTCCAGCCAAAGGGCAGAATAGGCTTCATACACTTTGTGTCAACTAAAGTAATTGCATGGACTTCCCCATCTTGTTATTACTATATACATGTCTAAATGAAGTTTACCCGCAGCCTGCACACACAAGTAAGAATTCTGCATTAAATGCTGAATTGGCTCAGCTCATGTTTCACCATTACCTCATTTGCTCTATAATCATCAGAGCTCACTGGCTGGTCAGTCTGACTCATGTCAGCAATACCCTCAGCCTTTATTTTCTAACACCACTGCAGCATTCAGCCCATCTGTACTTTCATCTCTTAATGGAGGCTGGCTGAGGAGCTGCCTGCTCCTGGACTGACTCTTTGACGGGGCTGAAATGGATCTGCGCTGACAGCCAGCACAACACTTGCTCTGATAGTGATCTAGTCTTTCTAAGGATGCACCTCCTGCAGTGAGCATCTGATAACTCTCGTGATGATGTGAGAATCCATGTATGGTGCATATTAGGACACTCCCTCAGATAGTCAGATAAAATGTGTGTTTTCAGTGATTAGCCGCTGATTTAAAAAATCTGGTTTATTAATTAAGAGTAAAAATCATAGCATTCGTCCCTACTAAGTGTTGGATTTTATGTACGTGAAAGGTCTTCAATAGTAATAAAAGCATTAAGCTTTTCTCTGTAAATGATTTTCACTCTCACGGCTGGTTGTTTACCTTGAAATGGTCACTGGTGGAAGCTCACAGCTTTCGAACCTTATTTTCACCGCTGTCCCCCAGTGTGTCTGATGCATGAGTCATCCCAGTGCTCCCGCATTATCTGACGTTAAATGAGCATCAGGGTCTATGAAAAGCTGTCTAGTATGAGAAATCGTCAAGGCTGACATTGAGTACTTACACATACACAGCATACACACGCATTTCCATGCATACTATCAATACATGCATACTGTCATGCATATATACTGTATATACATGTAGATTGGGGTGACAAGCAACAAAACTGCTGTATAAGGCAGCTCTTAACTTGCTTATAGAGGGCAAGTGGTTAGATTTCATTGTTTACACCACTTAACTATGTCAGTGTCAGTTGTCACTGTGCTGCTGCTTAGAGGTCACGAAAAATGAAGAGAAGTGAAAAACAAGCGTGTGAAAATAAAAAGGTAGCTTTACATTTGTTACTAAAATTGTTTGCTCACTTATGTTTAAACCTGTGTTGATGCAATTAAATAAAAAATACACCACAATTTCACTCTGCAATAATAACAAGTGTATGTAACAAGAGTATATTTTGATTTTTTTTTTTTTTTTTGAAATGGGCAAAACCATGACATCATAACCTCGTAACGTAAGCAATTACATGAAATGAATGAAAAACAAAAGAGCAGAATGTGACTGTGTGGTGCCACGACTTCTGGTTGAAGTGCCGCTTGGATACATATACACTCAACCACACATATATCTACACATATGTGTGTATGATGTTGTTGGTGTCTTATCCAACTTTTAATGGTAATGTTTTGTGGGCACACAGACAACATTTGTGTGATGAAAACACACACACACACACACACAAACACACAAGCACATGCACACACAATTTGATTGCCAGGAAAATTGACACCAACGCATTGCATGTGCTCTGCTCCTGCTTTGGATCAAAACAGCAACTGTGCCAATACCATTTATAGAATTATGATTATAACCCCGAGATATTTCCTCTTTAATCTCATCAAGGAGGCAGAGTGCAGACACAACAAGATAATGTTTAGAGTCAGATGTCCTAAGGTCTTTTGTGATGAATCTGGCTTCATTCAAAGTCTGTCGTTTTTTTTCTCACTGACAGGTCACTCAGAAGCACAAAACTGATTTGATTTGTCAGTTTGTGATGCTGCTCCTCTCTTTATCTCTCTCTTGTCTCTCTTTTCTCTCTATTGCTTTCTCCCACTCAAAGATTCACTGCACCTCAGTTTCTCATGCTCCTTCTTAGTCCCATCAACACATTATTAAGTCCTGACTGCTTTGTTTTCATCTGTCTCTCTAGTTCACCTGCAGATTCTGCTGGCTGTGGGCCTGGCCGTGTTCTGCTACTGTCTGGTTCTCGGTTGCGTCCTTTGCTGTCGCAGAAAGAAGAGGGCTTCATCTGAGGACAAGGAGGCAGTTTTCTTGTCTCCTCATCCTGCAGAGAGGGTGACCGTGACATTGACTCCGTCTCCGTGTACGCAGCCTGTTAAGCAGCAGTATGAGGAGCTGGATGGAGATGTGTTGGAGTTTCCTTCCTCTAAAAGCAGCTCTTCTCCCTCTGAGGATGATCTAACTGCTCTGCCTTTTGACACCAACCCAACCAGTTCAGCTGAGCTGGTGCAGTCTCTGGGGTCATCTTCCTCAATGCGGCGCCTCAGCACCCCGGCTGTTCCCTACTCACCCAGTAAACCTCAAAGTCATGGCAGAGCTTCTTTGCCCTCCCTCACTAAGATGAATCTGGTGTCCAAATCTCGTCGGGCGATGGGTCGACGAAGCACTGTGAGCGGTGAGAGTTTTCTTTACAGCGAGAGCAGTCGACTGACTGCTGGTGCTGCCAGAGCTCCTACCCAGCAGGGGGAGCTATCACGGTATGGCTCTAACTCTCTATCCATCCCCTCTAAACCCGCTCCTCTCCTGCACTTCTCCCTGCTCTTCTCCTCTGCCTGTGGCACCCTGGCGGTCAACATCCTGGGGCTCTCGGGGGCCAGTCGAAGGCGCAGTGGGGTGTTTGTCCGAGTCAGCCTTCCTCCGCTCTGCCCCTCCCCTCAGCAGATGGCCTCTCGGCGCCGTAGCCTCAGCCCAGACCTCCACAGTCAGAGCTTTGTGCTGCAGGTGGGCTCAGTGGAAGAGCTGTGCACCTGCACCTTGAGACTAGCTGTCTACAGCAGGGACTTCTCAGGCCTGAGAGAGACTGCGCTGGGGGTGGTGGAGCTGCTCTGTGAGCAAATGGATTGGGAACCCGACATCACCACCACCTACACCAGGCAGCTCAGCCCAACTAAAAACAAGTTGAAAAAGGTAGATGGTGATTTCATTTATTGTATTGATGTATGCATTACCGTTAAGTGCATAGAATAAGAAAACAGACAAAGGTGCAGTGAAAAACAGATAATAAGAGGTCCTGTGATGAAAGCCCAAGAAGGACTTCGCTATCAGCAACTGGACCTGAGCCCAACATGAAAACCAAGTGAAAGTGTCTGCAGAGTCTAATAAAAGGGCAGATTGGCAGCCTCCAAAAGCCCACAGAGCAGTTGTTGCCTTAACCAGCACCACACCAAAACCTTTATTTAAGTTATCTGAATTTAAGTGGAGGCCTGTAGTCAGAACTGCAGTTCACACAAAGAGCTGGCTAACTTGGGGTAAAACCCATGTCAGCTGTCTCTCTGGTCAAGGAATAGTTTGATATGAATCCGTCCATTAGCTATACCACTTACCATATATCACAGGGGATCTGAAGCCAATCCCAGCAGACAGCGGGCGAGAGGTGGGGTAACATGCCAACTTCACACAGAAGGGCTGGCAGGCAGGTCTGAACCAGCAGGTGGTCGGTTTAACTTAGCGTACAGACTGGAAGCAGGTGGAAACAGCTGTCCTGGTTCTGTCCAAAGGCAATAAAACCTGCCTCCCAGCACCTGTGAAGCTCACTAATTAACATGTTTTATCTCATTTATTTAATCTGTGCAATGTAAAAATTTGGCCATGTAACAGTCAAATCCTGAAGTCTCCATTCCTCATAAAGCTCACACTGACATCAGAACTCTCACACAAAACCATAACCTGTTGTCTTTGGACTAAAGACTGCAGATTAACCAAGCAAGATATGACTAGTTAATTAGTGAGGTTTAGATGTGCTGGTTGGCAGATTTCGATACCTTCAGATAAAAACCATGCTAGCTTCTACTGTCTGCTGGATCACTGGTATTGATCTTCCCATCTAACTCTTGGCAGGAAAGAGAAAAGATTTGCTTTAAATGAAAAGAAGCAATCTCTAAAATGATAAGACACATTCAACTGAGTGGAGAAATTTGTTGCATTTTGATTGGCTGGCGGAAGATGCAGTCTGGGGTGCTCGAGTAATGAGGCTCTTTCTCTTGTCGTTTTGGGTGCTGTCAGATCCAATCAAAATTTTACACAGACCTTAGACCCCAAGGCGATTTAATTCTGACTCAAACAGGAAACAAAGTGGACTGGGACGTGTGGACCAGAGACCTGGTATGTTTTGGGTCATGCCCTTGAGTTTTTCACACGCCTGTGTCTGCCCAATGACCTTAAGTACAAACTGAAGCAGGGTGGACTGTGGGCTTTGTGTGTGTCTGAGGGTGTCTAGCTGGGATCATAACTCCTTTTTGGGCTACTGATTGTACTTCCTGCTCTCTTTGATCTTAATGTATATTTCAAAACCTTTTTAACAAAGTCCGCATGTTCAATTGATTTCACAGATAGAGAAACTATGCACATGGGCTTATAAATAGCACATATCATGTTTTATCCATGAAGGAATGTAGCATCTAATCAGCTCTCCCGTTAGCCAGTTTTCCACTGTTGTTAGTCATGGTGACATTGTTGTTAGCGATTGCAGAGCAAACAAGCAGAGTGCAGCAAATTGGCAGTGCGCCCACGCCGTGCCCTCTGCAGCTCTGTCGAAGCAGTGCCAGAGGGCATTAATAACAGGCTTTTGCAGCGAGGGGGGTCCTGATGTTTTAGTGGACATTAGTCAGTCAGTCACTCTGATTTTTGCCACAGAGTCATGCTGTGTGTGTGGTGGGTGGGCAAAAATCCTTTCTGGTGGGTGGGCCAGATGGAGTCAGTCGAGATTACATCTTTTAATGTAGCCACTTCCTGGATTTATAGAAAAACACCAGGTTTTGTAATTAGTTTAAGGGGACCAGCCGGGCTATTGACGATTATTCATCTGCAGTACCTTTGACACCCCATGGGAGTGGAGGGCATGACATGATGGAGATTTCAGGACTGTACATTTAGCTCAAGAGGAGCCTGAACACAACATTGCTCCTATTGACTGTCAGGAAGATCAGCAGGAAGAAAAATGGCCACTAACCTCTGCTTTCTGTTGTTAGCTAATGAGCATATGGTTAACTTTAGGAGTACATATAGGAATGTGAAATATTTAATCCATTTAAACTGATGATAGAACTGGGAGGAAGTGATCTACACATACAGTAAACATATATTATCACCGTATTTTCTCCATAACAACACAACACCCACCTGTCACTCAAAGCGGCCACGCCCTCCATTATGCAGAACTTTAAGCCTAAATAAAATTTAAACAGCTGAGATATACAAAAGTTCACTTTCCGTGCAGTTGCCATTAGGGGGGAAAATAGGCTATCAGAATAAAACCATTTTTTGCACCAGGCTGTAAACATGTTGATTTCTGCTGTAAAGTTGGGCATTTTAACGTGAGAGTCTTTACTTTAGGATTTACTCACTTTTGGAGCCTCAAGTGGTCATTCGAGGAAGTTTTTGGCACTTTGTTGTTGGCTTCATTTTTCAGCCTGGAGGATGTGGTGGCAGTGACCTGGAGATTACTAAATCTGTGACTGAAAGATTTGCATCTTGAGAAAATGTGGAAGGGATAGTATGCTAAACTGCGGAGTGCCTTATAGATGGAGACTGCGGGGAAGTGAAGCTGTCGCTGATAGTGTGAATATTCGGTCAATCATTCCTATACAAATAAAGGATAAATGAAGTAAAACCACAGGGAGAAGTTTGTCAGTATCATAATACTTTCCCCCCTATCTTCTGAGGCTTCCATGCTATGGAGATCATTGGATGACTCATATAATCTGTCTGTTGGGTCCCGTTATGTAACTAGAGTGAACAAAGTTACCAAATAATAAGAGAAGAAAAGACTAATGCAGTCCACTGCAAATAAGTCTTACTTCCAACTATATTGTGCCTGAGGATAAGATAAGAGTAAGAACATTTTTTCATTTAATTTTGATGGTATTTATATAATAGTACATTATATTATAGTATTTGTTTTTGATATAAGACAAATTTTGAGGAGGAAGAGGATTCGGCTGTACAGCCGGATTTTATGAACTAGCCTCAAATCTTATTATCACAGGTAAAGAGAGATGCAACACAGTTCTCCCTCTGTTTGGTTGTCAGTGTAGAGGTAGGAATTTAAGATTTATGAGAAAAAATGCAATATGCAATAATTTATTTTGCTTCATATCAAATCACCATTTCACCGAATCACCAGTGTTACTTTCCTGAAAAACAAACCTCAGGCTGTAGCTTTATTGTGTGTTTGCAGAATAACGTCACTCCTTTTAAAAGGCGGTGTAAATGTGAGTGACGGTCTCTGAGGCGAAGTGCTAGTGACAGACAGAGGCAGTGAACCGAAACTCACTTGTTGGATGAAATGGCCTTCACACTCTGCTGCTCAGCCTCAGCAAGTCGCTGGCGGGCTAACGCTCAGACAGTTTTCAGCAGACTGTGACTCGCAGGACCCCAAACAATGCAAGCTAATGAAATCTGACATGAAATCAGATGGAAATGACCATCATACTTACACATTAGCTGTTACCTTTAACCAAAGCGCCTTAGTGCATGAATATCAATTATTACAAAAGAAAATTCTTTCCACTGACAGAAGAATGATTAACTCTGAGTGGCCAAGAGGCCTCATGAATAAAAGCTGAATACATTTCAAACTGACTCAGAATGAAACTTTTAACCTGTTCCCATTGACTTACAGAAAATCCCTCTGTAATTCCCCTGATGGGAAATTGAAACGTTGACTTTGACACTTTGGTCGACATTGACAGAACTTTAGAAACATCTTGATGAGCATGGCTTAGAGCATGGGATTTAAGTGCTTTACAGCTTGGATCTGCTCTGTGTTCTTGTGGTTTTTCCCCCTTGGCTTCGTTTCATTCCCAGCCTCCCAAAGGATGAAGGGAACATCTGCTGGGGTGAAAGAAGACTTTTTCTTCCTCTTGCTAAATCTCTCACATTTTGTCTTTATCTCATGGTTCTGTTCTTCTTCTCCCTCCCGCCCTCAGAGTGTGAGTTCTCAGGAAACCTTGGGTCACAGGAAGAGCTCAGTGTGTGCACCACGTGCTTTAGGCCAACTGTTCATCCTGCTGCAGTACCAGACGCTGGCCCAGCGCATCAAAGTGATGGTCCGAAAGGCTGAGAATCTGGCCAAGCTCACACGGATCCCAGGAACTCCAGGTGAAGACCAGCAAGTCCTCATATCTAATAAATAAAATAGGCTGTTTATCCCCTGCCCGGCCTTTTTTTATTATTATTTTTTTTTGCATTTGAAGGAATAATTCAACATTTGCTTATTTGTTTTCTTGCGGGGAGTTAGATTAAAACATTGGTATTGCTCTCATGTGTCGGCAGGGGTCAGATGATCCAGAGTTTGTGGTTTTTACATTTTGCCTTCTAAACCAATGAAATAAAAGAGATGTAACATGTTAATTCATGAGCGGTAGGTTTAGTGGTGCAGCAGTCTTTACGCTACGCTACATTAAGCTAACGGCCTGTTGACTCCAGCTTCACATTGAACAGACATGACAGTGGTTCCATCTTTGCGCCTTTCTCTTGGCAAGAAAGTAAATATGTGTATTTCTTATATACTATAAATATGTGTGAAAATATTCCTTTAACTGTTTCTCACCTTGGTTGTACTGACAGCAGCAGTAGGCAATATGAAGTCTGTACGATTATCTAATGGCAACCTGCGGAAACTGTATCAACGTCTATTAACCTCCTCAAGTGGATGGATATTACTTTGGACTTTACAAATATACCATTAGATACCATTAAATACATGTACTTAGTATACTTAGTCACATGCTTAGTCAGCATGCTTAATATAAGCTGCATCGCACATGAGTACACTGGATGACATGTAAACTGCTAATACTGCCTCTGACTGTATTCTCCTCTATTAGTCCAGCCATGGTCAGACAGACTGCTTCCCTGATGGGTTTGTAGTAATCAGATTAGGAACCGATCAGCCCGGTGTCATTTCCCCTCCTGTCTGTATCACATCTCGCTGCATCTGATTTAAAGCTCTGTGGAGAGGAGAAAACAGGAGCTTCTGTAAAAAGAAAAACAACTTTGATGTTTTGGTTTTCTCACACCTTAAGGGACAGTTTGAGACAACACGGTCAGTTGTGTGTTGCTGATGAGTTTCAAGATCAAATGGGTCCTAAAATTAGTGAAAATGACTGCTCTTTGCAGATGCGTGATTCTTATCTGACAGTGACACATTGCTTTTTAATTTGACTAAATCCAATTAGCTTGCAAGACTGGTTTTAAAAGGGAAATCATATTTTGGAAGTGATGGTGCCGATTTGTAACAGTGACAGTGGAGAGGAGCTCAGAGAGGATTATGAGGATGTAAATCAGCATGTGTAGATACATTTCATGTGAGGTTAACAACATAATACACAACACTGCAGTACTGTAGATTCATTCATTTACACCAAGTATTTATGTAAATGATTTTACTTTTCCTTTTTATTCATTGACCCTTGTAGAAATAAACAGTTTAATCTAATTATGAGATAAATAGACCAAATCTGATATATAAAATACAATGATGACGGTGGATATCATTTGTTCACACAGACCACTACGTTGTCATCAACTTGCGTCAGGATGGGAAAGTAATTGGTACCAAGGAGACCAAAGGAGCCAGTGGTCCGAACCCCGTCTGGAACGCTCCATTTCTGTTTGACGTGCCCCCTGGTGACATCACTCAGCTGCCATTAGTGCTCGAATTCATCATCATGCAGGTGAGAAGTTCTACATCCTGTATATACAGTACGTATTTGAGAGAAACATGCAGTTTTATGTTGAAATGCTGCAATACTGGAAGTGAATACCTCATTGTGACTTCTTAATTATCTTCAGGGCCGTCTCTACACTAAGAGCAGTGCTTTGGGTCGTGTGCTGATTGGCAGCGATGCTTCAGAGGCGGGACAGGGACACTGGAAGGAAATGTGCAGTCGGGGGCAAATAGAAACGGCTCGCTGGCACACCATCCAATCAGATGTGTAGGACTAACAGACAGACTGCACCAGTGTCCCTTTGCAGCCTAGTGAGTGTCCTAGAGGTGGAGTTCCTTGTAGGTGGGAATAACATGCGATAACTGCTGCCAAAGTATTTATTTTGTATTTTTTTTTTTTTTTTTAGTTCTGTTGTGGATTTTTGCTCGCCATGCTAATTTTGAGAGTTTTCCATGTTATTTATCAACAGATAATGTTCATGAATTAAATACTTAGTAATGCTGTTCACGGGAGAGACAATATTCAGATGGTCCGTGTGTATGTACACATTGATCACCGTGTGGAGGAGCGTGTGAGGAGGGATGTGCAGCAGTTCTCTCCATATCAACAGTATTCTGCATCCCTGCATTGCCTTTTTCATTATTTCCACTGTGACTTCTTAAAACTGTAGTCTGTAAAACTGTATCATTCTGGATGTACTGTATGCAATTTGTGCTGATGTTGTAGTACTGTTTGTATTGTGCCCAGAGGCTACAAATGTTAATGTTCAATAGAACTTGTTGGATTTTCAAAGATTTCAGTGCAAATTTCGGTGCATATATGTTGCCACTCTGCCTGTGGTTTGCGGTGGTGTATTGCTGTGCCAGTATTTGTCCACAAGCTGTAAACACATCTGACATTCAGTGTGAGGCCGTTACACTGGCCTCACTTTGTGTAGCATGTGGGCTGAATTATTGTTTTATTTGTGCAGTTCCCAAAAGGGGAAAAAGGTTTTTGTCCTCTTTTCAGCCACTGGAACTTACAATAAACATGTGGTGGCTTTATGATTCACAGTCGTACTGTAAAACAACCAGTATTCAGCCAGTCAAGCAATGCCTAATGCCAAAAACGTGTGTGTGTTTCTTTATAACACTTATTATTATTTCAATATCTAAAAATGTGACACCCTTTGTAACAAAATCAGAAGGGTGGCTTTGAACATAAAAATTCTTGACATTTATTTGGCACATATATAATAATGACACATTTTAGAAAATGTAATGGGTTTTTAATACAAATCAATTGAGTTTATGTATAGTATATAGACCATGTTGATGCCTACTGGTGGCATGTATTGTCTCAACTGTATATGAATGTCTTTTCTTTTAAAAGGAAATAGTGTCAGAAGATCTAAAATAAATCATTATATTATATAAATAAACTTTTGTTGCGTATGGGTGACACTCCAGAGACTCTGGCTGTGATAAAGCCAGAAAACATGTAAAGACAGTGAAACCTGTCCTTGATGGTAAATGGACATTGAGGACAATAAGACAGCCCAGATATGAGAATCAAAGGTTTGAACTCACGGCATTCATCAGCTATATTGGCTTTTTTCCAGACATGTCACAGTGGGAAAAACCATAGGTGTAAATAAACTGAATGATGGCTGAATTCCATTTAGTTTTGCCATTTAGTTTCAGGGTCCAGTTATTGTGGGTGCTGGCTCACTGCCTCACTGTCATTGCTTACTGAGATGTAACAGAGGCGTTAATGTTCTGACATGTTTTCCCACTTTGACAAGTCAAAATGTCTGAGGCCTATTTATTCATATTGGCTTCGAATTGCAACGCGTTGTAATGTTATTTACTTGCTTCCTCTTAAAAAGGCCTATTGTACTGCTGGAACAACAAATGATACATTCATTTTATAAATTTAAAAGCTCTGGGAGAGTTTTGTCAGAGACCCTGTGAACACTTACATAGCTACACTTGTCTGATTTAACGATGGTTCAAATTCTTTGTATTTGAATCACCTGAATCATCTGAAGAGAATCGGTCCTGGATAAGCAGCAGCTTCTAAATATGAACAATGATTATGATATAGTTTGCTAATATCATTGGATGGCAGATGAAGCTGTAACAGTGGGTCTTCTGAAAGCCTTTAAAAGTCTTGCTTGCAATTCTGTGAGACCATACTTTAAACACAGCGGTGCTTTGAGCTAAATGCTAATGTCAGCATGCTAACATGCTCACAGTGACAACGCTATTGTGCTGATGTAGTTTAGCATGCTTTCAGCTAACATTTGCTAATTAGCATTAAACACAAAGTAATGTTAGTGTTTGTAATAATGATGACGATGATGATGACGATGATGTCACTGAGAGGCAAATGCTGCAGCTGCACCAGAGACAGTGAGTAGCTGAGCTCCTCAGACAGTGTGACAGCTGTCATGGTGATTTGATGGAAATATGGGGACGTTTCTGCTTCTTAGCTGGACGAATGACTGTCAATAAAATAAAACTCAATAAAACTTAATTGGATGAAAGATTTTTCAAACTAAAACTCCTTCGGTCACTATAACTGAATGCCACTGTCATCCATCTCCAAACATTCACATACAGTATTCTGTGTATCCAGTTAAAGTCTTGCTGCTGTGAGGGACAGTGATATTTGTAGATTTTGGCATCATGGAGCAGCCTGATAAAACTTCAGTTACTATTCCCAAGACATATGCAAACCTTTTCCCTAACCCTTCCTGGTCGATTTTTCACCCAGCCTGTGTTCACATCATCTGGTCCTGACAGAGATGTGACAAGTGCATGCTTTATGACTAAATCCCTTAGTCATTATTTCCTGCTCACAGTGGGCAACATCCCTCCCAGTAGTTATAAATATCTATAGGATGTGCAATCCAAAGGTGATGTAATCTAACTCCTAGGGTGATCTTCTGTCATATCAGATCATCAAATGTAAATGCAGCTACTCAAACACACACACAATAACAGTACACACACTAATGGACACACACACAGAATAAGTCATGTCAGACCATTACAATGGGTAAAATGTGGAAATTTGCATCATGGGCCCAGTTGGATGGAAAACACATTCTCACACTTAATTACACTCTTCATATCAGGTCACACTTCCCATTCAGTTTTTTTTCTCTCTCCTTTATACAATAGGCAATACAAATTCATGGCTCCTTTCCTCACTCTGTAATTTGCACCGTCTATTGGCTTGAACCATCACTTCTGTCCATGAAGTGAGTTTCAGAAAAGCTGCAGATGTGCTAGAGGTTACTACAGGGCAGCAGGTGGTCAGGTTTATTTTTTGCTTGCCTGTAGTTATCTTCAACATATAGTATAAACTTAGAAAATGCAATCAGTAAAATAAAGTTAATCTATAATAGAGTAAAATGTATAATTAAAAAAAGATCATCTATGATTTCAAAATACTGACTGAATTGAATTTGAGCAAATATTTTCCAAAGATGCTTCTGTCATGCTTGGAAGTTAAATTCTTTAAACATGAAAGCACAAAATACTGCACATCCTGCTTTGTGTAAAGGATTTGGAAAAAAAATCCTGGCATGAGGCTGTTAAGCATTTGATACAGACACGCATCCATTTCTTCAGTCCTCTGATCTGCCCACTCTCCTGGGGGAGGCTAAGTAAATGAGATTTAGTTGATCTATCCGCAGTATAGCCTCCTCTCTGTGTGGGCCTGCACGACTCTGCCACTGTCATAAACAGATTTCCCACATCAGTTGCTGAGAAACAAAGCATTTAACACTGTTTCCTCAAATGTCAACGTTTGAAGGTAAAAGAGAGAAAAAAGTAGGAGACTTTATCTAAAACAAGTCACCCACTATCAAGGGTTCATAATGGCCTTATTAAGAGTTATTAATTAAACTAATGATTCTTTATAGATCAATTTAAGCCATAAGTGAGAAAAATTTTTGAACTGCCAGGTTGTGAAAAACTGTTGATCCTCTGCCAGCAAGTTGCTTTTAAGTTCATCTGGTCAACGCCTCCAATAGACCATTTGACCTCTGACCTTTCGGGAAAGTACTGCAGAGCACCAGGACCACAATCAGTTTATTATCTTTTTATTAATATTTACAACTGCAGACTTCATGATATGGGTGTAAACAAATACGGATACGTTATTCAGATGTGAACAGTTAATTCACTCTGATCAGATATACACACAACATCTTACAAATTCAACAAATAAGTATTTTGTATCAGATGACATATTAACTTTTGGTGATTGCTTATTGTAATGTGAGAAACTATTTTACTAACTATTTATTTTTTATGGTTTAATGACTTACTAGTGTTTTTTGAATGTTCTGGCTAATAAATCCCCAGTAAGATTTTTTTTTTTTCAACATCTTAATTATTGCTTATAACTGATCTAATGATAAAGCATTAGTAATGATCAATTAACACTGATAAAGCTATTATTGCAACATTCATCAAATGCTCATCATTTCCTCAAACTGCTCATTATTTGCGGGTCATTATTTCCTCACATATTGTACTTCACCATGGCAGCATGAGAAACAGAGGAAACAGGCGCTTAATTTGTGTCGTGCAGCATAATGTTGCGCTCGTCGGTGAACCATAATAAAATGTTTCAGATTATCTCCTGTGAGAAATCAGTTCTGCAACACAAAACTACCTGGACACTGACTGGACTGCACACCATGTTCTCTCCCATGCAGGTACAGAAAAATATAAAACAAGTGCTAACTCTTTCCACTCCAGTAGGCAGCAGCCCCCAACTCACAGTCCCCGAACAACCCTGCGTTGGTCTGACTCTCTGACTGTGTTTTGCCACTATTGATCAACATGTGCCAGCTACTCTACCTGTGTGTTCACCTGTCTGACTGCCCTCTGGGAAGCCATCGGTAATAATTCCCCTCAGAAAAGAGTGTACATATCATATTGACAAGGTGACAAAGTTATTCATTTGTGTGAAGGCGCAGACAGCACTGATGGATCGTGTGTGATGTTTTATAATAATGATAATGTTTTGTGTGGTTTATAAACTGTGGAACAGTAGCACAGAAACTATTATTCTCAACCATTACATGTGGCTAATGATTTAGGGACTAATGACTAACATCTTCCACACTGCACTACAGGGTGCATCCGTGACTCACTCCTTCAGTCTGATGCTGCTTCGGTTGCCTTCAGTGGACCCACGGTCTGACATTTACTGCCTGTCACTGTGCACCTGCTTTCATCTGAGGAGACAGCAGGGCCTTTCTGTCCTGGGGTAGAGGGGACTTGTCCTCCTCCTCTGCGCTACTACGCTTAATTGGATGCTGAGGCGTGCCGCCTACACGTTCAAACCAGCTGCTTTTCAAACCCACTGGTATGGCACAAACATTAAACAACTGTGTAGGAACACAGAAAAAAGACCACAAAAACAACTTCCCACACTGACTCATTGCCTTGTATTCCCTACTGCGTTCCTTCAGATTGTCATGGAGGTTTAATGATAAAATGATGACCAAAACAACTTCATGAAGCAAGGGGAAAGTGGGAAGCTTTTTTTTTTTTTATAATGCAGTGTTACCTAATTATGAAATAAAATGACATAACTTTAAAGTCAGTCAGTCCATAACTCTGAGCCACACTGAAATATATTGATTGCTCTGACATTTGGTAGAAGTATTCATGTTCCTCTCAGGATTGAATGTATTAACTTTGGAGAGCCCTTGACTTTTCATCCAGTGGCATCATTAGGTCAAATTTAGGTTCATGTAATACTTTGGTGTGAGTCCAAATAACTGCAAAACAAATGACATTCCCCTCAGCACCAGCTGTAGGTTAATTTGTGTTTAGTGTTAATTACCAAAATGTCAGCATGCTAACACGCTGAACTAATACAGTGAACATGGTGAACATTATCCCCATGCCTAAAGTTACTCTCTAGACATGTTTCAAACTATGTAAAAATACTCTTTTATGAGTAATATCTTGTTTAACGTGATTTTCCAGTTGAACTCACATACCCTGATGTCTCTGTTTATACTCACAGTTGATTCTGATTGTTGAGTCACTGGACTCAGCATCCTGTAGCTCAGCTCTTTATTGCACACATCTTGGTAGTTTACCAAGCAAGTATTTAGAGTGGAGGAGCTATGCAGTTGTTAATTAAAGTCTTTAAACTTGAAGTTTATTTAAAATTAACTTAAAGTCTTTAACCATTCTCAGGACGATATTAAACAACTTTTACAACTTTATCTTTTGAAGTGGCTGGTTTCTGGCTGGACATGAGATATTTTCAGTGAAGAGACAAACAAGCAAGCGGCAGCTGCAGAACTATAACTTTGACTTATATTACTGTGTGAATAACACACAACTCTAGCTTCATACAGCGCATCGCCATCCTACTGTGATGGATCTCTCAGATCTTTTATAATTTACTATATTTGACCAATAAAAACATCAACTAGTGATGAAGAAAATACCATACTGCTATTAGACTTCTGCTTTTTTTTTATTATACTAACACACAAGCATGACTGCCAGAACCTTAAATCTGTTAGCATGCTAACTGTTTTGTTTACATTTTCTGCTTCATCTGTTTCTATTAAAATCGCATGAACCAAAATGAACTCAGTGATGCAGCAATACTGGAGATGTTGCTCTTTTATACGTTGCTATATATATTTATATAGACATTAATGAAACTGATGTAAGTGAGCAAGGCTATTATTCATAAAAATATGTTTTACTGTCAAGCAATCAAAGATTATTAGAGTAAGGGGGTATTAGATTTAGATGACATTAGACTTGTCACCTGACTTGACTTATGATTTCCTGGCCAGAATGTGAGAACTATGAAAGTTTGACCATGACTCATAATAAAACTGCTTGAATGTTGCCCCCCTCTAGTGGATCTCTGGGGTAATGCACCTGCTGGCTGAAAGTCCAACAGTAAACCTGGAGATTTTACTGTTGAGGTGCTTCCTGCATCAGCCAGGGCCAGTTCACATCAGCACGAGTCAGTGTGTGTGTGTGTGTGTGTGTCTGTGTGTGTGTGTGTGTGTGTGTGTGTGTGTGTGTGTGTGCGTGTGCGTGTGTGTGTGCGTGTGTGTCTGTCTGTGTCCTTGTATGCAAGTAATGAGAACTGATTTATCATACAGAGGAAAACTGGTTTCTGGTTTCCTACAACCACATATATACACACACACATGCACACACTGACTATAGCTTTGAAGTAAATAGCATCAAAGGCCTGGCTGTCTCCAGGTGAAAGCTGTTGTCTCCACTGCAGTAATACAATAACGCCACATTTGAGCTATATTATGTCCAAACAAACACACACTGCCTCTCTGCTTTTCATTTCATTTCTCTGTTGATGTAAGATGCAAGACAATGTGTGCGCATGGAACCCTGTGTGTGTGTGTGTGTGTGTGTGTGTGTGTGTGTGTGTCTGTCTGTCCGTCAGCCCTCACATCTGGAGCCCAATACAGTCCTGGTTGAGGATCAGAGAAGGGTGCTGAGATCAGATCTGCCTCTTTTTCTTTATTAGAGCTCTCTGTCACCATGATTAATGAACGCTCCGTCTCGGTTAGACCAGCTTTCACGCCTCCTCTTGCCAGCGCACAACTTTAACCCCTCCATCTCAAGTTGCTTTGGGTCCCTGAAATCACAGCATGGTCAGAGGTCTCAACTCCATCAGCACGGGATCAAATGCCTGCTGGATGCAAGTAGACAGGCTGCTGGGAGCGTGTAAGTGGGAGAAAAAACCCCAATGTAAACATGTTAACACTCCTACAGACATCGGTTTTTAAAGGCTCAATCAACCATAAAATGTGGACTAAATACATTTCAGAAAGCAATTAGGGTTTATAAATTACATAATTAAAGCCAGAATCTCTTGGCTCTGTCCACTTACCCCGAAAAATCTGTGAAAAATCTGTGACGTACCCTGGAGCACTCTGCCCTGGAGCTGCAAGGCAATGTCACATTCATTCTCCCCCTGACCTCGAGGAAAACTCCACACTTGTACCTCAAAATAATAAAACAGTATTTGTTGAGGCATCAATAAGAGGTCACATTATGTTGTAGCCAGATGTTAAAGAATAAAACATCAATCTGGGATGAGAAACAGCTCAAAGACTTTGCCAAACAATTTCAACTACCCTCACTTCAGAAAGAGTCAGAATGCAGTGGAAGCACAACATGTGTTAAACTATACAGGCTATATCTTGATACACATATCTCCACTACACCAAACGGCCCCTGCTGTGCATTCAGGGGGACAGCATGGTGCAGGACTGCAGCTGCAGGGAGGGCTGGTGAGAGCTACAATGAAGATGTGTTAAAGACCGCAAGGCCCAAATATTCCGGAGCAGCTGGACTCAGTGTGCCTCTCTCCGCTCCGTGTAAACACTGGGCCAAGCGCCGTTAAGCAAAAACACATGACACTCGTTTCTATTCAAACTATCTCCATTGTTGTGTTTGCTGACAGCCCCTTCTGCACGAAAATGCATTTTTTGAACTCCATAAAATGTTGGGAGGGTTTGAGGATGATGTGAAAGGGTGCTATTAGTGGTGTTTCAACCCCAGTGGACCGCACTGCATCAGCTGGTGCCTTGTTTTCTAGATACTTTGTTATAGAAGAAAAAGTGGGACTGTGCCCACATCCAGTCCAGATTAGATTATCTGAACGTTGTGGTTTCAGTCAAAATCAACAAAATTCTGTGATTTTTCTTCCATGTCCACGAAAACAAACTGTGTTCTCATGCAATATATTCTACTTTTTTCACATTATTTCTCCATTTTCCACAATAGAGTTTGGCATAATTCTGCAAGTAAAACTGTGAAGGCAGAACATTTAATAGAGCATGACATTGTGGTTTTACTTTTATTTACACAGGGACTCAACAAATTGGGGTTAAATACTTTGCTCACCAGTACCATGACAGCATTTGCTTAACAAGATGAACACATTTATTTTACTCACTTTATCTACTCAGATTAACAGATATCCGCTGTAAGGAACCAGTTAACTGGTGGTCTTTCGGTTATAAGTCCGCTCTTGTTGAGATAATAGTCCATCCTGTGGAGGAGAGAGAGAAAACGGAAGTTACTAGAATACCAGTGACACTAAATACAAGGTTGTTCCAGTCAGAAACGCATTTTTTAAGATAAATTCATCTCTAAAAATATCCTGAAAAATATAGAATATAAAATCTACACCGAGCATTAGATCCATAATATCTCCTCAGCTATTCTGTCACGTGATGCTGTGAAGATCGATAACATGGATCAAAGGACTGATCAGTTGTTCGGGCAATGCCACATATTGATACACATGTACAGTATTTATTTGATCTCTACAGACTGAGCCATGTTTTTAACCTGACGGCTGTCCCCAGTCCTGACAGCCTGAGCTTACACACCACTCCCAGGCAGCAGGCTCTGTCGACTGTGCGTCACCTCGGCTCTGTTCGCCTGCCAGGGGAAATAAATAAATAAGAGTAAACCAATAATGGAAGTCAGATGATTATGTGACTATGATGTTACAAGAAACATTTCAGGCTCGACATGTGATGCACAGAAAGTCGGCTTTAAGAAGTTCCCATGTGTTTTACACTGATTTGAGAAAAGAACTTAAGGCATTGAATATCATTTGATATCTTCAGGCTGGACAATGTTCAGGGCTTTAAGGGCATAAGGGCTTTATTATTTACTGGCTACTCCCAGGGTGTTGTTTTGGATTACATGAAGATCACAGCTCATTGTGTTTCTGTCAGTTTGATCATAATAAGTTCTTCATTAGGGTTCTCAGATCAAAGAGATGATGTGACAGATGTTTCATGTGTCCCATGACACCTAACGCACAGCGGCTAGCCAAAGATAAAAAGCTGCATTTAATTGTTCTGGTTAAATCAGGCACTTAGGGAGACAGATTTTGTGTCTATTGTCATGACTCTGTTCCTATGGACCTGAAAGAGCCTGTCTCAGATCCTATTAACCCCTTTGTTCCTTATTTACCCCTTCCCTTCTCTGCCTTGGCGCTGTATCACAGTGGGAGGTGAACGTCAGGCTGCACAGGGAAACAGACCACACAGATGCGCCTATTCATTCAGTGCCCTGTACCACACACACACACTGCCACACACACACACACACACACACACACACGCACACACACACGGCTGCCTGAGGCACTAAACTCTCAGAAACATCACTTTCTGTGATGTTTAGGTAATTAACTTCACACAACACCAGTCTACACGTGTGAACTTCTATCACAGTTTGACAGAGCTGGAAAATGCCTTACTCTCTCTCTTCCTCTGATATTCAGCATGGGGAGGGCGAGACGGTGTGTAGCTAATAACACCAGAAACCAGCGACAGCCTGGCGAGTGGAACAGCTGCTTTATTCTACCACAAGTTGCCACCTGTGGTAAAATACAGACACACACACACATATACATACAGTACATACATACATATCAATATAAGATACAAATACAAATTGAAGCAACAATATAATTGTGAAATAAGTGTTTATGTTCTTGCATTTGGTAAATACAGACAAGGACAAGTCTTCATTAACAAATTTACTGCATTTCTATTTTCATAGGAAAGCATCACTAAGAACAGAATATCAACCAAATTTGGATGCAGTAAAATAAACTTTATAGTGTAATAGAGTTTATTTAACTAATATAAAACCAGACACATGCACAGGTATCTTAATGGGAAGTGTGTTCATTTAAAAAAATTAGGTCCCATTGTCCTGGCTCCTCCCCTGATGTCCTGTCCTGTACCTACTATAATATATGCATCACACTCAAACACCCAATTACACACTCAGTGGTACAAACTGATCTGATCTATACAGTATATGTTGTGTGTGTAAGTATCTCGTCTAAATTTTGAAAGCTATATAAATTACAACTCAATGATCATGTGACCAAACACAGATACTGTTTATCCTCTATGTGGTGCATTCTGCACTGTTGAACTGATTGATGAGAATCAGTGAAACCTGTTCACCTTTGGATGTACAGTGCTGTACCATTATTTCAACATTGGCCATGACCTTTATAGACTAGAATGCTATCCATCTGTTTTGTCTTAGTTTTCTGACATGGAAACACCCATTCACTCACATATAACACAAGTTTGCACGACTGTCTGTGCCGCTGACAGCTGTTCTCTAAGATATGAAAGAAAGTTGGTTAAAGCAGAAGCATGTCATAACAGAAAAAAAGCTAATTTCAAAACACAAAGTATCTCCAGGACTTCGCCGAAGATCAGACTTGATGATGTCTTACTGTGTGAGCACGCTCAGGGGAGGGTTCTTGTTTTTCATGCCTCTCTCACTTCAGAGGTATGAGTTTGAAAGACAGTTATATTGTGTTACAGACCTCTACTTTCGCCTTTCAACAACCAATAGTCACCTCTTCCGCTCTCTGTAGTAGACTGTTGTTCGTCACCACATGTTCTCAATTAGCAAGATCAAACGCTTCTAATTCATCCCCGCTTGTTCAAATCATTGTTTGCTAATGACACAACTGTCTCTGTGCTCGCAGTCTGCATTTTACCATGATGACGACTTTCATAAACTCCTCCACATTTACAGGGAACAGTAAAGAGCACCAAATAATAAAACCAAACATTTACGCAGAGCAATTTGGGGGCTTTACCACAAGAGGTTTGCCCACTGTCCCCATCTGCTCCCGCTTACTGGTACCTCTACAGTTTTAAAATCAGCCCTTCCCGAAGCTGCCCGTTCTGTAGAATAAAGCCCACCTTGTTAAAGGCTGCAGAATTTATTTGTTGCCTGAAGTCCAATTTGTTCAGTATTTGTTTATATTGCATCTCACATATCTACGTCGGGTCTCAAAGCTTTGACCTGTAAATCTGCAGGGACAAGTGCCTTGTCGTCCTCATAAAGGAAATTATGGGAGGGGGTTTTTTATTTGGGTCAGTGACCATGGGAACACTGCAGGTCTGTCTTATATTCTCAGCATGTATTCTGTGTGCAAGGCGAGTAAAAGGAAACTGTTAAACAATAGGTAGTTTTAACCAAACAGTGTGATTGGCCAAAGACATGTTCCAGTCATACTGATAATTCCTCATAAACAGAGCTAGTGTTGCTTTATAAACAAGAAAGCGGCTGCCATGCAAAGTCTAGTGGTAACCAGGAAACCTGTGTTGATTTTTAATGTGGATTGTAAATCCCTGTTTAGATCAGCCACCCTGCTGTGATTAGAGAGGAAGTTTCAACTGATGCCTTCATGTGTAAGGATAAAAAAAAAAAAATGTTAACTCTTACTGTAAGTTTTCACTATTACAGGTTTTGATACATCCTCTTCACTGAATGAGCTTAAACTTAGTTAAGACTTCAGCTTTCTTCTGGGATTTCAGTTTGTGTGTCGTGTTTCCTGGTCTGTGGAGACCGTTCCAGTTCCAAGTGAGAGAGAAAAATGACGCTGTAGTCTTATAAGAAAGTGTATGTTAGGGACACAAAGTGTGTGAACATAGAGTGCAATTTGTATCCTGTTTCCTACCAACAGCCAAAGTTATTTTCTTTAAAACTATGACCAGCATCTTTCCCTAACCTTAACCAAGCATCATAAAACTGCCAAGACTTCAACAATTTTAGCCGCTGAAGTAGAAAATTGGAAAATATGCGTGTAACGTTTCTGGAAATGGATGTTTGGAATCAAAAGTAAGACTAAGAAACAGAGCACAAAAACAAAACAAATGAAACAAACGAAATAAAAACAAGCATCGTAAACCTGCAGGCAGAGCAGTAAGGATCGTTACTGGAAAGCTACGACTACAGAGGTAAACGGACAATCTGACAGAGGGTTGGTGTGTGGAGGCTGCTACATGTGAGAGGATAGCTGGGGAGAATTAAGGGCAGGTGTGGACAGGATTTGAAATAGAGCTTTTTTCACAAATGTATGAAAAGCACATGGAGAATAAATAATAAAATAAATGATTCAAATGAATTCCATTCGCTGCTTTTTCAGGGTCAGTTTCAGGGTCCCGGTATTGTTCATGCTGGCTCACTGTCACACTGCCATGACTTACTGTGACACCTAAACACAACAGAGCCATTGTTAATGTCACACCAGTGCTTTTCCTATTATATGTCTGGTGTGAAAATGGCCTACGACAGAACTTTTTAGGACTGGCGGGCATGGATTTGGCCAGAAAAATACAGATTCACAAACATAAGGGTGTCCGCCATCACAAGCCAATGACAAACAACCCATTCTATTGTTTGGGTGTGACTACTAAAAACACTCCATTAGCAGTACAGGTCCAATTCAAAATCCAACATAAGAGCATTTTTAAAAGTTTTATCAGCAAGATGTAATTAAAGTAATAAAATAAAAGTACTGGGTCAATCACAAATATTTTACCTCGTTGGGGTCCCATTAGCAAACATTTTTTTTCAGTGGCAAATCTAGCATCTTTTTGGGGAGACCATTTCTAATTTCCATAGAAGCCCAACCTCAATACAGAAGTCGCCTGTATTGAGGTTGGGCTTTCTCTCCAGAGGCATATATCTTCTCTATGCTGACCTCAGGGCAGCTGACACAAATGATCTTCTAACTTTCTCTCTAAGTGATCATTTTACAAGATAATACAGCCAAAATCAAAGCACAGCCTTTGTCTGTAATGTATGCTTTAATTTATACGTGCTGTGATTTTGTCAGACGATGTTGTGGTTATAAAATGTGGATTTTAGCAGCAGCAGAGCAGCAGCTTGGAAATAACTGAAGATTAACATGCAGTCTCAATGGGCCGTGCTTCAGTCATTATTTCATGCTTGATCCGTTGTCTGACAACATAAACAGAAAAACGTGTAAATGGGACATGTTATTGGGACTGGGCTGTATTAAAACACTGTATCTGAGAGCGCAGGGTGGGAGAGATGAAAACAGATAAAAGGTCGAAACCAGCTGACACTAGGCTGAATGCAAATTGCCCATGATGTGGTCCAGCCTTATGCTAGGTAATGACCTAGTCTTGTTCTCCTTGTGATTGCGTAAAGCCTTTGAGATAGTGACAGTGATTATGAGTAATACAAATGCCTTTGACTTGACTTAATACTTCAGAAGGAATTCGTTGCTGTGACTCTGGATATTGGAGGCAATACACACATTGTGCAGCTGTCCATAATTGATACTATGAGTGCCAGTTATTTTTCTTTTTGCAGGTTTAGAGCCCCTGCAGTATTTCACCTTGTTTGTCTATTAAAGCCACACACACAAAAAGGAACGCGTGGTGACGATGTGTGTTAGCAAGACCTCACATATAGGGGGAGTAAGATTTAGTATGCAGCTCTAATTAGAATTGCCTGTCATCATTCTTCAGCCGGTAGATCTGATTAGCTCTGGGTTCCTAAGAAGCACACTGTCCATTTAATTAAAGCGTAGCGATTAGCCTTGGAAGCCTGGTGCTGGGTGGACAATGAGCAGACCTCGTCTTTGGCTCAGTGTGCCATTACTGAGAGAAAAATTGGCCCCATGCCCCATTAGTCGCCCTGTCTCTGTTCCCTTAGGGGCAGCGTCCCCTACAATGTCAGTCAAGACATAAAATATTTCCCTTGAATGTGAATAGAATGATGAATAATCCTTTCCTTTTCATTGTGTGTCTTCTACCACCATCTCTGAGTGTGACTTACTGCATGCAGGAATGCTTGTCCCAGGCCACACAGCTGTACTAGGTATGACTGTGCAGCCTGATTCACGACAAGGTTTCACATTATCTTTTCAGAGCTGTTTAATTTTGCACTTTCACAGAGAAGATTTACACATTTTCCCCATTCTGTTCCCTACTTCATGCAGGCAGGGCATAAATCAAAATTCAGCCTGGGGAACAGAGTTCCAACTATGCACACTTTTCACTGTCATATATCTGACTTTTGTCTGCATGTGGTCCCATTTAGCTAAATGGGGTAGATGACTGCCAGGCACAGGCTCTAATTCTTACTGTGATGATGCATGCTGGAAATTCAAAGCAGTATGTTATTGTGGATTATGGATTTCTGAAAGTCCTGTAGTGCTACAGTGTCAAGTGTTTAACCTTTCCTGTGAAGGAGGTTTACATTACAGAGTTCCTGATGCAAAGAACTAAAAGCTGGTGTTTTTCTTCCCTCCTGATCTACTGTATTTGTTCTGTTATGCAGTCGGTGTAGAGTCACTCAGGGGGGGTTTATAAACCTTGCAAACCCTCTCAAGCCTGCATGTGCAGAAGAATTGTCAAGGGCAGCACCTACAAGCCACTGACCCTTTTCCTTTGTGGCCTTGTGATGCCTATCAGCAGGTCTGACGCAGGATCTGCCCAGTGTGTGAAGAAAGCGGGTCCGTCCTCTCCCACAGCTTGTAATCCCTCCCGTCCGAGGAGGTCATGGCCGCGTTGGGAGGCATTCCAGACATAGCCCCAGTTTCTACCCCATTAAACCGATCACTGAACACACACACAAAGTGTGACCTCTCTCCACCTGGCTGGGCCACTGTGCTACTGCAGCGGGAACCCCACCCTGGTCTGACTGATTAGGATGTAGTTGAACGTTAACCCACCTACACCAGTTTACACAGCTTTTAATTTATCAAAAATGATAAAGCAAGTATCAACCCTGTATTAACCCTGACACTTATGGTAAGTACCACTGTCATGACTGATGGAGGTCACACATAGGACAGGGATTTTTTTTCAGAAAGCAAAAGATAAATATCCTGCAAATTTCAAAAGAAGAACTAATACTTATCACTAGGGAGTATTTGTGGTATTACAACATTTGCTGAAGGTGGTTCACCTCAATAACTCATAGACTTATTTAAAACTTCTTTGGTAACTTTCTGTCATGTCCTCTCAGTAAATTAAAAGTAGTCATAATTTAGTTACTCATTTTTGTGACTCAAGAGATATCTCATTGCTGTGGTGTTTCTGTGCTGCAGCTCTTGGAGAACATTGTGACATGTTTTACAGAAAATATTTCTGACTTTCTGCTCTCAGTGCTCCTTTCATTTGTTTATTCAGGCAAGGTAGATAGTGCTATTCAACATGCTTAAAGGAATAGTTTGACGTTTTGGGCAATATATGTATTTAATTTCTCAGAAGGCCGATACCGTCTCATGTCTGTATGTTTAATACTGTATGAAGCTAGCTTAGCTCAACGTAAAAAGACTGGGAAAAGTTTGCCTATCTCTGCCGGAAGCAGACAAAATCTGCCTTCCAGCATCCGTGAAGGTCAGTTATAACATATCCCTGAGAACCCTGATAAGGAGGTTTCATGCTCCGTTCAAGAAATAGTCTGGCATAAACCAACTACACTGTCTAGACTAATCAACTGACCATAAACGACAATTTTTTTTATTATAGATTTGGTACAGATTAAACAAATGATATAATGGGCTAATTAGTGAGCTTGATACGTCCTGGGAGTTGGATTTTGTTTCCATTGGATAGCGCCAGACTAGATGTTTTCCCTATTTCCAGTCTTTATGCTAAGCTAAGCTAAGGAGATGCTGGCAGTAACATTTAATGGACAGATATGAGCGTAGTATCGATCCGCTCAAGTAACGCTTGGCAAAAAGCTTATTTTCCAAAATGTTCCTCTTTTGTTTATTTTCTTCTATATTACATCCTGTCCTTTGTCGTTTTTTTTTCTCCTTATGTAGGCTACTTTATCACGTCATCATCCGGCAGGCTGAGCCAAGTCTATCACAGTTGACACAGCTTCAGCACATGGCCGCTGTGCTGCACAGGGTGACATGTGTTGAGGTCTGAGTCATGTTAAAGCCAAACTTGCTCAAGAGAGTCTGTGTTTTCAGCTGCTGACTGCTGGGTGCACCTGTGAGAGCAAAAGAAACTCTCCCCTTCAAAGCTTTCTACAAACTATTAATCACAGGAGCTTGTGCAGGTACAGTAGGGGTGGCAGACCTCAAAGGGGGCGAAATGGCGGTATCCATTCAACTGTGAGCAAAACCTGTCGCCGGAAAGCAGCTTTTGATTATTGCAATTAGCTCTGAATGATGAGATGATTACGCTGAGGTTAGGACAACAGCAGATTTAAGTTGTATAATTTCTCCACCATGATGTTGAAATGAGCATTTCATTGTTATGGCTGGGATTGTGTTACACATTGAATGCACAATCAGAAGAAGAAAGCTAAATACAGGGGAAGAACACGTCATAATAGCTTATATATGTCAATATTTTTAGTATTTAGAAATTAAGCAACTTGCTGTGGACCAATAAAATTACTTTTTCGAGATGAATTTTATGGAACACTCATCGTCACATTTCCATAACTTTTTTACCATACGCCACATGACATTAAATCTTAGCTCTTACTAGTTGACACTTGTAAAATGGCAGCTTATAGCAGTGATATTGCTTATTGACAAATTATCTGTTTGTGTCCATAACCTTCTGCATGTGACACAGGTTAAGAGCACATGTACTCCCTCACACAATTACATTAGAAGACGTTAACATTAGCATGAATTAACTTTACGGTGTTTACATCACAATATACTAGATAAGGAATACATGCAAGAACTGCCTTCAACATATGCAGGTAAAATTTCATTCTTAAGAAGCTGTCAATATAAGATTTTATACATATCATTTATCAGCCTCACAGGATCAAGAAAATAATTTCTGCTTTTTTCCCTCTGAAATGCTGAAAGACTGTCAACATGAACATTTTCCATTTTCCAAGACAAAAGTCTACAGCTCTGTTAGCTTTCACCAACATGCACTCACCAAAACATTGATCACAGAGCGTGACAAACACTTGACAGTATTCATTGAAGAGCCATACACATCTGAGATGTGTGAGCTGTCTTAAGATTAAACACACGTTTCTTCCTCATTTTTGTGTAGAACTATCCACCACTTTGTTATTGTACGTGCGTTCTGTGTGAGCCAGCATCTTTTGGAAGTGAACAGCGGCATTCCTGTCGGCAGCCAGGCAAGATAGAGAACAGTAAAGAGAACAACAAGAATTTCAGATCAAACATTTGTTCTCAAGCACATGGACGAGATAATTCCAGTAGCAAGTTTCCCCATCCTTTACCACGTGTCCCTGTTTGCTTAAAAGAGACTTCAATTTTAAAAAAAGCGATGCATGGACAAAGGTGTTAGACATTGTAGGTGACCCAGGTGCAGCCTATAATATATTTTGTTAAATAGGAGGGAATTGCTTGTTACTTAGTGTCATAGCATGTATAAAGGCATTCCAAACAAACTTGCTAGCTGTCTATTTCATCTACGATATCTACCTCAAACTTCAACAGTGTGATCAGGCAGCCAGAGCAATTTATTTTCCCGCTCTTGCCACTTTTGGTCTGAATGTCCAGTTAAAATCCACAGCTCTGAATAGGCTACATGCTAATAGTTAACTGTGCACTCTCAGCTAAAGCTAAAACACATTGCACAATAATGTTGCAGGGAGACCCATCTATTGATAACCCCAATTTAAATCCGTAAGGGTGATGGTCATGAATGGCAGGAGAGAGAATTTACTATTCGAACTGCTCGAGATAATGCAAACAAATGGGAAACTGAAAACTTCGAGTAGTTTGACAGCTCTTGGAAATTTGTACAATTTGTGTGCAGGA
Organism: Seriola lalandi dorsalis; assembly: GCF_002814215.2. Classification (NCBI taxonomy): domain Eukaryota; kingdom Metazoa; phylum Chordata; class Actinopteri; order Carangiformes; family Carangidae; genus Seriola; species Seriola lalandi. The sequence continues at coordinate 4,631,827 of NW_019525450.1, forward strand.
AATTATTATTTAGAATAAAATTTTCCAAAAGAGCCCTGGTTCCTGAGCTAAAATCTCAGATGTTGAACAGCAGTCTGAAGGTGGGAGGACAAGACCTTGTAAAGTAAACCAAAAAACCATTTTCCATTGGCTGTGCCACATCTCTGGAGCTCTTTATAAGCAGGAACGAAACCTGCTTTTTCCAGTTTGAATTTCTTGAAACAATAAGAGGTGATACCGCTGTGTTTTTACAAGTTCATGCTTTGTCCCAGTGGAGCAAAGGCCCCAGGTCCATGTTAGAGTGAGACCAGTAGAATAAGACATGTACTCCGTGACACCCTGACCTCAACTCCTGCCGAAATGTAACAATGAGAGCACAAAAAGAGACATTAAAAGAGGGGGAGTCTGTGGTTGTTAAAGAACAGGTTCAGCGAAATCCATTGCTGTCTGCTGCAATAAAACCAACAAATTACCAGAAACAAAAAGGAAAGCCAAGGCGTTTGTCCAAAGGTCAGCTAAAATGTCAATTTATTAACTTATGTCTCAGCTAAACACAAACCAACACCAAAACATTGTGCAATGAAGAGAGTTTCTCTCCACATGACCTGCTCTGACATTGATGAATCACTTCTGTGTTATTTGGCTGAAACAGTCAGGTGTTTACTATGATAAGAGAGGCATGCAACACTCATATTTCTGAAACTCCCTCAGTTTCCAAGCAACAGAACTACAATAAAAAAACAGAATTGCAGCAACATATCCAATGGTAGGACATGAAAAAACTGGGGCCAGGTTTACTTTTTTCATACATCTCTTTGTATGTATTTTATGACACGAATGTTCAATAGAACTACTGCAATCAAACACACAGATGGAGAGTCTGGTGTACTACACACACAGAGATTATAATAAAGATCTATTTGCCTTTTGAGCACACTTAAAAATAAGTTATCTTTGTTCAGCTCTGTGACATGAGGTCATGATACTTGTGCTATGTTTGTCAGGCAATGGAGATTTTAATTTTTTGCCAACACAATGACTGGAAAAAGTTATTCAGTGTGGACATCATGATGGACTGTAAGGACAAAAAGGCATTATGAGGAAATAGAATTAGTCAAAGTCATTTTACAACTATGACTGTTTTCGTCTTAACAAAAGATTACAAATGAGTCTCTGATGTTCACTTGATTTCAGGTCTGATATACAAGTGTTCCACTGGATTAAATATTGACTTAAGCCAAAAAACAATGCCAAAGTATGTGCAGTATCTTCTCTCTTAACATTGTGCAATGTCTACAGTATAGAAGATTTTTTTTTTCTCACAAAACTGAAAGAAAGAATTTCTATCTGAGAGAGTGTTTGAGAGACAATTTGAGTTTATTCAAGAAAGAGCTTTGCAAATACAAGTCTAACTACTACTTCAAGCTTATCGCAGTCAAAGGTTAAAGACTGAAAGGGTAAAAAGGACTTCTGGACACACTTTGTTCTAGTGGGGAGAATACTTTCTTGGGATGGATTTACCATTCGAGGTTACAGCTTTGTTACTTTGGATAATTCTCATGTTTAGAGATGACGGAGGAGCTTTGATGCCTTCTCCACCATGTACTGGACTTGCAAGTAGGAGTGGAGTCAAAGCGCCAACATGGATACTGACCAACTGGAACAATAAAGTCAGGCTCTCCACCCAGATAAAGCAACATCAGTAGGGTGTTTCTCATGTGAGAAATATGTAACTCCTAAATCCTCGGTGTTCAGATGCTGAGCCTCCACTTGCATGGGCTTGTCTGAAAGAGGGCCCTTAAAGACAAGGCATGTAGAGAGGCTAATGTCCCCCACATACAAAACAGAGATAGCATCATGAAGGACTGTGCTCCTGGAGCTAATGTGGGGAAGGATAGGCATCTTTGAGGTACTCCTGATGTCATATGAGTCCAGTGATGGTGTGTTGTGATGAGAACTCAATGGGTCTTGCCATGAAGGTACTCCAAAGTCTGAGATTGTATCACAAAAATGCAACAACAGTGTTTTGGGGTCAGCTGTTATGAATGCCTTGCTGGTATGAACGAGCACTGCTGTTACAATTTTGCTGTCATCCAAGACTGGCGGACTCTAATCAAAGCAATTGTAGATAAATTGATGTCAACTGAAAGAATTGGATCGTATGTGCATTTAAGTATTGTTGTATTGTATTTGTGTAGTGTTGTGATATAATGTGGGTAAAAGAAACTGGAGTGTGAATTATACGTTGACAGTCGGGGCGAAAGGGAACCCAGTACAGTGCAGGCTCATGCTTCAGTGAACTGAAGTGTTACTGTACTCACAGTATCTCGCATGTGTAAATAAAACTGTCAAATAATTGTAGCGGAGTAGAAAGTACAATATTTCCCTGTGAAATATAATGGAGTAGAAATGTAAAGTAGCATAAAAACCTATGTACAATACTTAGAGTAAATGTACTTCATTTACTCTAATTGCTATTGCTATTAGAATTACTTATCGTTCAGCACTGTTCAATTACCCAACAGGTAAAACTCCTGTGCTCCACTGTTATAAAAGCAATATCAAAAAGGTATAAGACTTATCATAGCCACACAAAAGACTGTTAAAATGAAATAATAAACTCCATATTGATGCCAAAGGTACACACCAACTAATCCTCCGTTGTCTCTCTGCTCATGACTGAGCACCAGTGTTTGCTAAAATGATATCATATATGACATTTTATATTGGTAATGAAATGCTGAACCATGTGTTCATCTGTAGATACTTGACACAGTCTAATGCAGCAACGGTGTCTGTGCGGCACACAGGAGCAGAGACTTCACTACAGGAGCCACTGATGGGTTATTTGTCCAGGCATGAAAATTAGATATATTGTAATATTTACATTTACAAGTAAGAAGGATATATAAATGTTCCAATCCCCCCCGAACTGTTGTTTCTACCACTTTTGGGGGGCACAGTTCTTAATAAGGGGTCAGACCCCCCATTCCCACTGTAATTTGAACCCTGGTCTGAACTGGTATTTGCTGATTTGCCCCTGGAACTTCATGAACACCACACTTGAAATGAAAACACACACTTGAAAACACACTTCATGAAAACCGTCACCATTGAACTATTACATTTTAGAGTTGCCCTGTGTAGTTTCCTTCTAAACAAAGTTCCATTTATGTTCACTGTTACTAAACAACATGCACTGTATGTATCCTTGAGGCATATTAAACAAGTTGAATACATGGAATATGCACTCAATACATCACCTGCATTACCTTAACTCATTATCACCATCCAAAGATAAGTGGAATAGTGAGAACATTGTTACAAATATGTAACATGTCACCCACATGCCTGTGGGTGGCCATGTACATCCTTGTGTGTGTGTGTGTGTGTGTGTGTGTGTGTGTGTGTGTGTGTGTGTGAGTGTGTGTGTGAGCACGAAATACAAACAAAACAGGGACCCACTCATCAAAACATTGCTCTACTGCACTTGTTCAGGGCAGCCTAAATTTAATGTAAGTCCCAATCATCTCAAATTAGACACCTACATATTTTTCTGCTCAGTGTTTCGGTAACTGGCATTTGCAAATAACATTCATCAGATTCTTCATATAAACAGAGTGTGTCAAAAAGTGTTCAGGAATTTAGTTGATACTTTAGTTTCTTTAGATCTTTCCACAGGAAGGGTAATTAGAGGAATTTTCCATTCTTTTTTATTCTTGTTAGGACCAGTAATAGTTTATTGGTGTGCATGTAAATATATGAATTCCAAGCAATGCTTAGGACTTACTGGTAATTGTTAGAAGCATATTCACAGTGGCTAAAACTAATGAGCACCACAGCTATTTCCATTTTGTGCCACAATTTTAAAATCCTCTCTAAGTCCTTTGGGAAGTTAAGGACACTGTCTTTGCTTTTATGTTTCACAACTGGACACTTTATTCATGAATGACAAGAAGTTGGTAACGATGCAGAATGTGGCCCCAGCCCTCAATGAAAAACACATTTCTTCCAGCCTGCGTATATGCAGATAGACAAACACCAAATAAAACCCACAACCAAAGTAAACCGAGTAAGGAGACTATCCTTCGTGGGAACAAGAGAACTCGTGGCCTGTGTGGTCGTAATAACGAAGCAGCCATTTCAACAGCTGCCTTTTCCTGTGGTTCTTTAATAATGTTGCTTTATATATTTTATGAATTTATTTGATTCTGGAGGGAACGGAGCCAAAGGAGACTGTAGAGTTTAATTTGATGTGCTAGACCAAGTTACTGTGTGCATGCATGTATACAGTATGTGTGTAAGTGAGTGCATGTGTATTTCTAGTATGATTCATGTGTGGTGAACAAAACCAGCTGTTTCTATTGAACAGTGGCCAAGAACTCCATGCACCAGGGGGAAATAGACGGTGTAAGAGACCAAGGAGTACAGAGTTACCTAACATCGCCTGACCATCCACCGACCACTGCGCCGTGCTTTCCACTGAGGTGACTCTTGGTCAGATCTGCTCTCACAACAATGGAATAACCATTTATGACTTCCAGGGAATCATCAGGAACTGCCTACAGAATTAACAAGTAATGCATCTGGCGACCAAGTCACCCTGAATAAAACTGATTAATATCATATTCAAGGATGACAAAATCCCCCTAAGTGTTTTTTTGACATTGTTAGTATACTGTTCATTACTTAATACATTTGTTGTTTTGTAGTGATGTATGTGTAATATGCCACTAAAATTTATTACAGGATAATTAAAGTTTGTTTTTTTTTCTTATTGGGTTCTTCAAGCACAAAACAGTGAGCAATATGGTACAATTTGGCTCTGATTTCACTTAATTACTCATCTACAGGAGGTTGTTATTAATACAAATTACAGGTTGTTATTTGTATTAATGTTATTTTAAATTAATTATATGTCAAGTAGAGGAAAAGAAAGATACAGCATCTTCTCAGTTTACGTTTTGCTGTAATGTTAAAGAAATGACAGAAATATTCTCTTCAACACTGATAAAAAAGTTCCTAAATATCCTTGTTTCTGATGATGATGTGGACATGTCAGTTCATCACAATAATGTGAAAATACTATTTCTGTACACAGTGTACAGGGCTAATCATGGGCAGTCCAACTCTTAACGCCTATGGCAAACTTACAGCTTGAGCAATCAGGCTGTGATTACAAGTATGATTAAAAAAACACACACTAATAATGAGTGCATAATTATTATTTTGAGTAAATGGATGTCTATGAGGAGGCTGTTTCAGGAATCTTTTTCCTCTCTCTTCTTCTGTTTTTGAGTCCTTCTCCTTCTGCCTTTAACCAAACCATTTACAATTTTCCAATTTTGCAAGAATTTGCATAATGAAACAGGATCCAAACTAGTAAAACAGAAGTTTTGTCTCATCTGATGCAACATATTTGTTGTCGCTATGGCAACACCCTGCTCTTTTTTAACTTTTGCAAGGATCAGAGATAAATTTCTTCAATCATTCTTGAAATTTGGGACACAGCTAGGACTTTAGAAATAGCGTGCATCATGTAGACTGTTTATAACGTGCCAACTCCTGCTACAACAAAATCCAATCAGTTTCCTGTCAAGATTACGCAGATGACACTCATCTTTACATATCTGTATAATATGTGTCTACTGCCTGATTAAATGCACTGCCAAATCAAAAGAGGGTGGCAAAAAGGAAAGACTGAAAGTTAGAGCTCGTCTTGACTCTGCCACTGAATCATAATGGATTGAAACAGCTGTCAGAATTCATGAATTGTTAGTCCATGCCTTTATATATAGAATACTTATAATGACCTTTTCGGTCAGACAGCTGCAGCTTAGGCTACTGAACGCTGCTCCAGTCCCAACAAGTGGGCTCCCTTTGGGCTGAAATACATCTTGAATCTTCTGCTCCAGCATCAACACACAGGACCTCACAAATTGGCATTGGTCTGCTTAATCCAAACTTGGTGAAGCTGCTTTTAGCTTCACATATATGGAACTTGATGATGATGGGACATACCTCAACTTTTTAAAGCAATGCCAAAAAAAAAAGCATCTGTTCGCCAGATTGTGCTCTCATTTGTTTAGCCTGTCGTAATATTGTCAAAGTGTTTTACTCTTTTACAGTTACAGTGAAGCACCTTTTGACATTCTGTGCTGTGCTGCTGTGATGTAGTCAGCACATATACACAATTATTTAATTTTTCACATGTCACAGTGTCTCATAGCGCCCCCCAGTGCCGGAATTTCCCTCCAGCTCATGTTGAGAAACTTAATTTGGAAATGTGTGTTTTGACTTTCAAAATATCCGCAGCATGAGCTTTGAGGCAATTATGGGATTATTATTTATCATTATAATTGTTGTTATTATTATCATTATTATTTTTGTTGTTGTTGTCATTATTGTTGTTGTTATTACAAGGGTATAAGTCATCCCACCGATGGGCAGTGAGGCTGTATACTCAGTGGAAGTATCCTTCTTTAGAGGCAGGAATGTAAATCCAGAGGGATTAGTGAGAACACACGGAGCTGTAAACCCTTCAGTAGCTCTCCAAGGGGTCTCAGCCTCAGTGCGTAAAGTTGGGACGGGGCTCCGGACGCACGGCGCAGCACTCACTATCCCACAGGCTCCATGTGTGTCACCTCTGCGGGATACTTGACAAGGATTTCTGATATTTTGATAGCACTACCCTCGCGGGTCACTGACAGATGAAAACAGTGGCGTTGTGTTGACGTGAAGGCGTTTTTCCTTGAACAGATCATCTGTCCCGGAGCGCAGAGGGGACATGGGTCAGCTTTATGGTGCGACTCTTTTACCATTTGGCGCTATCTGTGTTGTTTTCCTGTGGGAATCTGCTGCCAGCTCCATCAGGACGACGCTTTCAGTGGACACCTCGAGGTAAGTCTCACGGACCTGATCCTAAAAATATCTTTACCTTCTGTGAACCTCATCCATACGTTTAATGAGGGGTGAGGATTTTAATCATGACGAAAAGTAAACGTTTCAGACACATCATTATTTTTTATGTTTTTTTTAACTTGAGCCAAATCTTTTGATTGTAGTTTGTGATCTACAGTGTGAGAGTAAAGCTCTGTAAACTTCATGGAAACATCCACTCCACTCACATTAACATTTCATTTACTCAAAACAAGGACTTCTGTGTCAGATGAGTGCACAGTGCCAAATCTATAATAGAGTTTAGCCTCTGTTTTATTGGTTGCTGCTGTTTTTTTTTTTTTTTTCGACTTACTGTGAGAGCATTCTGTCAAAGAGCAGACCCTCAGATGAACCGCTGTAGCGCGTCTAATCTAATGTGATTTGCAAGGAAATGCAAAAGGCAACGGGGAACTCCAAATGGTTGGAATCGGTCGCGGTGCAGAGAGCCAAATGTTGCGTGTGCTCAGACATAACATGACAGATGCTATTAACGTGCCCGGGGAGCCTAGGTCCTGAGGTGAAGAGAGGATGTGGGGAGCACGTGAACTCAGAAGGAACAGACCACTGAGGAGCAAACTGCTGAGCAGCAGGTTAAACCTCAGATAATAAACCAACAGTAGGCTAATGTTTTATTTTACTTTCAGATTTATGTTTTACATGTTCAGTGTAAACTCATTGGTTTCAGTTACAACGGGATGGAAACATCCACATACTGGGATTGATGGCCTCAGTTAAATGAATGCATAGTTAAAACCTTTAAGAGTCTGTACTGTTTGGTGGAAACAGTGTAGAGTGTGTATGACTGCACTGTAACACAATATACACACACATTCATTTCTTGCTTCATGATTTGGAGCTAGATCAATAAATCAGCCAGGCCATACATGGCCAGATAACACATTACAGAAATGCCAAATATATGTTTGAGGTCAGACAGTAACCACTGCATAGTTTGTCCATCAGTAAGCACTGGCATGTTTTCAACGGTAACATGTTTATTATCAGTATATCTTGATCACGATTCTTTGATAATCAAACTTTAAAGAATCTTTGTCAAAAATGTTGGTTTTGCAACTAATGGTTATTTTCATTATCGATTATTTTCCTGAGAATCAATTAATTAATTAATTAATTTTTGTCCCATAAAACGTCAATTATTTTTCACTAATTGATTAATTGATTAATCATTTCAGCTATAATGTATAAATTAGATTTTTTTTTCATCCCTCGCAAAAAAATAGAAAAAAAATCCCGTGTATCAGGCAGGCTCGATGTATAATGTCTTATGTGTATAACAATGTGTGAAAATAGGGACATTTTAGGTCAAAGTACTGTTGAGGTTTAACTCACCAGTCTTTAACTAACCAGTCAGCTATGGTGGAACTGGTGGATTAGGGGTTAAGGCATCGACCATGAAGATCTCCTGTTCATGTCCAGCCCTGGACCTTTGTTGGATGTCATTCCCCGTCTCTCTCTACCTCTCTTTCATGAGCATGTAGCAGTGTATAAAGTTTCCATGTGTCTTTGTTTTCTCAGAGCGGAGTGTCCAGATAGTAAGATCCTGACAGTGGAGTATCCCTGTGTCAGAGCAGGAGGGAAGAACAGCACTTGTTTCAGGTAAGACACCAGGTCTCCTTGGCTCTAATAAGCCTGAACTACTGAGTGAAAGATCAGCAAGTTACTCTACATTATACATTCATATTTTGGTATTGAGCTGACTGTGTTTCCCTGCTGCGGATACTTGTAGGGAGATCTTAACTTGAAACTTTCTGGGGTTATGGAACGGTTTCTGTAACCGCTAAACCACCCTGCCATGTCGTTTCCACAACTCCACGCTGTATATCTCTCTTTTGGAAACTTTATATATCCACTTGAGAGAGAAAAATAATAATTTCCTGAAGACTATCACTCATAGAACGAAGATGCAGTTGGTAAAAGTGTCGTAATTTGTCAACCCGAAGCAGCTACTCTTTTTTTTCTCCTTACCTTGTCTTCCTCACTCTTTTTTAATAACCATCATTTATTCTAACCTCATTTTGAAGTTTGTTAGTCACTTTTCCTTTAACAAAGCTGTTATTACTTTCGGTGTACAGCAGTTTCCATCTGCACTGAGCTGAATTCCACCAGCCTGGCTCTGTGACAGTAAAACAGAACTTGAACTTGAACTTTCTCAGCTTGGGTCCAGAGCTAAAACATTTAGGGAAGGCATCCCCCTCAGGGAGTTAGGCCTGCATTATAACCTAAAAAGTAGAAGTAGTCTGACAGGAGAGGATGTGATTATTTTTATTGCACTGTATCCATTCAGAGGATGACAGAGAGAACAGACTTCTTATAGTGATTACTAGCGATAAATTTGGTTAAACTATGGACTCATGAATGTTTTTGTAATTTAAATAAAGACAAATACAGACAAGACACACACATGTAAAAAGGTATAGGGGGCAGTATTTGAAAGGTATGACATATTACTTGAAGAAATTGGCTCCTTTCCTGCTCATCTTTCTCTTATTACATGCCGTCTCGAGGGGTATAATATATGATACTGTGCATTGATATCATATCGTATGAGCATCTTGAAACATGGGTTAAAAGAAATACATGAATCCAATGCAGACATCACGGCAGGTTGTAAGACTTTCAGCTCGTGATACATCACGTACAACAGGAGAGAACCAATGTAAATCGCTCACTTTGACGTTAACATAACTCTCTTCTGCAGCCAAACTTTGGCTTGGATTTGGTTGTTGGCGTAAGAAGATCCTTTAATAAATGAGGCACCGGGTCTGGTGTGAGGCCAGACCATCTGATCTGTTTACTGTCAAGGTTAGACTGTAACAGGCTCTGCGTCTCGTTTAATTTCTGGCTCCGCAAGAGATGTGTGGTGCTGGAGGAGGTGGATTAGACGAGGTTGTATTTTCCTTTCCATGTTTCTCAGGGCGGTTCAGCACAGACCTGGATCAAATAGATTTTCGCAAATAACTTCAGGGGCAACCAGATTGATCCATTGTGTCTGCGCATAGATATTACTTTCATGTTTCAGCGGGAGCAGCATGTGGGTCCACACAATGCTGATGAGGAGGCCATCACATCTTTTCATTTGTTTGGACTGACAGAAAGTTGAAGTTGTAGTTTGTCTAGATGGATGTGTGCGCCTCATCCACTGCCTGCATTCACACACAGTGAATATGGTGGTCGTAGTTAATGATGTGGTTCTTGGATTTAGAAATAACATTTAGTTACAAGTAGTAAAGCTAGATGATGTTTGTATTTCTTGAACTTTTTATCTATTGATTAATGGTTTTGGAGAGGAGATTTGAAAAACCTCCATCATCCAAACTCCTTAGATACCAAGTTTTGTTTTTACTCCATCCCACATGCACCGCAATGCATCTGGAGAAATCTAAAGCTTGCAAAGGACCTTGTGTTGCTAACCTAAAACTGGACAATTAAAGTTTTTAAACTGTATTTGACCCTCGCCTGGTCAGTCTAACAGTCCAATCTGTACCCGCAGCTCTGCCATGTCCAGACAGACTGAACATTTTCCAATAATTTCTGGTTTTCTTCTCTTTATTTCTTCACCTGGCACTACGTTCTCGTATTCAAATAATCTGGGAAAAAGTCATATTCCTACAGTTTTGATTGAAGATGACATGTGAACCATTTGGAAAAATTTACACCCTCCCAAAGAAAGTGGACTTAGTTGCTATCAAAACAGTGAAGCAAATTATGGCACTTAGGGTACTTACATTATGTAGCAACTTGAGTGAGATTTTATGAAAGGGATCCTTTGATGCTTAAGACAAGTGTAACAGTCATATTTAAGAAATATTGAGAGATTTCTTAGGATGATGTCCAAATAGAAACTAACATTATTTAATGAATACAGATTTCGCCAACCTGTTCTCCCCACACTTCTCTCAGTTGGTTCCTATCACCATCGCCGATCTTCTCGGTCTCCCTCGTCGTCTTCTTCTGCTCGGCTCAGGGTGTGTTGCTGTGGATAAGAGTGTTTGCTAAATACATAAAATGTAAATGTAATGTCTCAGAGGGTTTTGTGGTGTCGTGCAGATGTAAACCCTTGCTGATCTCACCATCCAAACAAAGAGCGGACCGGCCGCAGGTCTCCTCCCCCTCCGCTGTGGTTTTCACAGCGATGAGGGTGAATCAGCTCAATTTCTACATTTCTATTGTTCTGCCTATTTCGTGTTCTTATTCTGTCTTCGCTGGAGGTCAGATTTCAGTCAGTGCCAAGCCAAATATACATGGTTTGTACCCAGAGTCTGCCTTGATGTGAGTGTGTGTGAGCTCGCCTTGTTTATGTACAAGTCTGTATGAAGTGTCTCTGTATTGTCTGTGCTGGCAGTGAGAGAGAGAAGTTAATTTTCTGCTCCTTTCTGAACCCTTTCTCTCTAAACACTCTCAGCTGTGGAGTCCAACTGCAACAGGACTGATGGGCTCCACTGAACTATTAACCATCCTTTCACTCGATTGGCATGTTGTTTTCGTTTAAATACCCTGCAAGGCTCGTTACAGCAGTAGATAACACCAATAACATCCTGCTGCAGTGTGTGAGCTCGGGCTCTTGCTTTGATAAAGTGCAGGATGATGATACATGCCACGGAGAAACGGTTGATCTTTGTTCTCACACTTGATGCTTCTTTTGTTGTCACTGTGATCCAACTATCAGTGGCATCATTATCATCTTGTTTCCCATCATATCCTAGATGTTAATAAGCAGTGATCATCTTCTCACAGAGGGACAGGGTATCCTGATGATTCTTGCTCGTACAGTGAGGAACTTTATCACTATTTCCAGTTGCGCATTTAAGGTGAGAGAAACTGAAATGAGAAATGGCTTGAGCTGAAAGAGTAGAATTTACACCGGACCGAACGAAACGCCCACCTCACAGTTAAGCATTCAACTGCAGCACCTCCTCTTACTCTGCAGGGGAGCCCACTGACGATGCTGGTTTCCTGATGGAGTCACTGAACTGCGGCACTCACTGAGATTAGCAGTGTGTTCGGTGTTCAGTGCCACCATGTTTGAGTTTTTAATAATTCACACACCTACACTAAACAGATTGTGACAACTATGTTTGAGTAGGTGTGGGATGTCCTGAGGGAAAAACACTCACACTCTGTAAGATCACAAGAGTTTGTCATACTGAGCAAACAATAAAAAAATCCACTCTTTAAAAATCTTGGGGAAAAAAAAGATGTATATATTTTGCTGGAAATCTATATTATGGTCTGTAACATAAATGCAGAAACAATGTTGAACTTTCATAAGAATTTAATGTGAAGCAGCAGCAGCAGCAGTAGGATGTTGAGTTTGCTTTAGCAGTAACTTAATACAACTCTGACACAATGTGACGAGAGTTAACACTGAGCAGTGAGGCTGTTATCTGTAAGATAAAACTGCACTGGATTACAGACTCAATCCCTCATTCTTAGGGAGGCAAACTGAATCCAGTGCCATGACGGTGGGGTCCGCCTCAACCAATAAAAACTACCGTGTAGGTTATTGATGAATGTAAATACATAGAACTGGAAATATATAATCAAAAACGGGGTTTGGCTTCATTAAAATGATTAAAGGATTATGACTATAAGTGGGAGGACTAAGTGAGGGAAAGAGAGCAATTGGGATCATGTGTCCGGCTTCTTCCCATCATCCTCCCGTTTCATTTCTCGACCTCACTCTCTTCCACAAACACAAGTGCTGAGCATGGCGTTGGATGAAAACAGTGAAACTCCGGCTGAGAGAGAAAGGGGAATGCTTACAATCAGTGTTTCTGGACTTTGCCTGCAGGAATATCTCAGTGCTGAGTCACGCACACTTTGGTCATTTTGGCTGAATTTTTGCCTCAGAAGCATCTTAGTGGGGGTCTCTGATATCATTACACTGTTGGCTCCTTCCATGCATTTTTGCTGTTTAATTTGTCTGAAAAACGTCCACAGAGATATTCGTTCACTGGCTGTCCTCACAGACTGCACACAAATACAGACCGACTGCATCATTACCATTTGCCATCAGTAGACATGGACACTCCATTGATGGAAGATTTGAAATTCACTAACTCTTTCCAGTACGTTCTGCATCCTGATGCTAACAACTGTTACTAAGACATACTGCAAGCTTTAATAATGTGAGGTTTAGTGTAAGTCAGCCTTTGATTTTTAACCACAACCGCTTACAATCCTGACTCATGCTACCTGGGCAGGGTTTGCCTCTGTGGACGTGGGAATGTTTGCTGACTTCTGATCAGAAGGCAGGAAGGCTTCTCTACACCTGGCATTCACATGCGTCTCACATGTGGATTGTGTTCATAACAGATATATTGTAGCAGCATCAGTTTCCCCTTTGCTTTGCCAAAGTGCAGTTTGGATGAGGGTTCTCTTGTGATTTTCATCCATTAAATCAATACACATGTATCTGGAAATATATTTTAGTAAAGTAAACATCCATCCAAGCTGCTTTTATCAACAATAGCAGTATGTTTCCAGAGATGACAGTGCCTGTCTGTCGATTGGCAACGGTTCAGACTGAAATATCTCAACACATATTTGATTGATCAACATAAAATTTGGTATTTACTGTAATTCATAGATCCCAGAGGACTAATCCCATTGATTCTGGCGATCCCCCTTTTGGTGAACCAGTTGCCAGCAGGTCAAAGCTTTCACTTATCCAGTAAAACTATTCTCATCATCCACCGGAAGGAATGGCACAAAACAAAAAACTGGCACAGAACTTGTGGTTCTCTGACCACAAAAACTAATCAGGTTGACATTTGTGGTTTTGAGTGGGATGAACTATTGGATGCATTGCCATGAAATTTTCTACACACATTCATGTGACCCTCAGGAGGAATTGTCGTAACTCTGGTAGTCCCTTAATATTTCCTCTAGCGCCACCATCAGGTCAGATTTCATTTTTTTGCATGCTATTGGTTTATAGACCAATGACATGCCCATCGGCTTTGTGTTTAGTGCTAATTAGCAAATGTTACACAGTATTTGCTAAGCTAATGGTGGACATTGTGTCTGCTTAACATTAGACTCATTGTGAACATGTTAACCAGCTGACTGAGGCTTTTAGCTAAAAGCATCACTGTGCCTCTGTACAACCTCACAAAGCTGCCAGCACGGCTGTAGACCCTGTGCTTCTTCTCTGGATATGGATAAAAGATTATTTCTATCTATGTAGCTGCTGTGTGTGGTGTATATGCTCATTCAAACCCAGAAGGTATTAACACAAAATTAACTAATCACCACACCATTTGTGAGATTTTGCTATAACTTTAGCTTTAACTAAAATCAACTCAAGTGGTCCTCAAAGGCTAAATCTGCCTCTTTACGCTGCCCACCAAGCACAGGAAACAGATATTTGCAATTTTTAAAATGTTATTGGGGAAAAAAATGACATAATAAAGAAAATGTGATTTACATAACAATAACATCATGGGAATCTGAAGCATATTAACTCTAATTCAAACTTCTTGTTTTGTGTGTGAAAGGCCCAGAAATATGGAGCCACAACTCTTTAAAGACCACATAAGTTTCAGTTTTGTACTTGGTCGCTTTCAGTCTGTGAACATTGTTGTTGGCTTCACTCAGACAATTAAAATCTTTGCTGGTTTGAGTTGTTGAACTGCAGGGTTGGGATTTGCTTATTTCCCTTAGTGAACCGCATTGTGGGTCTTTTTTGGGTTGAATTAGTGCTTTGGACTTTGCTTTGTGTTTTATGCAATCTGTAAGACAGCCTCAAGGGGGTTACTGAAGGTTAGCAATTTGTTTGCTGATCTCTACAAATCAGTTGTTCCCTTTCTTTCTTATACAATGACAGCGCATGTAATCATATTCTGTCTTGGGCATGAAGGTCTGTCACAAAATGTCTGCAGAGTGGATACCAGTGGTTTTGACGGTCATGCCACAGTGTATGTTTATAGCATAATTTGAGTGTTTGTTTAGTTTTTTTTTTTTTTGGTCAGACAGGATGAGGTGAAAATGTAAAAGACCTTGTTAACATGTATGGAAAATTATCTTTAGGCGAAGAGTCCTTCACAAGCACCAAGTCCAAGTACAACCCCCCCACCCAAAGTTGCCCTGTGTGTCACCCAGAAACATTTAAAGTCTTCATTACTGAGACCCGACTGAGACCGACTCAGCTCCGGGCCTGGACTCCATCTCCATCTCCACTCTACAGCTTCCTTCTTTCTGGTAGAGCTGAGCCTGTGTGATTTGCTCCAGAGAGACAGAAGCCAGGCCTCTGTCTAGTAGCTTGAGTATTAATGCAGGGGTTGAGGCCAGGTCAAATGTAATAAACAACAAGTTTCATGCATGTTAAGTGTTGTTTTGAAGTGCACATAATTACCAAGTTTTGACAGCTCTGTGCTACCCAGATGAGGTCAGCGAGGTTAGTGTTGAGAAACTGATCCTGTCCTTGTACTTGTCAACAGTGATCATGTCATTTTGGGGCAAAAAGAAATAAGAATGACAGGAAACACTTTAGTCAGTCTTGATTTGACCTGAGCCGCAGCAGCCACCACTTGTGTCCTATTAATTCCACCTCAAGGGGACGTGGTGCCCTGGGACGGGGTAGGATGAAACCACAGGGGGATCATCTCTGGTGTGATGGCCCCTCTGAGAGATGAGGATGATTAGACCTTCAGCAGTTAACACTCTAAAATAACACTGGGCTGGGAGACTCTGAGGGTCACAGAGTCACAGGGTGAATGACACTCTGGCTTCAAACTCTTACATGCTGGATGACTGACTGATTGACTGGCTGGGATGATTGATTAACTAACTGACAGTTGCTAGCTGGGATCCAAGTGTGTATGTGATGAGTGTGTGCGAAAGTGCACGTGAACTTTGCTCCTTGACACCTTTAGTGCAGATAAAGTAGCGGTATCTCAGAGTCTTAAAGCTCCCTCTCATCTCCTTTGTTTCCTCCTGGATTTATGGCATTAGACTTGGCTCTCACCTCAACTCTGGATCCTATGTGGTCTCTGCACATACTTTCAAAGCTGCTAACCTTCCCCCACACACTCACACACATGCACACACACATCCTTACACACTCAGTCAAGCCCCAACATCACAAAATTAGTCAGTGTGAAAGGAGGGAAAACTGGCCAACTGAGAGCTTGTTCAGGAAAAGGAGCAAAAACACAAATTAGATACTAAATAAACACTTTGGTAATGAGTTATCTAGAAAACACTGACATGACTGAGGCAAACAAGACACATACACGATAAAAACAATAGATAAAGAGATGAAAGCCAGAGATATATCATCCCAGTAAATGAGGAAAAAAACAATGTGGCAAGCTGCCGCATGGGGCTCACCCACAAACACCATGTTTGTTATTCATGCATTCACCCAACTAATTGGTAATTGACCCAACTAAGAGTACATATAACAGTTGTTTTAGTGATTCAGAAACAGTCAATGTCTGTCACTCACACACAGAAAAGTTGAATCCACTCATGCATTTTTCTTTGATAGTAATCTGACACTTAACACACAGAAAACTCCAGAAACTGGGTAAAACAGCAGGAGAGAAGGATGATAGAATAACTCTCTCAACACAGTCCTGATCCCAAACACAGTTCTTACTGCCCAGTTTTGGCTTGATACTATGCAAAGCTGTCAAAAATATAGTGTCGACAGTTTCTCATCCATGGGGTGTGGTGCTCATGTGGAGTCATATGCAGTCAAGATATTGCAGATTACTCATACTTAAGAGGTGATACTTGCGTAATATACGGTATGTGGTGTAAAAATATGAATTAAATTATTAAATTGGTTTATAATGTATTTAAAAATTACTTACATTTTGTTACCTGAGGTGAATGTGCCTTTTTGGTTCATGCCCCCAACTCATCACATCTCACGCTAGCCAACTCTTTAACATCTTTTGAATCCCCTTTTTAAGGGACGATTTGTAGGTTTTTGCTGCTTGCGTTTTCAAGACAAGAGGTTATAATACACCCTCTGAGTAGAGCTACGTCTTCAGGACAGATTAGAGGCTACAGTGAGTTGCTATTGGAAAGTGACGAGACAGGCAGGGGCTAGCTGGTTAGCATGCTAACTTCAGTAGAAGAAATCACTTGATAGAGTTAACATTGGTGTTGCTTTCCACTGCTGGAGACAGCTTTTGGTGAGTGAAGGAACGAAGTTTGATGCTGAAGTTGCAACCTTTCTTCTAGACTGGTAAATAAACAGCTGTTAGTGCTCACGTTGGCTATGTAGCAATAGCATAACTTACAAATACCTTTGTTAGACTTCACTTCTATCAGAAGGTCTTTTCCTAAACGCTCCTGGACCATTAACAAGCAGCATAGAAAGGATAATAATACAAAATGTTAATAAAAAATATGCCCAGCAGGGAGAACTACAGGATGGTGGCAAGGAAATAAAGCAATGCAAAGGAGAGGGGGCTTCTTTTTTTCTTTTTTTGATACAAACGAAATAAAGCTGCAGTCTGGCTGAGTGCTCTCCTCAGTGGGGGATTTGCCTGGAAAACCACGTAGAATTCTATCAAAAGAGCAAGAAGGGGAAATCAGAGAAGCTGCTCAGTGTATTTCTTCTCTCTGCTGTGTCATTCTCTCGTTGGATGTCTCTTTCTCTCTTTCACTCACTCCTCCTTGTGTTTCTCTTTGTCCTCTGTTCCTCTCCTCTTTATTTTCCTCTTTGGATCAGAAACACCCTAGATACCCAGATAACATGTAATACAGAGCACCTGCTTCACACACACACAAACAGACTGTACAGTCTTTGTGTGTTAGTGATGTTTAGTCTAACTTGCTGCCTTGTGTGTGGTCTGATAAAACTGTGCATGTGTGCAGTCCAAAGCAAAAGAGCAGGAAATTACTAACCATATTTATGTTGTACTGATTCAGATTTTATATACTGTATCCACACTGTCTTTTTATGCCACTTGACAAGACTTGAGTTTTTCAGTTCAAGTTCCCTGGTGTTGTGCATAAGACACTTACCAAGACACTTCAGTGTAGGGGGTGGGTGATATAACGAAAATATACTTGATGTATTGTGGCTTGTTCCAGGTGGGACGTAGTAAATGACTATATCACAGACATCGAGTACAAATTTTCAAATAATTGTTTTAATCCGCTGGCATAAAATTCACTTTGACTTTTCATTTCTCTCGCTCTTTCCTATAGCTCATTGCCCACCCATAAAACTACTGGGTGTGTGTGTGTGTGACATAGGTGCAGTGTGTGTGAGGAAACTGGAGAGGGCAAAAGACGCAAAGCGCCAAAGCGAGTTTTTACGTTTATACGAATTTAATTTGTTGTGTTGCTATTTTCTGCCTTTTTGCATGCAAATTTAAAACTGGTTCAATAGAAGCCACTAATAAATAAACAGTAAACAAGAATGTTTTAATGCATACAAATGTTGCAGGGACTAGAATCATCATGCTGGTGTATTTTTATGCATCAATCTTGCATTTACAAAGTGCTTTAGAGGAGATTTTAAAATATCAAGATATATATCGAGTATCATGATATAGCCCTAAAACTATCGCAATATTATTTATAGGTCATATCACACAGCTCTACTCTCTCTATTACGTTACTATTTACACCTGTTCTTTTCCTGCTGTGACATGTCAAAATGTCTATTTGACAACAGCTGTAAAGCAGTTACAGAGACTGACTGACATGATTGTCTCCGGTTAGTCCAGACAGGGTTAGCATGGCATATGTTTACTGTTGCCAAAGCTCGAACTGGGTCTCGAACAACACATGATTTCTTGCGAATAGACCCTCTTCCTCACTGATGCTCTTCTCTGGCCTCTCCTTCCAATCAGCTTTTCTGGGCAAATTGCAGTTGCAATAATTACAATAAATTACTCAGGGGGCAGCATGACAGTTCAAAGGCCTTATTTTAACTTGTCACAGCAGTAAACCCACAATATCAGTAATGGCTCTGTTATACCAAAGCCACATCCGAAACCACCTTCTTGCTCATTCATTCATTATTCCCTTCATTATATGCACTCAGTGGTTTACACCGAATTGAGATCATCCTCACTTATGTCATCACTGACATATGTCCATGCATGTGTATTATTCTGTTATTATTTTTGAATTTTCAAAACGTAGAACATGACGTGGGAGTGTTAGCAGAGAGTAGTGTACATGGAATGGACACTGGTGTGTAGTATCAGACGCAGAGCTGCAGATGCCGTGCGTAGGAGACAGATGCAGTGAGGAAGAGCGAAGTATGCAGAATGTATCACATCACTGAGGTGCTATTCATCTGTATCTGGTTGTGCAGACATAGGGCTGTTTTCTGCACCAGGTGATGAGAAGCAGACCTGTGTGTATGTCTGCACATGTCCACATGTTCTCTGTCCTATGTGCTGTATGTTGTGTGTGTGTGTGTGTGTGTGTGTGTGTGTGTGTGTGTGTGTGTGTGTGTGTGTGTGTGTGTGTGTGGCTCATACACTGCAGGGTTGAACGCTCAGTGCCTGCTGGGATCTGCAGTCAGAGGTCCCCCTCTTACAAGCCATAAAACCAGCCATTATAATACTGCTGTTGCTGAAAAAACTTCCTACAGCAAGTATTATGTTGTAGTTTTTCTGACTTGAATTGAAACTGTGCACTGTTGTCTATGTATTGAGTGAGTTTAATCATCTCACACAGGACGGTGTTGTAAAAACCCTGTTTCCATCCTGAAAAATGTGTGGTTTGTACATGTTATCACTCGCACACTTTACATTTCACTACTCTGCCCAGTAGTCTTGTCCTCCAGTGATAGGGTTAATACAGAAATGGACAAATAATAAACAGTAAAATTAGGTGCTAAAGCCTGTTACTTCAAACAGCAGGAAAGCCCTGACTGAAGAATGGAAGGAGGTGATTTGATTTGGCTCTGAAACAGGTAACGAGGACCAGATGCCTCCATCACTGTGCGTGTCATGTGTTTGGACATATGTTTATGAGTAGTATGTGAATATGTTTGTGCAAGTGTCCATGTGTATGTTGTTATACTTTGTAGATGTCTGGACTGAAGATCACTACATTTGATACTTGGGTGTGTGCGTGTGTGTGTGTGTGCAGGTGCACATAAATGAGATCATACGTTAGGCTTGTAGCTGTGTGTGTGTGTGTGTGTGTGTGTGTGTGTGAGTGTGAGGGTAAATCCTGCCAATGCTGCCTCACTTTGTAGATGTCTGTTGGTATTGAATTTGATAAACTGTAAACATGTGTGTGCATATATGGTACGTACATATGTGTGTGTGTCTGTGTGCGTGTGTGTGTTATGGTGATGAAATTACCTTCAGTCTACTGTTTATCATCCATTGAGGATTTTAGTGAGTCACTGACAGCTCTGTCTTCAGCTCAGCCCTCATCATTAAAACTGTGGATAAAGTAATTTTTCGCCCTCGGCTCATGAGCTCAGGTCGTTAAAGTGCTTGGTGAAACCTCCGCTCTCGCCATGGGGAAACAAAATCGCCGACTCACTCATGAGTGCAGCGCATTCAGACCGAACGCGATCCACTCATGGGTTGTTTGCATTGCATCCAGAAGTCCACAGGGGCATCCTATTCAAACTATCACTCTCCTCTCTCCCTTAAGAGTTTCCTCTCTGTGTGCTTTGGATGGTGATCAACATATCCCTGTTCATTTTTCTCACACTTGGAGCTGATACAACATTCTTTCAGCAGAGCTATACCGCTCTCAGTTTTGCTGTTTGGTTGCACTGAGGAGCACTTAACGCTGTCCCCGTCTTCATTTTCTCAGAGAGGACTTTTACGAGGCCCTTGAGTTACGCTTCCTGTGTTTAATGGAGGTATAATTGTCTTCGTAGAGCTATAGACCAGAGTCGGACCTCCCAAAAAATTCCAGTCATCATCTTCCATCTTTTTCTAATTAGTGTGCACCTGAACGGCCCTCTGGACAAACACAATGGTTGTGTTTTGGTGTACAATCTGCTCTGGATTAGTGTTTTTTTCAGCCCCTTTTTATGGCTGCACTGTCACTGTCAATAGCTCAACAAAACAAATCATCGGACAATTGATAACAGACTGGAACGACGCTGTTGCACCGTTGTTTGAAGTTGACAAGCCCGACGGGGTACATGTTGCTGCGTGTATGAAGCTTTGTCTCATGTAACAAAATTTAAACCTCAGAGTAGTGGAGGTGTGGAGAGTAACAGCCGGAGAGTTACAACTGAAAAGAGTCATTAATCTCTCTATACCTCCAAGGATTTTTCAACACAAAGGGAGTCACACGGCCATTTAGAAAACCTGGAAGACCTTCATGGTCTTATCAGTCTGTTACTTTGAGCCTCAGGTACAGTCTCTGGTGGGATATTTAGCAAAACGTCCCCTTTAAAATAGCTTTCCTGTCTGGCATGAAAATTTAACAAGACACATCGTTATGAGGGAGCTGTCGTTAGCTTGACCTCACTGCGTAGCTGCTTTCACTCAGCCTTATCTCGCACTTACCCATCCTACTCTGGTCCCTCTTTACCCCCCTCTCTCTTCCCTTATCTCCATATTGGACCATCAGTCCCTGACTCCTGCGCTATACATTTAGTTAGCTGTGTTTCATTCACATTGATATATATTTAAAAAGCATTATCCAAACATCCATGTAAAAAGAAGTGTGTCTTTACACAGCTTCTCTCTCTGTCACACACACATACTGATGTGGTACATTCATCCACGTAATCCTATGGCTTTGTTTCATGCCAGAAAATTGTACAATGACTTATGATGGGAACACATTGGTTTGGTAAATAGTGATATTGCAGTATTTCCTGTTGTTTCACAATGTGGGCAGGAGTTATCGACATCTGGTATCAGTGGGCCAGTTTGTGACTCAAAGTCTGTGTGGCCTAAATAATTACAGCGGTTACAGGCAAACATAGCTGGCATGCATGCGTTTAGCTGGCATTAAAGATCAATACTGATGAACACAAAAATCTCATAAGGAGTTGGATGAGTTTTCTGAACAGGCAGTTGATGTTGATGGAAGGTGGCCTAATTTTCATTTTAGTTTTGGTAATATTTCAAATGTTTGCTCCCAGCTCTCTGCTTAGAAATATAGTTGGAAACATAGAGTGTGTGTCCATATCTGCCCACGTCTTCCCTCACATCTTTTCTGTCCTTTGCTGTCAGGTAGGATACCAAACCTCCAAATCCCTGTGGACTTGGACAGAGCAGATCACGTGTGTGTCTGTCACAGAAAGCAGCTCAGAGGGTCAGAGATGCCACATTCCTGCAGTGACACTGAGCCTGAATAGGTCACAGAGGCCAAAGTCCCCTGGGAAATCTCTGTCAACCCTGAGACACACACACACACACACGCACGCACGCACTCATACACGCACTTCAAGATGTGTTTATCACAATCATGAAATAAGGGAAAATGAGGCAATAATAAATGCCAGAGCACTTACAAACCCATTTAGTTTTGACCAAAAACCATAGTACTTATAAGACACTTTGAAAACCTGGCATGTGGTGTGAAAATGCATCATTCACCTCCGTTTCGTTAAAGTCTGCTCAGTGGTTACTGGGAGATTGTGCGTGACGAAATGATGTAGGGAAATTTACAACATGTCACAATGAAGTGGTGAGTTGCTGCATCATCCTGCATCATCAGGAAATGTGGTCTGTGGTGTCTGAGGTTTTGTGTGTGATGGAACGACAGATAAGCAGGAAGAAGGAGGTCTGGTCCCACAGAGACACTTTAATAACCATTCCAATGAGATGATCCCACTTACTTTCTTTAATAGTCATTTTATTTTAGGAAATTTACTAGCTTAAGAAATTGCTCAGTATTTTGGAGGGTAGAGTTGGATGTTTTGTCAAACAACATCTGGGCACAGGGACTGTGTGCCGCATGCCGACGTCTTGTCAGCACATGAGGTTGACAGGTTTGGTACCATTATGCCTGTACAGAGTAAACTTTTAACAAAACTGCATGTGGCAACAAGCACTATAGCCACAACGCTGCACAGGAGTGCTGGACACATGGATGAACTGTTGTTTGTCAAATAACAGCAACATCAAGTAATTGCCTCTAAGATAAGAATATTTCCCATAATGCTGAACTAGTCCTGTAAGTGAGATATAACACAAGATCATGAGGCTTGTTTTTTGACAAACCAACCCCTTTTCAAACATGATTTTTGGGTATTTTACAGCTAGGGAGATGAACGTGGCCAAAAAACAGTTACCAAATGTAAAACCCAGCAAAATTTCTGTTTATATTATATACATTAAGTAATGTTAATTAGGTGTTGGCAGGCAAATTTTCATTTTACTTTATCGTGAGCCAGACTAGTTGTTTCCCACTGCTTCCAGTCTTTATACTAAGATAAGCTAATCAGCACTTGGCTCCAGAGGCATGAGGGAGATATTAATCTTCACATTTAACTCTCAGCAAGAAAACAAATGATATATTTCCTAAAATGTCCAACTATTCCTTTGACATCTTAAAATGACATGGGTGGATGAGAGGGAGAGGGAGGGAGGGAGGGAGAGGGAGGGCGGTCAGCAGGCACCCATAGAAAATGTTCATCTCAGAAAATCAGAAGTATTAAAGCTGAGTATGAGTGTGTCTGTTCAGATGTTCAGTGGTTGTATCAAAGTATTGCTGTGATCCTGGAATGATGACAGCGAGGAAATTAGAGCTAGAGACAGAAGGTTTCAAGGGTTTTTTTTAAAGAGGGGGGTCGGGATGGGAGAACAGGAGGAGAAATGATGGAAAGATGAGGCGAGTGGGGAGAGGTGAGGCATAACATAGGAGGAAGAGAAGGAGGAGGAGGAGTGCAGGTCAGCCTGTATTCTGGTGGAAGTGGTTCAGACCTCCTGTGCTCCCAGTCAAAGCTTTCTCTGTTAGGCCAGAGCTCTGATGTTTCCCCTGAGGCCTGGGTCCTGGAAGTGGGCTAGCAGAGCAAATAAACAGAGAGGAGGTGCTCACACTCGCCACACTAACACCTTTACATATGTATACTCACACAAGTTAAAAAGAATACACACACACGCAATTATACGGCAACACTAAAGGAGCTTAACATGTGGCTGTGCTCAACACCTTCACACCTTCATGAGAACCCTGACGTGTACAGCGGGTTTGAGTGGATTTTTGGAGTTTTACAACATTTTGTATTTAGGATGGACATTTTTAAATTTTTCATCTTTAAACAAGCTGTCACTAGTTGGACTTTGCTGCTTTTCTTGGTTGTACTATGAGGCAAATGAGTGGAAAGTACAAATTAGATTAGCTTATAAAGAAGCATAAATATAGTTTCACTGGGGATTTAAAAAAGCCTACAAAGAACTATTGGACAGAACGCCTTATTAAAAAAAAGTATTAAAAATCCCACCAGCAGAAAAATATTAAAAACATTGAAAAGACAAAAACAAAACACTTAACATCAGAAATAAGCAAAGAAAATATATACAAAAAAAAAAAAAGAGGATGGCAGGCCTCCAACAATGTGCTACACCTCAGGTTTATTGTTGGTCTCATCATGCTAATGTGTTTCAGTATAATCCTTCATCACACCATCACATGCAACACGACCAGCCAAGTTCTTGAGCTGCTCGCAACTGAGCAAATAAATCAATTACAGCACGGCTGATGAATACAACATGCTGTACTTGTAACACATATAAGCCACATCAGTAAGAAGCATCCATCAAAATGACAAGACGTACACACACACATGGCCGGTCTCCTGTCCTGGTGTGTTAAGAGGCCGTTGACCTCCAGTGAGCTCCACTTCCTGTGTTCCTCCCACCAGAGTCCCAAGAGGGAACACTTTAAGCTGACAACAACCTTCATGGCTGTCTTTTAACCATCCTCCTCTTCCTCCTGTCAGTGTCCTCCCTCATTTCTTACACGTGGCATTTCCTCCCCCTTCACCCCGCTCAGATCATCCCACATTCTTGCAGTAAGAGTCGATACACAGATAAGAGATGGGATTAATTTCAGAAGTCATAAAAACAGACCAGTACAGGAGTTTCTTATGATATTCCTCATATATAGAAACTCTATATACAAACTGAGGTAACAACACTTTGTAATGTGAAGGGGATTCATAATGCAGAGTGACTGCAGCATCATCTATGAAAAGCATCATCCATGCTGTTCCCTGATCTCTGGACCCCCGCGCTGTCAAGGTTGGGGACTGGGGAGGTAGCGAGGTTTTCTTGCGGTGCTATAATGAATATCCTGTCTTTGTAACACATTCCTGCTTGCAAATGCACAAATAAATCATGGTAACACTGGATGGGAAACCATAACAGTGAGCGTTCCCCCCTCTGGAAGGAGACCCCTTGCTAAAGCACATAATCTTCAGTGTAAAGTGATCCAGGCCCAGGTCTGCCTCTGGATCTTGTCTTGGTGTTTTCTCCAGTTCCTCCATGCTGATTTTGGCAGCGGCTGCAGCAGCAGACTGGGGTCGTACGTGGGGCTGCCTGCACCCCTCACTGGGCAGGTAGCTGCTGGGTCAGCCACTGCCAAGACCAGTGACTGATGGGAGATAGTTGGTACCCAACGGCAAAAGAGGAGGATAGACAGGGGTCAAGTTTAGAATGATCTGAATGAGGTCAGGCCAGTGGCATGTAGACTCAGTGTGGAGTAGTTATGACATAATGGATTTTACACATAATATTTTTTTCCCACCGGAAATCACCAAGAGTCATTTTGCTGCTTAGAAATAATTCTTAACTGAGAAATCATTTTAGCAGTGGAAGGAAAAACATTTCAGTGGTTGTTAGAGGTTTAACAAAAGCTCTCAGCAGGATCTGTATCACAGCCAATGGCCGAGGCATTTTCAATGGATCAGTATTAGCTGTGTAATATCCAATGCATTTCCAGTTCTTTGTTTTTTATAATTATCACTCTGGCTACATGAGCTGTCAAAAACAGCAGCCAGCAGTCACAATTAATAATATTCACACTGACAGTGTGTTAGCGGAAGCCAAGAGAGGCTGTCCAATTCCTCTCCAAACCTTTGTATCATTGATGTATTTCCTAATGCAGAGCAAATCAGTCGTGAAATGTACAAATTGTTGCCAATTACTACATATATGAATTTTACTGTGGGCTTACAGAGCCAGAACAGTCAATAGGCCAGCCTTTACAAAGTAGGTACATACTTAATACAGGCTGAGCCATGACCTGACATAAGATAAACACAAGGACAAAGCAGGACAGATAAATATACTGTGTCATGTTTACCACTCAGTACAATGCATTCAATTCAGTACAATAATTGTGATGAACTGAATATTTCATTTTGGTTGAACACTGCAGTGAGTCTGTTAATGAGAACTTTGTGTGAATCATTACATCCACGTTGGTCAGAGAGGTCAGTCCGAAGACCCAGTTTTCAGCCCCCCACACGGTCTTACAGCTGAAGTCCTGTGTGCTCCAAGAGTGCTGTGCTAACCCTGCGCTCCAGGGCCGTGACTGTGACAGTGCGTTCACTGCTGAGTGAATTTGCAGGAACAAATTAAAAAAAAAAAAAGCGAGACAGCTTGAGGTATCCACAGCATTACCATCTGCAGCCATGCTAGCTGTCCCGTGAGGCTAAATGCTAACATCAAATCAAATCAAGTTTATTTATAAAGCTAATTTAAAACAACCTTAGTGCTGTACAATAAAATACAACAAGAAACACAAGACATAGAAATAGTTCTTATGTGATATGTTAATTATATCATGGTCTGGGACAGACATGGAACAGTTTGAATTAAAAATAATAGATAAAAGTGAAAGATAAAAACCTTAGGGACTCAAAAGCCTATGAAAACATGTAGGTTTTAAGATTTAAACTTAAAAACACATCAACATGCTTACATGCTCACAATGTCAATGCTAAGGTGCCAGTGTTTTCTAACATTAGCAGTAAAACTGAAACTACAGCTGATGTGCAGGTATTTCGTCATAAACCAAATTTTTTTTTTTTAGATTTAAGGGTCAGGGGATCAAACACTGAAGCATCAGGTTAAATTCTCCAGGTAGTGATTGCTGTCCCTCAGCCAAACTTTGTTTACAGCGTTTATACAAAGAAAGAGCTTTTCATCCTGGGAAATCAACACTCGAAGTCTAGCGTACAGATATTCCTGTTTAGTGCTGTAATGTAAAAGTGGCTGTTATAGGCTTTGAGCGCTCCTGGCTTCGGCAAATCTTAAGAGGACAGAAAAATATCCCTGTGAATGAAATAAAGATGGAAAAAGCAGACACCTCATCAGGTTTCATGAACAGAGGGCAACGGTGAGGCCAACAACATGTCAGCCTGAGGAGAAGGGAGAGAGACAGAGATTATGTCAACAACTAGCGAACCAGTGGAGCAACACTGTGAAACAAGAGGCTGACATAACGTCCTGAATATACACTGACATGTTTCAAATCACAGGAAAGATGTAGGGCGAGTGAAGTAAAAGTGCACGGAGGGGACATGAAAAAGGAGAGAGGAGGAGACGGAGCCTGCTAGCGTCATGGATCGCTCTCGCTAATAAGCCCTGACTGACATTAAAAGGCTGTACCCAATTACTGGATGGTATCCCAGCCCTCACACAGACTCTCACTCACACGCATGCTGTATGTACAGATGTAGAATCACAGACATGAACATACACACACACAGTTAGACTAGTCTTGGGATTTGTACATTTTTTAATCACAGCTGCCGATAGCCGTAATAACACCACTACAACTTCTGAAACTATTACACTGACAAAAGAAACAGATGTGTATTCCCATCAGACACACACACACACACACACAGGTCATCGTAGTGTAATGTGTAATGGTCTGTGTTTTAGAGTCATGTTGACCGAGCCTGTTGCCAGTATGACCAACATACTTTCACATTCCCAAACAAAAACACACGGGTCACCTCTCCCTCCGTCCTCATCTGCTTGTCCAGACACCCCGGCCTCCCCTGTGCTGTCTGTCAGGAACACCCAGGGGAGAGCTGCGGAGGCCTGTTGACGTATGTGGATGTGGAGGGGGGGTGTGGAGGGTGTTGCAGGGAGATAACATGGCTTTCACTGCTGCTGTCCTGGTCCTGTCCTGTCCTGTGATTTAGATACTGTTACCCTCTGCTACACTCTGTCCTGGGTTGTCAGTTTTGCTCTGTTTCTGTTTCTACAGTGCCACCAGGTTTACATCTTTTTAACTCGAGATACTCATGGGATTCAGGATGAACTGTAATACACAGCTAGCGTGGCCGTAGACTCTTGGGCTCATGTTATGCCTGAAAACAATTCATTCATACATTCAGCTGGGTGACCACGTGTGAGGCCAAAAGTGTTTATAGCCGTTCTAAACGGCCACACTTGTTAAAAGACGGAGGTTAATAGAGGGAGGAGATGTGATATCATTTAAAGATGGGGATAACGCCACACGTTGTCAGTGTCTCCTGGAGGAGGTTCATAGTGTTGCGTTCGCTCGGTCACATGAAAAGTGAGAGAAACAGTTCCTTCCCCTACACACACCTCGTCCGTCACTGCATCATGTGCTTACTTGTGGCTATAGGTTAGAGAAATTGTCGGACACAGCTGCCTCTATTCTGACGTCAGAAAGGTGAGGGTGAGAGGGTTTATGAGGCTGTTTGACTGTTTGAGAAGCAGTTCTGCTGAAACCTTTAGTGTTGTTAAATTACCTGTACTATACAGATAAATAAATGTCTATCTTCTTTTAAACTCATCGGTCTACTTTGTTGGTACTTGCTCAGCTTTGAGTAGTTGCACACACCCTGGCTCTTTTTTCTGTCTTTGGCTGTGCACCATGTTTCTGTGTTTTTTTTCTACCCTCACTAACCTGTCAGTAATAGAAATGAATAAAGTCATAAGAACAAATGTTGGTTTAAATCATCAAATACAATGACTGTTAATGAAGACTTGAGTTATGAAGCAAAACAAGATGCTGGGATGACATGACGTGTGTCTTCTTCAGATTCAAACACAGACGTTTACAGATTAGTTCTGACATTAGACTTTGTGTCTAAACCGAGAGAACAACAGGTATTTTATTACCTCATATTACATGATCCCGTTGCTTAAAATGAATCACTGAATTCAGCAACGTTCAATAGTTGTACTGCAAATACTCAGCTGCAATAAATTTATATCGGAACTGCCATTAAATCTGTATCTGTCCTCTAAAAGACTTAATCCAGCTAAAGAGTAATGAGATCTGTTAGTTATTTTGCAATAAAACACCTGCTTTCAATAGGGATGCCTTGATACAACTAATTCCGGTATTTCTCAGGACCTGGTGTGCTCTTCTTCCCATTGTTAAAATCTGTTTTTGTCACTGAGTGTAACTTGTTAAAGCCATTTCTTTTATCAAAGGTAACGTGGTCAGAGTTTGCTGTGGTACTGAAAATTGAACATTGTAACTGAGTGTACCCTATCTACCCATCACTGCTAGAGGTTAATGATAATGATAATGACATTCAAAAAGAAACAAAGAGTCAGGTCAGATTCAGCACCTCTATCAGTCTGGCGGCAAAGATATAAACTTATGGAGTTCCCCTCCAGGACAAACCTGCATCTGCAACACATTATCCCAATTTAGATGACCGACTGATTGATTGATTGATGGATTGATTGTCAGACTGACAGACGGAATGAGTGACGATGTTCGTCTCAGCATTCACTCTCCTGTCTCCACCTCTGCTCCATACCCGGCCCTATCCATCCCTCTCAACACTCTGCGGCTACAGGCTGCAGATTAAAGCTGCTCTCATCTGGATCTCATCAGTTTGGGCCAGCCTCACTGTTTTATAGGTTATTTTTCATTCAGGAGAAGGAGGGGGTGGG
>NW_019525450.1:4661778-4794641 GCF_002814215.2 Seriola lalandi dorsalis
GTGTGTGTGTGTGTGTGTGTGTGTGTGTGTGTGTGTGTGTGTGTGTGTGTGTGTGTGTGTGTGTGTGCGTGATATTTGTTGCGTGGCTGTGCTACTCCACTTTCTGAGCCATTTCCTCTCTGTTTTTCCAACTGTAATGTCTGTAACATGTGGTGGATTGTTGTGGGAATGCTGGACGAGTGTCATTGCCAAACACCATAAATCAATTTTGGGAGAAATTGTTGCCCAGTCTCCATTGCACAACGTTGTAATTCAAAAAATTCTACATCCACAAAAGCAGGGACTGCAAAAGAGTCAAAACTTGGAGTTTAAGTAATGGTTTTTGGTTGTTTATTTGGTCAGAGTTCAAGTACTGTATAGGGAGCAAAAAGAGAAATATGCCAAATCAGAATAAGTAGTGCCTTAATGTGTCAGGAGCTGCAGTGTTTGCAGTAACTATGTAATATATAAACTGGCTGTGCAGAAATGACCACAAAAATGATTTGATTGCATGTTATTTATTTTTGACTGTGTACTATGATAATAGAGTTGCAGGCCTGTTATCTGTGCAGGATCTCCTCACTCAGTTACCTTGTTGTAATGATGGCTACTAATAAGTAAAATATTAACTGGGCTTACCAATTACTGTGATCACTGTCTCTGCATTTTGCTGCTTCTCTAGGTCTGGTCTGTATGTCAATACTGTCAGTTGCTGAATGGCCTTTCAACAGTTTGCTGGACGTGTACATTTTCCACCATTTCAGTAATGCGGCTCACATCAGTGACTTAAATCCTGGATATGATGGTGTTTTTGTTCGACAGTTCATCAAGCAAAGTCTTTTCATTGCGGACAAAAGCCTCATTTATGTTTCTGTGTATGGTTTCCTGTATATTTAGGAATATAATGAGAAATTTTAGAGCTAGCTTCCATGGCCTGATTTGTGGATGCAGCCAGTATTTTAAATGTGTCTCTTGTGTGAAAGAGATGACTTACATTTGAGACAGCTAAATGCACCTGGTCTCCTCAGGTAACAAACCCAAACTCTTTTGTGCTACTGAGCTACAAAAGGCCTGCAAGATATTCTCCCCATGTTGTGAGCAGGTTGGTGCAGGGTGATCTCCTTTAAAGCACCTGCACTGCTGGTGTGGGTGTTACAGGCCGCCCACCCCTGGTGTATAGTCTGTTCGATGACTGAGTTTTGCTCTTCAGTTTTTGTATCGATAAAACAAACAAGATTGAACGGCCTAGTTAGTGAACTTCAGAGGTGATGGCAGGTGGATTTCGTTACCTTCAGACAGATCCCGACTGACTGTTCCTCCCGGTTTCCAGTTTTTCTGCTGAGCTAAGCTAACAGACTGCAGCTTCATATTTTCTGGATAGTTATGAGATTGGTATCAGTATTGTCAAGGGGGCAAATAAGCATATTGAAAATGGTGGTTGAAATACAAACGTGATCACTGTCTCTGTGTTTTTTTCAGGAGGAAATGCTGTGAAGGATTCAGGTTTGTGATGGGCCAGTGCATACCTGAAAGTAGGTAAACCATACACACTGTCCTCTTAATTTGACTCATGAACTTCACAGGGTCCTAATATGATATACTTCAAATTGAGCATTTTCTAAATTAGAACAACACGATATGGAGACCACGTTTGTCAAAGAAGTCCAGATAATGTGGGTTTTATGCTTGACCTATTGAGTAATTGGAGTGATTATGTTTAAGGCGTCTTTTCAGATAACTTGCACGTTGCAGTGCATAAATGGGACAAACAACGTAACAGCCAAAAAAGAAAATGCGCACAGTTTTGGCACAGACAGCTGCCACATTTTGTTGTAGTCATCCACATAAAAAATCTGGTTATAGTTATAATTGGACTTACTTAATCAGGATTGGTTACACTGGTGAACAGTAAGTTTAGTGTCGATACTTGAAATACACTGTAGTATGCCTCCAAAGACTAACAGTGATTTACATTGGCCACTAGAGGACACTGTTCCCCAATGAATAGCACCTTGATGGGATGTTCAACTGATGCGTTTGTGCCTGATATATATATATATATATATATATATATATATATATATATATATATATATGTATGTGCTGTATATATCACATATAGTGAAAAGGCCTCAGTTCTGCTCTGTGTTTCCCATTTAATTTAAAAAGCGTCAGGTGTGGCAGTCCAGTCATTACATGGCCTGTTTCATAGCAAACTTGGACATATATATATATATTGCTATATAGTGCACGATGTTTACCCTTTGTCATTTTATTTGAGTATCCAAAATGAGTGTGAAATTTACACACTATATAAAACTGTGGCCATGACTGCAGACAACCTTCTGCCAACAGTCCCACAATGTAATGCACAGCATCTCATGAATGCAAATACAGTTGTGCGACCCTAAACCTGTCAGTGATGATATGATGAAAATATGATGATTCATAAGTATCACACATCTCAATTTACTGCTCACTATAGAGTAAACTGCTGAGTGTTAACTCACCAGGGAGCAGTGAAAGAGCGAACGAGGTAGAGGTTTCGGACACAGTTTTTGACCCGTCATAGCAGAAAAAGCAGAACTGGCTCTTTTCTCAAGTGTCCCAGTAAGACATGACATCATGACAGTGACCCAGGACCTGTAGCTGTGCTGGGCAGTTCCCACTTGTGGATGTGGAACTTTATGAATGGAAGGAGGTGGTGGTCATAAAGAGCAAAAGTGTTCATGGGTGATTTTGGTTTTCAGACAGTGATCCTGAATAACTTTAATGACTTCTCTCTCCCCCTCTCTCTGTAGGCGTAGATGTGTGTGCTGCATCCCCCTGCGAGCAGCAGTGCACCGACAACTTTGGGCGAGTTGTCTGCACGTGTTACCCCGGCTATCGCTTCGACCGAGAAAGACACCGCAACCACAAATCGCCTTACTGTCTGGGTCAGTACCCCACCCAACCCACCCCCATGTCTATTACTGGTTTGGTATATGTCTCACCCTCCCACTTCAAAAAACGTCCTCTTTGCTTCTTTTTTTATTAACTGGAAAATTACTCCTTCTTCTGTTTTGTTCAGCAAAGTATTTTCCTTCTTTGCCATAAAGCAATTCAGCAGATATCTGACCAAACCTGCACCACAGTGACACATGATGTAAAATATCATGTGGAGTTATTATACATAGCTCAAAGATAACACAAAGGGCTGAACAATTCCCAAATTATGAAAGAAACCTATAAGAAACCTATATCCAAGGAGTGAGGATGAACAACTTCCACAAAAATCTCACCTGTCAGGACTGAGAACATCTCAGAGCTAATCTGTACCGACGTGTTAATGTCAACATGATATATGAACTGTAGCATCTTCAATCTTTAGCTCTTGCTCACTTTCTCTTGGACTTTCATTTCACTTTGTGTCATTGCACGAACAGCTTTCATTTTACAGTAACCTCCAAACTTGGATTTTGATCATCTCATACAGACATTGATGAGTGTGAGCACTCAGGAAGCAGCGTGTGTGACCACGAGTGTGTGAACACGGCGGGCAGCTTCCTGTGTCGCTGTCACACTGGCTACATACTGGCACCGGACCAACGCTCCTGCATCCCCGTGCACAACTGTAAGTTCCTATGCCCTATGGTGGTCACCAAGTTATCAGCTGCAGATTTGAGTCAGCGTCTTCGCTCTGGGAAGGTGTTAGGCCTACACAAGATACACAAGATGCATGAGCTTAATGAATTTATCCTTTTCCTTCCACCTGCCTAAAGTCAGTCCAGGTTTGTAGCTAATGTCAGTATCAGTAGAGGACAAAGTATGATATATCAAAACTAAGATGAACATGGGTCAGCTTTTAAATTTTAATTCACGAGTGTAATGACACGACCTGTGATTTATATTTTTTCAGTATAATCATCAAGCAGTGACTGAGAATCTCCTGTTTATAAATGCATGTGTAGATTGGATAGAGGGAAAAATAGCAATGGATGCCTGGCCTGAATTTATATGTAAAGAATTTCATATCTAAATGTTTCGTCTTGCAGTGAGTTCATCAGGGAAGTCAGACACCTTGATGAGCGCTGGTACTTGCTCATTCACCTGTCAGGATTTTATGAACATGAAAAACAGTTTGCTACAGCTTAAACTGAGGCTGGGCAACACACCGTCACCAAACCAGGTAACATGTTTACTCTATACACAACTGGACCACATTGTTTTAGCTACAAAAACATTGCAAAGAAGCAGAAACATCACAGTCAACTGTAAAACTAAACTCTGTGTCTCAACATTTACTACAGTTATAATTTTATGTAAATTGTGATGGATGCAAAGTGAGCAAGAATTTATATTTCCAAAAAGTTAATTTTTAGATTGGGGTCCAATTGCTAATATTTCAGTAAACTACACACACCTTTTATCTGTATTTATGCTACTTAGCCTTTCCTCTTGCGTTTGTAGGTACCTGGCCTGGCTAACAGCAGTGACAAGCCCTCCCTGGGGAGGGCAGGAAAAAGTTCTGACAGCCCTTGTCTTCCTGGTCTCCCCGGCCCTCCAGGAGCCCCTGGGGTACCAGGTAATATCGGGCAAGTGAAATGATAGACACAGACTCAAATCCACCTCTGGTTCCAGATTCGTGCTGGGACAGTTATTGACAAATGCACTCAGTGCTTGTTACAATCACATCACAATATCACCATGCTAAAACACCAAAGAAAGAAGAAGGGAAAGTGGAAGAAAAAAATGAATAGACAAGAAAACAATAAAAGAAAAGAAAATGCCATACACAAAATGATTTAAGATGTTATAAAAAAAAAAAAATTGTCAGTAAAAGCAAGCAAACATACAGGCAAGTTGAAAACTCATCTCAGGTGAGTTTTAGTCACCTTTAAGTTTAAATTTAGACTTAATTTCTAAAACCAGAGCTTTAAAGTGAGCAGGGTTTCAATGACTCATCTGAGGAGCTTAGTATTTTCTATTATGATATTGCTGTTATGTTATGTATTCGTCTGATGTCAATCACTCACCAAACATCTTTCACTTGAACCATCTGTCCTCGCCAGGACACCCAGGAGAACCAGGAAACACAGGCGACCCGGGGGAGAGGGGCCCACCTGGTCCTCGGGGTCCACGGGGAGACATGGGGCCCATGGGTCCAGAGCCTGACCCGAAGCATATGAAGAGAGGCCGCAGGGGGCCAGTGGTAAGAAAAACCTCCTGGTTCTATAACTCAGAGGTTATCACAAGGTTTAGTTCCCTCCGGATCCTCTAGTCCAGGTTGTCATAGTGACATAAAGAAAGCTGTCCGGTAACCTGGAGGTCACAACACAACAGCAAACCATAGAATTATGACAAACACAAACAAACAAAAAAAAACTAAAATCATGTTGTCCCTTGTCGATTAGGCTACTTGCTACAAACTTTCACTAAACTGTGTCATATCAGTAACTCACTTGGTAGCTCTTTGGCCTGCTGATCAATAACTATGACAAGTAAACTAGTAAATGTTAACTGTGTAGTCACAGTACACATGACACCACGTACAGTTCCCATGAAACTTAAACATACACGGGTGTATTCAGGGACCTGGATGCGGTGCTGCCTCTCAGCCTTGCTTTATATTTGTCCCAGTGGTCCAAAAACCATCTTAAAAGAGATTTCTGAACTGTCTTGTCTACTGAACTGTAGACAAGACAAGGTCAAATACTACTATTATGACTTTTTAAACCATGAAGGTTTTATACTTATAAAACTTTCCCATTGGCCATAAAAGTTCATTTTATATGAGTCAAATCATCCCTGTGTAAAGTCTTTGGGACCAATACCAGGACCCTGCAATCGACACACCTGAATAGACAGCAACCAGCAGTAGTGTTAATAATCATAATAATAATAAACCACATGTCATAATTTCTGTATGAGCATCTCTTCAGCAGGACACTGTTGCTCTAAAGGAAAATAAACCCACTGCTCTACATATGTAACACCACACATGAACCAAGTATATCCACTGGTCTGCACCACGAAGGCTTATTTCTCCTCATAATGTGACCATGACAGCTATTTTTTTAACTCACTCAGTGTGGGTTTCTCAGCTGAAAGCAGTCTGCAGGTGTTGTTTTTGAAAAGCTTGCAGAACATCTTATACCCATGTCTTATCATTCATACAGGGACCACCTGGGGCAGCAGGAAGTCATGGAATAAAGGTCATTATATTATCTTTATTTTCTTTATATGTGTTTGGAATTCTTGACTGTAGTTGTGTCTGCTTAATGCTTGTGTGGAGCCACACTGTCGCCATCTAGTGTCTGAAATACCTTCAAACATGTGTCACTGAGTGAATAGACTCCACTGAAGCTAACTTTGTCATGGTTCCTGTTTCTTTGAGTCCTCCTTCCCGGAAGATACATTGACAAATATATTGTATTGCACAAACTCTGTTAATGCCTGCAAATAAATAATGATATTTATTTGAAACCACTTGGTTTACTGTCACTGTCTTTATTGTGGCACTCAGACTCACTGCTGGTGCTCTGTGCATATATGATGCTACACTGTAACTTTAGTTCCAGTCTCAGACTGCTGTATTGAAACTGGGTTAATTTGTGCTGTTTCTCATCTACAGGGTGACAGAGGAGCTCCAGGTCCCAGAGGTCCCCCTGTAAGTTTATTTTATGGATTAAACACATTCTTCACTAATTTACAAATGCAAACAAATACATTTTATACTGTAAAAACAGCCTCCATATCTTCATCTACATAATGTAACTGTAGACAATTTACACACCTATTTTAGAATGGGCATTACATCTATGTATACCTAGAAATTGTACTGCCATTTAACAATTGCATCTGCTAGTCTATTAATAGTCACCTATCCAACATATACATAATGCATATCTTATATGTGGTTTAGTTTGGATTTGAACTGTTCTTTGCTGCCATACTGGCCATGTTTTCTTTTCCAGATCAAGAGTTTTCTTCTAGTTCTTTTCAATTAGTTCTTTTCTTCTATTTTTCGTAGCTAATTAGTGTAATCAGTCTATCACAGTTCAATTTATACAAGACATAAATGTGTTTTTTGCAATTTTGCAAAATGCAAGGCACCTTAATCAATTCTTCAATTTCCCATCTGTCTCCAGGGACCACCTGGCTCTTTCGACTTCCTTCTGCTCATGATGGCCGACATCCGCAATGACATAATTGAACTGCAGGAAAAAGTGTTTGGGGAGCGGCGCAGTATCTCTCTGGACAGTCCTCCTCAATCCAGCGGGGAAGTGGATTTTGTAGAGTGGGGCTCTGGACAGGGAGATCTCATGCTCAATACTTGACATTTGACTTCCCAGTCCCAGTAAAAGACACTCAAACCCAGTGAAACAATCACCAACCTTGACTCTTTTCTTCATTGATAAAGGATTGTTGGCGGACAAAGTGCCAACATGTAAATAATTCCTAAAGTCACAGCTGGGATGAACTGGGCAAGGACCCTTGGTTTAATTCTCAACACTGCCACAGGCCGTAAAACAGAGAGATTCAAAGATTACAAAATCAGAAGTTGGACCCCAATCTCTCTGTGAGGGCCATCTTGCTGCCGTTCACATGCTGTGGTGTGAGTAAGAGGTGTGCGTGCAGGACATAGAGTGAGAAAGACACAGTGTGAGCCTTTATGTCTGAGTCTCTGAGCTGTGCCTCTGAGCTGAACCACTTCAAACGATGGACTTTATCGTCTACATCTCTTCCTGTTCCTGAGTCTGTCGATGGAGGCTCTGCAGCCACTGACAGTTTGCCTGCAGGGCGTTGGTACAAAGACCCAGGACCCGCACTGAGTGCCTCCCCGCACCTGTCTGCAGTATCCAGCCCACAAGTCTGAGCTCTGCAGCTTCTCTCTAGTCTGAGGCATCTTCAGAAGCGAATTCATGAGATTCACGAGTATGGACAATCCCAATGTTGTAGGCTACTGTTGGACAAAAACAGCAATGCCTGAAGTATTGTTGCAATTAAACAACTGTCAAGTTCAAGTATGATAAAAAAAAAAAAATTTACTACAGCAATATGTTCAAAATATAATCTAAAAGAAATGTTACATATACAAGACATCCAATCTTCTGACAGTAACTTAAGTAACAGTAACTTAAAATGATAAAATGAATGTATGAAATAGTAAAGGTCAGTTTCAAAAAGCGATTCTATATATATTTTTTTTATAGCTCATATATCATCAGGCAAGTTGACTGTGAACATAAAGTATTCTGTATTAGAAATATGGTCCGACGGGAGCAGTTTCATGGGAAGTTTAGCACATATTTTCATACTTACATTCACCAGAGTTGATCAGAAATATGATGGACATGAAGAAGGAAGGCAGCTTGAACATTTGAAATTTTTCATCAAGTCATTGCTCAATAAAGGTTTGTCTAAATCTAAATTTGAACTTTTTAAATTTTGATTTTTTTTTTTTTTGTCAAAGGGTCATCAAATTGAAAAGGGTCAATATTACAAACCTGACAAGGGTAAAGGTGAGTGTATCAAAAATAATGTTTGTTGCTGTAGCATAAGAATGATCAAATGAGTAACTCTAGTGTCTGCAATACAGTAACGCTTTGTTAGCAAAATATCATAAAGAAATGGAGCCACAGCAGTTCAGAACAGTCTTTGGGAAATATGAGTATTTGCTTTGTTACCAAGAGTTAGATGAGAGGATTACTACCACTCCTATTTCAATATGAAGCTTCCACCAGCTGCCAGCTAGCTAAGCTTAGCATAAACACTGTAAACTGAGGGAAGCACTACACAAATGAAATATAACACCTTAATTAGCTTTATTAGACAGATTTTGTTGCTTTTGCACAGAGCTAGCTGTTTCCAGACTGTATGTTAATGTTAAGCTAAGCTAAACAGCTGCTGGTGGTAGTGTCATATTTATCGTACAGTCATGGTGGTATCAAGCTTCTCGTCTAACTTTTGGCTAAAGAGAAAAAGTTCATCACTAACACGCTGTATCTTTGTTTAATTCGTACAAAAACCTTTAGACGAGCTCCACGGGGGCAGGATTTTTTTTTTTGATTGTTTTTTTAAATATCTTTGGTAATAGCTAGCCTAACTTGCCCCGTTTCCAGTACTAAGTTAAGCTAACCATCTCCTTGCTCCACCTTCAAATTTAAGTGACACAAAAGGGAGTGCTATCGATCTTCTCATCTAAGAAAGCGATTAAGTGTCAGTCCCTGCCTCTAATTGCCCAATATAGTGTATTTGCTGTGATTTTGGCACCAGTTTGTTTACACTGGCTGCTTGTGTTTATGGTTTATGATGTGAATGCTGCATAAGCATGAGCATAGATCATCCTGGTCCAGGTCACCACTATGCAAGAGTGAGTAAAGTTGCAGTAGTTCAATCAGATTCACACGTCTTGCACTTTGGTGATTGTGGAACATTCAAACAGGATCAGCAGCACTGTATTTGGTTGTTTTGTCCACCGGACACAAAACTGTACTCACTGTACGGGCACTGATGGTTCCTCATTGTATAGTTCAGCTGAAGTGTGCAAAGTAAATCTGATATTACAGTGGTAGCAATGAACGGCTTGATTAGATCAGATCTTATTTCTTGATCAGGGGAATTGTACTGGTGGCTGAATAGGGATGATAACTGCATGTTTCTCCTCCTGCCCAGGTTTTTGAAAGCACAATTAATGGTTTATCATGGTTTAAATTGGACAATTTAAACCATGATTATCATGAGCAGGCAACAGAGCCCCAAAGACTGAAGGTCTCAAGACATGCTGGGAAGATTTGTGTGTGTGTGTGCGTGTGTGTGTGCGTGTGTGTGCGCGTGTGCGTGCGTGTGTGTGTGTGTGTGTGTGAAAGCAAAACTCTTCCTCAACACTACTGTCAAAGTGCCACAGAGCAGAGACTTGCAGCACAGTTTGTACTAGTAGATTCCTAAATCAGATTTTACTCAGTGCCACCAGCTGAGGGTGCTAAGTCACAGATAAACCCCTCCAAAAATTCAGCCTCAAGGTTGCATCTCTGTAAATACCAGCAAGGTGAGACAACCATGGTCTCAGTGATTTTCACAGCACTGCATCCTCATAATTACTATCCATAAATATTCATTGTTTCCCAAACATGCAAGTTATGGAAAAAATGGAACTCATCCTAGCATTTATGTGCAAGGCACATGACCCCACTCATTATCTTCAGCACTGACTGTTGAACTCTAGCGTGGCTGGGTGTCATTATGAAAAGTGTGAGCATCAGAGGTCAGAGGTCAAATGCCTTGCTATAAACAGCTGGGGGGATAATTATAGGCTGCAGGCTTTCAGAAGAGGGTCTGTCTGGGCTCGTACCCACCACCGAGGAGTGTGGGTTCAGAAAAGTAAAAGAACACACATCACATTTGATCTACCGTGGTTGACTTCACGCTTTCTGGCCTTTTTGGTGTTTTTGATTCTTTGATCCTGATGAACAGATCTCAATGTGATCTGCAATGCTTGTGTGTGTGAGTGTGTGTGAGTGTGTGTGTGTGTGTGTGTGTGTGTGTGTGTGTGTGTTCGCGTGCACGTGTGCCTGTGTGTGTGTGTGTGTGTGTGTGTGTGTGTCTGCCGGTGTGTGTGTTTTTACTTGACAAGCTTCTCACCTAACAGCTCCGCCCCTTGTCGTGCGGTCACTGCTCACAGTACAGTCGTTGCCAGGGCAACCAGGATCAGGAAAAACAACATGAAACAATTTAAGAACCATGTCAGTGAGAGAAAGGCAAGAGAGTGAAAGAGATTATCTTATTTCCTTCACCACTTGTCATGCAACCAGAGGCTTTCCTCTCAACCTGTAGGGGACGGCAGAGAGGAGGTCAACAGAGTACACTCCGAAGCAAAAGGTTCACATACCTCCTGGGACAATAGATCTGTCCATCACACTAAGATCAGCAATGGGAGCAGAAACTGTCCTCTTGTCAGTCCTATTACCTATTTTTATTGGCTTCATTGAATGATAACATGACAGATTAAAAAATCATATATATGCATATATACACTGTTGCCCTTAAATTTGGAATGATTTTGTTTTCAGATACAATCCTCTGTTTATTCCTATTTAAATGCATCAATAATCACTTTTGACCAGGTGCAATGATTATATTATGTGTCCCGATTACCCAGGTGAAATGAGATAAATCACATTGTCACAATAATTTAGTGGAAAGAGGTCAAAAATATTTTATTCCAACTTTATGAGCAACAGTGTGTATATATATATATATATATATATATAAATGTACTGTATGTATGTATGTATATATATAAATACTGTATATATCATCCAGGCAGTTTTGGGTGTCAGACTCCACTGATGTTGTACTTTCAGTAGAGTTATGTAACTAGGCTATTTGCTGGCATCTTTAGATGAGAATAAAGATACAACAGATAAAATTTGCCCAGATGTTTCCTAGTATGAGAGGAATTTCCGTACTGGCACACTATGGCCATCCATAAATACACCTCATGCACGACAGGGCTGTCACTTCAGACACAGTCTGGGCCTTTGGGTGTGTGCGTGTGTGTGCGTGTGTGTGCGTGTGTGCGTGTGTGTGCGTGTGTGTGTGTGTGTGTGTGTGTGTGTGTGTGTTTGTGCATGAAGGAATGACAGAGGGGTAATGTGCATGTCTACAAGTTGGTGTGTATGTAAGGTGAGTCACGTACACACAATATTTTATGTGTTTTTTGGCAATGCAGGTGTGTGTATTTAAGTGCACAGTCACAGCAATTAATGCAGTTATTATGAGCTCTTCTGTTGATCTGCTATTTTTTTTTTTTTTGGCTGCCTTCAATGCAGAATCAGAATTAGAAGAAGTTTTTTAACAAATCAATAGGTCACAATGAGTCAGAGTCCGTCTCCACCTCACTATGTCCCAGTTGCATTAATACTTTTGCAAATTCAAACAACGTATTATGAATCACGCAAATTTCTAAATTTATTGATTGATTTTATACATTCCTGGCAGTCATTGACAGCTGCTCATTACAGCACTGAATAAAATCAATCCATCATAGTCAGTCATTTAAAGTTATGCCATTTTAGCAAAGTAATCTATTTCAAGCTTCTCAAATGAGTCCAACTTTCAGCTGCATGCACTAATTACCTGCCTCAGACCTCTGGAGGATGAGTGTCCTGCCTTGAAGGGAGGAAAAATACATTCAAAAATGTGGTTTCCTGCTACTATTGATTATATAAGAAATGCCCCAAAAGTAATTACATAAAACACACTATTAAACATGATATGCAAAGCTTTGCATCTAATGCTTTGTTAGATGTTACTGTGAGAGTAAACTGTGTGTAATCTGTAGTAAGTGGGCTATAACATGCACAGATTGGTATGTCTAAGCACATAATCAAACTCATGATAATGGAAGTGATGGCTGTTGGATCTTCTTCTCATTGACTGACATCATTTAACATGGAGGATCAACACATGCATTTATTCACAGAGTACACCAGTTGCTATATTACAACCAAATTATTCTCACCATTATTCACTTCATTATTAATACTTCAATAATCTTCACCATGCTTAGATT
Organism: Seriola lalandi dorsalis; assembly: GCF_002814215.2. Lineage (NCBI taxonomy): Eukaryota > Metazoa > Chordata > Actinopteri > Carangiformes > Carangidae > Seriola > Seriola lalandi. Next base: position 4,674,314 of record NW_019525450.1, read on the forward strand.
GCAAGGTGTTTGACCACATCTCTTCATTTCAATTCTAATCTAAATTCTTACAATGACATGAGAAACTTGATGGAATTAATTATATGTGGGTTCTCTCAAACTTCCCTGCACTTCTCGTTTCATCTTTGCCTTCCAGTAATACGGAAAGTACTGTCTTTTCACCATATTTTCATTTCATAATTCACCCCAAAAGAAGCATGAGTAAGCTTCCTTCACAAATGTACAGACATAGCTTTCAGAATGAATGCAGGATTCAGGGCCAGAATAGATGCAAGTTTATCATTCATCTGTTCTGCGTAATCCATGAAGAAACTATTTAGTAAGAGAAAGAATAGGCACGTACATATGTCAAAGATAAGGACAAACTTTGCTGATCTTTCTTGGAAATAGCACGGATGTGTGGGGCACACTGAGGTCAAGTCACCATTCATCAGAAGCCTGACACACAGAGAAAAGACAATCATGACCACAGGGATATTATATTTTAACCTTTTCCCTAATCTTGGGTTTGGATTGCGGGAAGACAGTGGATCATCCAGAAGAGACCCACTCAGGCTTTTGGAGAATCTTCACCTGATTTTTATAGATTATAAGCAGGAGTATCCATTACCTTCATTTTGGGGGTTCACTTGTTGTTGTAACATGCAGTTATCTACAGATATTACCTACACAATTGTTTTTTGCTTTAAGCATGGATAATGTAATGTGAAATTTTTGACCCACAAAAATGTTACTCAATCACAGCACAGGTTGGAACAGCCTCAGTCTGAGTCCATGACTCAAACCCACAGGCACAGGTAATTGTGATAGGTGCAGGTGACAGAAATGCTACAGTTTATGTAACCAGATTTAATTTGTCAGCAAAAGGGCGAGGAAGTTGCCTGGCCCAGTAGGTGAACGGCTGCGCTTAACAACTATTTAGGTGTTTCCAGGGATCTGCAGCCATTGCAGGCGTTAGGTAAATCACAGGTGTCCATCATCGCCAGGGTATGCAGCTGCGTGCAACAAGAAGAGGGAGCGCACACGCTTATAAACATGTCTTACTATCTAGCATGCAGCAACGCACGCACACATGATCTCCTGCACGAAAAGCAGGCATGCCACAGAACACCTGACAGGTGCAGGCGTGGTCTGCTGCGAGACACGCTATCTTGACACGCTAACTCATTCTTAAATCTGAGTTACATGCCTGAGGCTGAGTGCTAAGAACCCTAGTTTACTCTCTGAAGCCTGTTCCTCTTCCAGTACTTGTCTCTGGGCACACCCTCTTCCGATTGTAGGGCTGACTTCTGTCATTCTGCTCATAATGGAGCTGCTAAGAGGCCTGAGAATCTGAGCTTGTCTGATGAGTAATGGACTTATTAGCTGTGTCAAAAGCACGCCACCAATCCCATGATCAGTATGTATTATCTGTTGTCCTGCAGGTGTCTGTATAAGAAGCCACTGGATGAGGCTTTTTCAGAAGCGATGATCCCTCATTCAAGACCTGACATTACAACAGTGGTGGCTAAGCTCACTTTTTGTCAGAGGCAGCTGTCTGTACACTGTAATTGGTTCTGGTGTGTTTGAGAATTTCTTTGCAGGTCCCTCTGAGACACACATGCATGCAAGCTCAGTGATGCCCAATGTATTAATAAATGGTGAAAACAAAACGGATTTGGATTTATGCAAAAAATAAAATGATATGGTCATGGCTGCAGGACCCACTAGATTTCCACATTTCCTCCCAGTTAGAAAAGCCAGATTTATTTACCATGTGAAAGAATTGATTCTCCACTGTAGTGCCTCTTGGCAGATTTAACATAGATACAACATCATATCTGTCAAGAATGCGTATCAAAGAGTTGCCAAAAGCTTTTACTTAGCTTCACAGGACAGTTGCACTTGATTGGCATGGTTATGGCAGGATTGGATAGAAAAATCTGAGAGGGCGGATTAATGGCAACACGCTGTGTAAACTCCCCAGGCCTGAGGCACTTGGTCTTTATACACCTTGGCTTCCTCTGTCATTTACAAGGTGTTCGCATGCACGTAGCAGAGCCGGGAGTGTGAAAAACCGGATGAACAAGTCCACAGCTCTCTTGTCTTTTGGGGAAAAAGAGAGCGTTGCCTCTGGTTGCGCAGTTGCCTTGCGTGAGGACAACAGCTTCATCTTTTGAGTCCCATCAACCTCCTGACCTGGCCTGTGGCAGCGGCACTTTTATAAGTTGCCTTTTTTCTTTTTGCATGCTTAGAGGCATACAAATTCTCACTGACAGGCTAAACATCTATGTGTTCCAGTGACTCACTATTTGGAGCATCTTACGATGACAGATGCATCTTTGCACTGTGAGCAACAAACCATGAAATAAACATCTAACTCTGGTAATATTTGTTGATGTAGCCAGTACCTCGATCTTGTGGAAATCTTGTAGACCTAAGTACATACTTGCAAAATAAATTACTGAAGTACTGCAGATTATTAACTACATCAAAAAAGTAGCAAAGGTCGTTGAAAACATTCCTCATAAAGCAGATGAACCTGACCTGTGTCCTTAAAACTGCACTAATCAAGCTACATAGACACCAAGTCCGCTGTTCCCCTCAGCTGAGATTTTTACTGTCTTTTAGCTCATTTTTTTGATTTCATGACCCACTGTATGACTATTTTGATTCTCTCTCACCACTCTCATCAGCGTTGTTTCCAAGATGCAACAGCCTCAGTTAAATTTCAGTTAGACAGAAAAACTTAGCAGCTAGCTGGTGAACATAGTGGAGCATATATAGTAGGAGTAGTAATAGTAGTATTTTAAAGTAGTGGTAACAAAGTGGTAGCAACTAAAAAGCCAGATATTTGACTCTGGGGTTGAAGACCAAAATCACAAAGAAAATCATCAGGTGGCCTAAAGCACAACTTCTAATGAATGTTAATGTTGTTCCATGTAATTAGGCGACTTTATGTGGTGATAATATGTTAATGTTGTATTTACAGAAAAAGGAAAAGTGGACAAATATCAATCAGTGCAGTTTTAAAGAGGAAACAGGTCATTTTCAGACATTCAAAAAGATTCCCCCTTAATGTTGTTGCTTTGGACAGCACTAACTTTATCATCAGTGCAAATGTGACCTGTTCTGCAAGGCTGGGTTACCAAATGGACAAAATAGGCTATTGTTTTTTACCTCCAGAGGGGCACCAAAAACCCCAAGAATTTGTGAGTTCGAAAGCAACATGGTGAATACCATACAAAGTAAACAGAGGGCAGTAGCTGGTAGTGCAGGGGTCACTAGGACCTGACCTGACTAGAGTGACTGTGACTTAATGATGGCCCCTTGGATAGAGAGATTGTTACATAATGCAATCAGGTGGGCACTAAACTAATGCTTCACTTGAGGGAGGCTTTTACCTAGTTCACACTTGATGACATGTTTTCATTGTGTATGTCAGATGCAGGAAAATATAATTCCCTATATGCAAATATCAGCTATTGGTATATTAGTTACACAGATACTTGCTGTGCTTCGTCCTCATCAAAGCATCTATTTCACAATGTGAACATGATGAACACTGAACAATGCAGCCGCTCTTTGCACAATGTCACTGTGCCAGTCATTTCCCTGTCAGTTTACACCAGCTTGTTTTATGATTAGAGGAAATAACGATATTGCTTTAATGACGTGTGTACTTACAGTCCTCACATTCTTCAAAACAAATGCAAGTTGTAACATCTCCTGTCAACAGTGCTTAGCTTTGCAAATGGCAGTTAATCTTCTATGTGCTTCCCAGTTACTTGCTTTGTGAATCAGAGGAGGAGTTTTATTTTTGGGCCAAACCACAGCTGGATAACTGCGATGGCACGAACCACTAAATCAACGAATGGCACTCATGTGGGCAAGGATCTGTTTAAGACACCTGGAGCATTCAATCTCAGTACAAATCACTTTGATTGTCAAGACTGATACATGCACAGTCACTTATCCTGCTGACACCGGATCAGACACACACACACACACACACATATAGAGAGCGAGACACACACACAAACACGCACAGTGCAGCATCACAAATTGTTGTTTTTGGCCCACGCAGGCTGGGGTTTCTGGCATGATAATGGTATCTATAATAGTGGAATTTCCAAGTGGCCTCCTTTGGAAAACAGGCTGATAATTCAATTTGAGCTTGGCAACCAATGTGCAGACACCACTAGCATTATGAAATGACTCCCACCATAACAAAGGTCTTGCTTAGACAGCAGTTGCCTGGAACTGGCTGGAGAGTGGCTCAGAGACTGGGGTCCAGTTTTTTGTTATTTATCCAGCAGCAGGCATTCACATGACTGCTGGCCTGGCCTTTTCTGTCATTTTATCTTTCTATCATTGTAATTCTACACTTAACATATGCTAAATAGTAAAGAACCTCTCTCATATAACAGATTTTCCTCAATTACTTTGCTTTGGTACATTTCTTGAATCATCCTTAACATCAGGAAGTACAGCACCACACAGTGGATTACCTAAAAGCCCATACCTTGCTGAAAATCCTATAGTTTTTCCCTCAAAAGTAAATATTTATGTTAATGAAAATGTCCGTACCATCAGAATGACAAGTCTTTGTGTCATTGTTTACAAACAAGACAGTTAAGTATTTTCTGATGTAAACCATGGCTAAGGTTTTGATGACAATGATTGAAAATGCACAATGCTGGACTTTTTCTGTATGGTATAGGTATATCAATTTCAATGGAAAATACACATTGCTGTATGTGGGAGACTGATTGCAAGAGATTTGCCAGGATTTACATTTCCGCTTTTTCTGTTTGGACTGTAATTTTGTGAACAAGCCAAGTATATAATTTACTATATATTGTAAAATGCATTATGAAGCATTACAGTAAGTATATAGTATTACAGTACAATGCACATTGTTGGATTACATACCTGTTCTGTCTAAAAAACATTTGATTGATGGATGACGCAGTTGTTCTCCTAACGGCCAGCCTCGGCCATGATTGAGAACATGGTCCACAATGGTGGCCCTTATTTCATCAGGACCATGTCTGAGTCCTTGGCCCCTTCCACCTCTTCCTCTCTTTTGCCTCCCTGCCCTTCCACCATGCAGCATTACTACTCTTCTTCTTCCACTCTGTTCATTTCCTTGTTGTTCTTCCATTGCCAGAAATTTTAACACTGTGTTGTGCTCTGTCTGTATATGCTTGCCAATTAAGGGTTTCATCAGATGCACCTCTGAGCTATTTTAGAAAACTGGTTGATCAGTGGTTGATCTAACATTTCCCACATTCCCCATCATTAGTGAAACTTCAAGATACACCTGACAGGAATTCGTCAATTCAGGACACATTTACAAAAAAGTCTAAAAGAAATCTATAGAACATATGCTTTAGAGATTATGACAACTGATTTTGACGGGTAAGACTATTCAACAAAGAACTAGTATGACACATTTTGATCAACATCACACAAGCAATTGATAATGTAGGAAACGGCAGACGATTGTACATAATCATTTACATGAAAGTGCCAAAGCATTTGCAGTTTGTTCAGAAGATTGAGAAATTTCTTTTATGATGTGCACAAGTGACGAGATGATGTTGAGATTGAACAAATAGTTTTGAGAATTTCAACTCTGATATGAGAAATGTACCAAAGTGACAGAGGAAAAAGTATCAGCTGAATGTTTTTTTTAATTTACCTTCCAGTCAGTGGTTTACTGTGAAAATCAGCCTGTGGAGACTTGACATCTGTTTAATCTAGGCACTCCTTTAGTGAATTTATCTTGTTTAAATTTTCATCAAACTTACGTCCCTGACACAATAATCAAAACACAGTTTAAAAAAGATGTTAATGGGGATAATGTGAATTTGACAGCTCCTTGGAGGACAAAGCAGTGCTGTATTGTAATTACTATAACAGAGAAGCATTTAATGCCAACAAAATGCCATCAGTAATAGTCACAACATCAGAACAACATGAACATACCCATCTCCATTTTTATCTTAAGAAATACTAACAAATTTTTCTGTGTCAACAAATATAAAACAATATATAATATACATTATATTACTAACACCATGTTTTTAAAGGCCATCACCAACTTGTCAAGCTCCCAAATGATGTGGTTACATCTCAGGCACTGTTACAGTAAACGGTTATCAACACTACTACATTTTTTTGGTATAGCTAGCATAGCTATGCAGATGACACACAGATTTATTTATCTCTTTCACCAAATGACTTCAGTGCCATTGACTGTTTGTGTCTGGAAAAAGTGAATATCTGGATGCAACAAAACTTCTTTCAGTTAAATAAATACAAGACTGAGATAGTACTATTTGGGAAGAAAGAAGGAAAGTAGCAACTTAGTGCTTACCTGGAGTCTAGAGCATGAAATATGATAAAAAATGTCTGTGCTACTTATCCAGAATGCTACTGCTACGGATTCTAAGTAAAACTAATACAAGACAGGATATTACTCTAATTCTCAGGCCTTTGCACTTGGCTTCCAGTCAAACACAGAATTGAATTCAAATTTTGCTTATTGTCTACAAGTCACTAAATGGTCTCCCTTTCTGAAATAAGCCTAATAGGTCTGTCAGATCTGCAGGAGCTGCTCAGCAAGTGGTGCCTAGAGTTAGAACTAAATAGGGTGAAACAGCATTCAGCCACTATGCTGCCCACTGCTGGCTCCTACTTGATAGCTATCAAATCTGCTCAACTTGCTTTAAAAACACACTAAAACTGCCCTATTTCCCACTGCCTTCAATTATTCATTTAATCATGCACTTTAATGAGAGATTACATGTTTTATCATCTCTTCTTTCTGTTTTCTTATTCTGTTTTTTACTTCTATTCTTCTTTTAATTTTGTTAAGCACATTGAATGACTCTGTGTATGATAAGGTGCTATACAAATAAATTTACCTTAGCTATAGAAATAACAAAAGGTTTATTAATTTCACAACATATGGCTCTGCAGGCTAAAAACTACTGCTCCACACTGTGGGCTGACTAAAAAACACAAAAAAGTAAAAGTACACATCAGTAATTTATGATATTAAAAAAGAAAAACATAACACTTCATTAACTCAGAGCTGGGGCAGCTCAAAAGCAAGATGGCAGTCTCAGTGTCATTATGTTCAGGTGAAAATACCATGAGCAAATGATGTGAGGTAAACATTTTTTTTCTTTATGTGACTTTATGGGCGTCTGTGCTGCTATGTCTGCACGGGTGGAAATCAGCCTCCATCAACAGGTGTGCAGATTGAAGGTGGAAAACAACTTTCCTGGGTGGAGAGTAAAGGCAGGATACTTTCCTCTTATAAAAATGTCTGACAGACAGTTAAAAAGGAGTTTTGATTTACAGTCCAACATGGAAATCAGGCATCATCAACAGGCTCTGGTGGCGTTTCATCGTGTGTCTTTGATGAATGTCTCCTGGGGGCACAGTGGCACTTCCTCAGCAGTTTGATCTATGAAATTTTAGTAAATGAAAGTAAATCAGTGTCGCCAGTCTATTAAATGTTAATGGTTTTGCTGCAGTAACACCAAAGAGGTTGTTTCAAGACTGATGTCTTAGCTGTGGGCTTTTTCTTTCTTTCTTTCTTTTTTCTTTCTTTCTTTCTTTCTTTCTTGCTTTCTTTTCTTTCCTTATTTGTGACTATTAGTCCAAGTATTATACATCTGACTCTACTGTATTAGTATTGATTAACAAGTGGATACACACATAGTCCAAAGTAAATTTCACACACACAGAGCATGCCTTTCCTGTTGATAATTGTTTAGGTAACAACAGAGCAGTGCCTGCTGGGTCATGAAATTTCGTTAATAAAACAAGACCATGTTATTAAGCCTGGCACTGTAAGGCATTGATGTTTTGTTCTAAACCCTTGCTTACTGTTATGTGGGTTACATTCATCAGTGTGCGCACATTTCTCTGTTGCATAACTGTGAATCATTGACGCATAGCATTTTGAAGGTGACAATTATACCGACATGTTTTTATTTCTCTTTTGCGAGGCAGGTTGGTGGGGTTGTGGGAATAAGCTGTTGATATCTTGTGCTTAAACTTGGGTTATTTTCACCTTTGAAATATTCATGAGGAACTAATCCTCAGGATGTTTCTCAGTTGCTCTGGGAGCAATTTTTTTAGGAACCAAGTCTCCTGCAAGGGTCAACCGAGGATGATTAATCCCAGAGCAACAAGACAAGAAACACCTATTGTCTTTCATATTCCTACTGTGACACCTCAACAACCATGTTGCCCTTGAGAGATCCAGCCATGCAAAAGCTTGCTGTAAAAATGCTATGTTTTTGAGGATGGCAGCCGCAAACCAAGGTGGTGAATAATTGCATTGACAGAAGATGTTAACCATTAAAAAGCCTGTTTGGCGTGGGTGACCCTGGATTCAACAGAGAAGTACAGTGTTAAGAGGCCAAAAGAGGTTGACCACTTTAAATATTGTTGTACCGTCATATTTGTAACATCTCAATAATGGAGTGGAACAGGGGCCTTAGACTGATAAAGACGACGGTGACATGAGAGTACAGCCATGCTAGTGACTGTGTAAGTCGGTACTTAGACACAGGGAAATCAAAAATTAGTGCCAGTCCATCCCATATGTTCAAAATAAACCTGAAACCATGTCAGTATAGAATTTGCATTAGCACAGCTGCTAACACTGTGTCAGCCACTGCCGGTTACAAGCTAACAAACAACATGAACAAATAAAAGATGTTAACTGCACTGACCACTGATATGTTTGCTAGTTTGCCAATTTTGGTTCACAACAGACTCCTCATCTGAGTCTGAGTCTCTCTGATGTTTCCTCCTCTAACCATCTTGATACTCCCTCCTCTTTCACCTGCCAACCTGATGCAAGCAGCGGTGGTGAGAGGGGCACAAGGCCTGATCCTTTAAGATATTTCACAGGATAAGTCAAAACTGTGACCTGCTCGTGGCACTACATAAAAAGTTAGGGAATCATAAGGTCATTGGGATTCATCCTGTGTGTAATATGAATACCCGTACCTAATTTCATGGCTATAAACCCATTAGGGTTTCAGATATTTCAGTCTGGCGCAAAGTGATGGAAGTGTGGGATTTACTGGCGTATGCAGGGGTCGTGCAGCAATACACTCATTTCCTGTATGCTGGAAGTAAGAGCTACTGTATGTTTACATTCTTGGCAGGAAGTCAGGCATGTGGAGGATGGGTACTGGATTCTGGGGAGGGTGTCACCTCTCCCATTTGTGATATTCCTACATACATAAACAGTCATTTACTTGGGGCTGTACATAATATTCACTTCTCTCTTTCACACCAGTCTTCGGACTGTCACAGATATTTACCTCAGATTTTAAAGCTGAAAAACAGTTGCTTTTGGAATTTTAAATAATTTTTCTGATGGCTTGTGAGTTTCAAGAAACAAATCAGTCAGGCCCAGTCAACTTTCAGTCAGTTTCCACATCTGAATCCTGTTGGGATTTGACTTTGCACGTTTTACTTTTCATCATCTGATAATCACACCAAATAAACATGACTTGTTCAATCATGTGTGTTATAGTTACTTTTTTTCAAATGCAGTGCAAGATCTGGGTTCAGTCCTGTCTGCAGTGCCTCCGGCTCCGTTGAGCACAGCTAGTGGTTTTTATAGGTGGCAAGCCCATAAGAGATTGTGTTTTTGTTGCCAGAGTCACTCCCCACTGCGTGGCAAACATGCAAACACTCAACATTTGCCAGGCGAATTCACGCTGATAAAAGCAAGGAAAACACTTGTATAATAGTAAACACTGTTGTGAAATCGACTGCAGTAAAAGATTCAGAAAATAAGTTTTTACAGACAGCAAAAGTCTAACGAGAACAGAAGATGCAATTCTACGAGGAAACAACAATCCGGGTGCTCATACTTCAATATTTAAAATGTAAATCACACATCACCTATTCAGTTTAGACTTCTAAATGTACTTACCTCAACACTGACATTAAGGAAATTACATTAATTACTGATCACAAATCAGCACCCACAGACCACTCACCTTGGATCAGTGTCTGTTTTTATACACCCTTTTTTCTACACCAATTACCCCAAAGTCCAGTTTTGGTTCCCAGAACTGTTACGCCTTAGGTATTTGGTATTTACAGAAAAGAGGGTGTAATTTATTTTATTTCATTGTATTTTGTTGGTACCTGAATCACACAACAAAATTACACAGTGCATTGCAGGCTGTATTTTCAAGTGTTTCCAATTTTATTGTATTGTTATTTCTGGGTGGTTAATGCAATAATAGTGGTAAACAGCTCCTGTGTCTTTACTGTCAGAGTTCTCCTCTGCCCTACAACTGACAAAGAAAACAGCTTGTGTACAGTGTGAACGATCCTCAATGACAGACAGAGAACACTTTGTCAAGCAGCTGCTGTCATTCACAAAAAAAACTTTTTCATTCATCTGTGCCTGGGAGTGGCTCCAAGGTTGTTTACATGCTCGCTGTGGAGCCAGGAAAACCGAGATTACACGCACATCCCTCTGTTCAATGCTTGCTTCAGTATTCTGTATATGTGTTGTGTATTTAATATTAGGCTAATACCTATGAGATCACACAGAGATAACATGTTGTGCATTTTCCAGCTAAATCAGTTAAATCATCGGTCTCTATGCAGATTATCAAACCATATTGAACAGAATTATTGTTGCGGCCATGCAGACCTCTCTCTCTCTCGCTGACGTGACAGCGCTATTTGCACGTCTGGAGCATTCATCACGATTGCTCGAAAGCGTATACGAGTCACGCTGTGGCAGCTGGAATGCAGGAGGCATACTTCTACATTTACTCACCTGCCTTTGTACATATAGAAGAAACTGGGGCGTATGCTTAGAAAGGACATAATTGGTGCTGCTCCCATGCGTGAACATCTTTCCTCTTTATTCATTTCCTTTACTGCCCTCTGCATGGATTCACAAGCCTGTACTTTGGATATTTAGTGTTGCAATCACAAATATTTCATATGAGTTTAAAGATAACTCCTTCACAGGTGTCTAAATATCTCCAAGCCATTTGTACATGCTTTATGTTGTTGTAATATGTAATCAAGATACCAACTTGAAGGGATAATTCCAGCTTTGTACAACTTCATTTCATTTCAGTGAGTTATGATAACACTGTGTTCACCAAAGTGATTGCTGTGATCTGGAAACATGGCAAAACCAAAATGATCCTTCTTGCAGAAAATCTGCCTGGACAATGAAGAGTTGTGTGTGTCTTTGATATTTTGAATGAAACTCCCAGCGCCTGGTGAAATAACCACTAAATAGGCGTGATCAACGTCATGTGGGACTATTGCAGCTTCCAGTATGACACTGTTACGGAAACTCACACGTTGTCGTGTCATGCTTACTGTCAGTCCATTGCTCCATCCTACAGTTGGATGTGGTGTATCATTGCTGGTTGACCTATTGCACAACAGGTCAAGTTGTGTCATTATGTCATGATACAAAGTACAATCACTGAGCCTGTAGAGGAATTTTTTGAGAGTGAATCATGGTCTTCCATTCAAAAAATAGAATGATGGATACTTGTGGTAATTTTTGTTTTCTGTGATCGCACGCAGAGGCTTTGCTCACTGATCAGGAACTGTCCTGCATTCAGCATAAAAAGGATGTGATGTCATAGCTACAATGTGAGTAAGAAATAAAGGCTGTATATGTAGTCTGGTCGTATAATATTGAACAATGACAAACTCTTAAAATAATGACTTCTCCATTTCCAATCACAAGACGCAATGAGAGAATATTACTGCTATTGGCTGACTGAGGTCAAAGTTGAACAAAGGTGAATTGTGACAGAGCTGACGAGGAGCTCGCACCAAAACAGGAACGGCAGTTTTGACTTCAAGCAAATAATTACAGGGTCTGATTATGGTGAATTATCTGCTTATCTTACTATCAACAGCAGCTATAGTGTCCACCTTCTGAACCTCAATATCACAGGAGCTGATACTACAACCTTTGAATGAATTAATGAATCAATATCCCTAACAGCACTGATGGAAGTGACAGTCCATTCCTGATAAGGGAGCTTGTAGAGGTACCAAGAAGGATCTTGGAGTATCACTGAGCAGAGCACATAAACATCAAAGACACTCAATCCGACAATAAAAAAAAAGCTACAGTACATTAACCTGAGGCCAAGCAGTAACATTTTTTTTGTAACTGCTACAATTATGATTGCTCATAAATTACATTTGGGAGCTGAGAACTGGCTTGAGATCAAATCAGAGTAATTTCTCACTTGACAGGCAGGGAAATGGGCTGTTGGCAGATCTATTTGTAACCTCATTTGCTGTGGCACTGCTGGGCAGACTGTGTGGACCCTGCGTCCCATCACCAAATGTGACATGACATCGGCAGCATTTCCTAGTCAGATGGTCTTTTCTCAACAACCCCTCCCCAATCCAAACAATCATTATTAAATGGGATTTCCACATCACTCGTCGGCTCTCAATTTTTATGGAGCGTGCTCGTGCATGAGTGTGGACGGACGTTTTGTAAACATGAAGGAGAAGGAGACAAGGAAACATTTTTGTTGCTGTGTTTATGAGATGCTCACATCCCAGAGATGGGTGGATGACAGGCAGCGCTGCCCTGCAGGGATCGAAATTTATTTAAGCCAGGTTACACCCATTGGCAACAAACAACCAGACTCACCTCTCTGTGCGTGTGTGTGTGTGTGTGTGCGTGTGTCATTCTCACACACACTCTCCTGTTTACACGCATCCATACCTCCACACATACCTACAGCGGCAGACATGCGCACATACTGACTAGCATTGCGACATAAATGTACCGTATGCCCGGTGTGGCAGATCCTTCAGCGCTTTTGTGTCCTGTCTCTTTAACATTCCTGTATCATGATCACCATCTTTAATCTCCTGCTGTGTGAGGGCCTGCAAGCTAACAAGCTGCTGGATTACTGCCTTTACTTATCACACATACCAGCACGGCACAAGGCAGCCGGCAACTTACATCTTTACTTTTTATTTACCTCTGCCTGGATTGCATTATATTTACATGCATGTATAAGTACATAGCAGTGTGTTGTTGGATTGTGTGGCTCACTTTTCCTTTATGTTTTATCATTTTTGCCAATAAGGACAATACGATGCTGTAAAACTGCACAAACTGTGAATGTTAACATAGGCCCCATCACACACACTAACATCCACATGCATGCATGCATCCTTGCAAACACACACACCCAACTCTAGTGGCCAAATGTGTGAGCCCTTGTGCGTGTTTTTTTTTTTTTTCTTTTCTTTTTTTCACCTGCCTCCTTGTCGCTCACTGTGTTGCATAAAAGAGCATGTTGAGGCACAGGGATCAGATGTTGGAGTGCTTCACAATGCACACGATTAAATCTATTGCCACTGGTACAAAAGGAGGGTCGGTGACTGTGCTGTGTAATTTACACCACTGTCCAGCGGCTAAGTCAGCATTATCAGCCGCGGTGTCGTCATCCTGCCTCTGTTCTCCCACTGCGTGTAATGAATCCAATGTGTCTGAGCCCTGGCATGCACAAATGATTAACTGGTGGCAAACAGAACTGATTAAGGAGATAAAGCTTGGCACTCAATAGCCTCAGTGCTCCACGTGTACCTGCATAACCAGAGCTTCCTCACGCAAAGGAATTATTCATCTCTGCCAATCATTCTTTTCGGATTCCTACACCCTCTTCACTCACGTTTCTTGACTAGAGAAGACAGAACATGTAAATATATCTGTGCTAACTTTACAGTTTTGCGTGTTGAGTCATGTGATCGTTTGTTACCTTCGAATTGGGTCACAAAAACTATTCAAAGACACTGAGAGGTGCAGAAAGTTAAAAGTTGAAATTCTTCACCAAGGAAGTGGTAAAAGCCAAAAAAAATAAAAAATAAGCCACACAATACATACATGAGCACTGTATGTGCTACAGAGCAGTGCCAGTAAAAATAGATTTTGGTGAATTTGGCAGAGAAGAAAACCACAATCAAGTGGATGAGGTACAATGTGCAGCACACTTTTGGTAGATCTGTGGCTAGAGATACGGTGCACCCGTGGGCCACATGGAAACATGGTGGGTTTAGGAAGAATTCATTATCATAAATTATCAGTGGGTGTGTTAACGGCTGGTAATACTTACTGACATTCACATGGGCTTCTCTCATCTCCTTAAAAAGCTGAGTAATGTAAGTTTGGTAACGTCCAAACCAGTTTCTTTTAATATGGAATTTTTTTTTTTTCTTCATTATTATGATGCAGAGCAGGAAGTGCCATTGCTTAACAAAAGTAACAATGATAGTGTCTATTACAGCTCGGAGGTGGTTGAACGCTAAGACTGTGGACCAGAGGGAAAGTCAGGAGCATTGGTCTCCCAGTCCAACCAGTGAAGCAGCAACGATGTTGACGGGTGGTGTGGGATGTCCAAAAGAGAGGGACAAATGTCTACATTACAGGTATTCTCCAGCTTGCACATTTGTTTCTAGGTTTCTGAGACCAAGATAACCAGGATACATACGTGCACAGAAGAGTACTCACATTCACAAGTTCACACCAGAGAGGTTTTGTTTTTCCCCTTCTTTCCCCATGACTCTGAAAGTCTTTGTGCACACCACTGTTGTTTTTGGCTAAATGTGAGTATAGCAAGTGAATAGTTACTGTCTGTTTGTCTGTCAGAAAACTTCCTTTTTCTTCACTTTCTTTGTATGAGTTGTTTGTTCCAGCAGTTCTCTGACCCACTCAGTTCAAACGCAGGAAGTAGTGTGTCGTTCTTACACTAAAGCAAGTATGGTGGATGGAGGTGCAGTGCTGCTCCAGTGTTTTAGTTGCCCATATTTTATCATACCTTAATAATGGGATGACACATCAGAAAATGTAGATTTGGCTCATTACATTTTGCACTGCTACAACTTACTTTGTCACATGAGAAGTGAGAGGTGTTCATTTACACCAGAGCGTTGTCTCAAGCTAATTTTGTTTTGTAAAGTTATACATTTATCAAACCTTCTTCTTTAACTTGTGAGGGACTCATCTAGAAACAGTCGGCTGTGAAGCACATCCAAGCGGTCCAGCTGATAGAGTACAAATGCACTGTTGGCCTAGAAATGCATAACTGCATTTTTTTTTTTTTTTTTTTTTTTTTTTTTTACACAACTTAGCGTGCTGTCTAAAAAAACGGCCGGTTGATTGTTTTGATAGAAAAGGGTGCCCGATACCTCCCTCAACTCTTTCTGTACACAACCTCCCGACCCTTGGCTCTGTCCGAGCAAACACAGTCTGCACGCAATGCACAATGATTAACCCGCAGATCGTCTATTGTGGGAGGAATCACTCCGTAGGCAAAAAAAAAAATGTCCCAGTTGCCTGTCTGCAACACGCACACTGCTGCTCCCTCCTGTGTGTCTTTCTTTTTCTTTCTTTGCACTGTAAATTGACTCAACTCTCACCAGCCTTACTGTTCATTTGTGGATATTGGTCTCTCCAATATTTATTGTATTTATTTATCCATATTATGCCTACTATTTTAAAGTTCTTTAAAGGAATCTGGACACTGATACTTATGGGATTGTACATGTTGCTATTGTAACTACAGCTGACAACAGTATCACTCTGTCTGTTGGTGGTAGAAACAATTTAAAAGCTAATGTGATCCATTTAATCAAACAGATGTCTCTGCTACATTCATTAATGTGCATATGGATGTTTTTGGTCCTATGTGGGTCGAAGTATTATTAGTGCAGTATTTATTTTATATTGATTTATTATTTAGCCTATGTTGTTGCTGAATCTACCGTCTGTGGATTTCGATAACAGGGGGCTGGAGTATCTTTCACTTTCTGTCAGCTTGCCATCAGACCTCACTCATTTATCCTGAAACTTGAAAAGACAGTTCTGGTCCATTTTGACATTATTCTCATGGAGGTTTATCTACAACGACTGATTATGATAAATTTCCCATTGATAATAATACACTAATCACCATGGCCCATTCCCTATAGTTCCCCAAAGTGGGTCAGAGTGAGACCTCTACTCTGAAATCATCGTCTGTGGATTAACCCGTATGATAGGCTGATGGCCCTGTTGGTTTGCACTGCAAAAAGAATGAAGGTTGTAGTGGGGGCAGTCTGTGTGTGTGTGTGTGTGTGTGTGTGTGTGTGTGTGTGTGTGTGTGTGTGTGTGTAAGTGAGTGAGTGTGCGTGCGTGCGTGCTTGCGTGCGTGCGTGTGTGTGTGTAGGAGGGTTAATTTGTGTCATGCATGACTTGTTTTGCGTGCCAAGCTTATCCATATCTTATTTCCCAATAGAAAAAAAAAGATTGACTGACTTCCACAGCAAAAATATAAACTATTATTTATCCTTAAGAAAATAAATAGGACATGACGCAACAGGTGTGGCCAGTTACTCACACAAACATACAAAGATAACTTTTGTTTGTCTACAAGAAAACTTTCCATGGCACCTTTAGACTGCATCTATCAATACACAATCTAGAGGTAAGAAAAACAAAACACACCAGTAACTAATCGCTTTACAAATCTGTAAATCTCTATATATATATATAGCAGATTTGTAAAGCGATTAGTATTATATATATATATATATATATATATATATATGTATACACACAATACTTTTTTAATTACTTTTTTTTTCTTGCACTGTGGGTCATGACTCCCTTAAGACACGCATCATCAGGGGTTTCTCTTTCCCTCCTTGGCTCTGCCTATTTACGCTCAGATATGACACCTTCGTGCTCCACTAAAGAGGGAGAGGTGACAGAAAGATGGATGACCGAGATATTTCCGCACGCAACTATTGTTATTGCCGCGGAGCGCAAATACTGGGGCTTGCATAAGGCCAGAGGAGGGTTGTGGGGAGGGGAGGGGAAACCATTAGCTCAGTTACTAATCTGGTATTCACGCCTGGTCAGGAAGGGAAGGTGATTCCAGTGCCCCCCACCCATACACTCACAAACACAAAACAGACACACACACACGAAATCTCTCTCCCCTGTCATGCAAACACACACACCCAGACACACACCAGGAGAAAAGGTTTTTTCCTCCCAAGAATGCTGCACAGTGTTTGTATGTGTATGTGTTGCGTTCACAGTTGCGTGTGAAAGTCATATCAGCAGCGGTTGTTCAGCTGATTTTGGCGCTTACGTGGCGACCCACCCTGACCCAGTTACGTATTGATCATGACTTCTGTTCTGGCCTGAACTGACTCTGACTTCTAATCACCTGCAGCAGCAGCAGCAGCCACCTGTCATTTGATAAACCACAGTCTCATCGTGTCATTATTTATCCTGAGATCAATTCAATTCAATCAATTACAAAGAACAAATAATATCAAATGTTTCCAGACAAACTTGACTTTATTGCTTTTTGATTCTTAAAACTCTGAACTTATAACTTCCACATTAATTTGATATTAAGTCAAATGTATAGGTCTCAACAAAGGCAACCCAACATGAGTTACCTTTAGTGTAATACCTTTAATTCCACATAATGAAATAAAAATAAAAGGACAAAATTACAATATCATCAGCATCATTTCATAAAATTCAGCACTATGTGTAACATTTTTCATGCATGAGTGGATGAAAGCTTGATGCAGCAGGAAATGCACATGTCTGAACTGAACGTTTTTGTAGTGAAAAGACGATATCGACATCTTCTGTGTGCAACATGTGCTCTACAGTGTATCGTTCAATGTATCCAGCAATGAATGTATGACAGCATGTGTGTTGCTAACCTGTCTATTCATTCTATTTATTCACATTTCTGCTGATAATAAAAGTAACAATGTTACTTGGTGTTGTTTAAGTCAATTTTCTCAGATAACAAGAAAACCACCGTCATTTGTTATGTCTGAGTTGATGACAGGAAAACCGAAAGCATCTTCCAGATATTTCCAAGAATGAGATGACTTCTCTTTGAGGGCTTGGTGACCGAACGTTCCCTGGGTGGAACGTATACTACAGTATTTCCATTTTACGTGGCCTGCACTATTTCAGATGGATATATTGTATTTTACTTCACAACATTTTTAACAGCTACAGCTACTGTGAATGGTCCAGGCACAGATTTCATGATTCACCTCACCTTAAAATAAACTGGAAATTCACAGTAACTGTGGGTTAAAACAACAAAATAGTCAGATTTTGAAGAGGAGAAATTATATTTTATCAAGACTGTAGCTAACCTATAAGGTAATATATAATCAAAATGACTGTGTTTGTCTACGTATATGACTCAACAGGTATTCAAGCACCAGTCAGTCAGAGTGGCGTGCTGCACGTTGTAGCCACGACCTAATGAAACAAGCACTGTTACACCCTGCATGCAACAAGGAGCTGTATATTGTCTTACTATCAAACTGAGTACTTTGACCATAGTACATACAACAGATTATGTAATAATGTGTACTAGAAAACACTGAATGCAGTTTTGCAGAGCATGAGATAAAGCAAAAACGACTTTTGAATGTCTGACACAGTCATACCAGTTTTAGCTCTATATTAATTCTTCCCCATAATGCAGTGAATGGGATATTCTGTAAATTTGTATTAGGTCACAGGCAACATTCATGTGAGGTGTCATGACCTGCAGTCCAAAATAATCCTATTAAGGTTTGCTCGATCGGGGCACACGCAAGGGCAGGAGCCTGCTCACCGACGTCCTACTGGTCGAGCCATAGTTCTCTTTGATATAAAACCAACTCTATGTGTTATTACATTTGTTACAGAAAAATTCAGCTTTTGAGTTTACAATAGATACAACAGTAGAGTGAGCATTAAAGCTGCACACACTGATCTTACACAAGTTCAGTTTAGTCATCACGAGAAGTGCTACTCTGATAACAGCTGTATAACGTCTTCTGAGGCTCGGGACGGAGACTTCCATAGTTCAAAAAAAAAAATAGCTGTGGTGCTGAAGGTGCTGGCGTCTTGAGAAAGATGATACTGAGTACTGAGCTGAGCATCATGGGAAATATAGGGCCCAAGAGCTTGACCCATACTGAAGAATAAGAGTTAAGTTATTCAGCATCTGCTGCTTCAATTTTGACAAATCAGTATTTACATTACATTTACTACCGCCAGCAACACTCCACTACTTTGATACTTGGGAACTGGTTTGTTCACTGTCTTACTGAGAATTAGATTTGATGGTTAATATCAGCTTGGTCTCTCTGTGTTCAGTGGACAGACTGGTCTGGGAGATGGCACAGGGGCTTGAGGTGGGGGGAAGCAATTAGCCGGTACCAAACGAGGAGAAATGCAACTCCCAGTAACTACAAATTTAATACAAAGGATGAATTGTGTGCATGGTGACGATTTGAAGGCACCTTTGACCGAGCCGTGCTGAGAAACAAAAGTAGAGTCACAAGGTATTTTTGCTGTTGAGTAATCAGTAGACTTGTGCCTAGTAGACTAGGCCTAATGTAGTTACTTTTTCAATTAGTGATGTGTATCCAGTAATTTATTTAAAGTTTTTGGGTAACTTACTTGTGAGTCCCCCATTTTTATCAGTGTAATATTAATTTGATGGAGCACCTCGTTAATTCCTGTGTCATCCAAATTACTGGTGCTCTAATGGTCAAAGCCTCAGTGATCCACCAACTTGTGATATTTGCTCAAATTTAAGGTAACACATGAAATATGGACAATCTACACCTGGGATACCTGCAGACATGCACAGGTAACTTTGCAGAAGAGGCCTAGTTGCTATTGGTTCCAAGGGACATGCACCAAGTTGGAGGAGCAACAGGAGAATTTAATGTGACACTTGACAGATCATTGAAGGGGAAATTCCTTGACGTTCATAGCTCATCAGTTCTGGATCAGGTGAAGACTTTGCTCTTGTTCAAGAACATTTCAACACCATCACCACAACCACCTCCACCTCCGCACAGAAATCAAACAATGTCTTTTTTAGTGAGCCTTAAAGGAAGTGTATTCTACGTAGAGCTGACACAGGGGTACATCTTTATCTGGACAGTTCTTTATTTTTGATTTTCTACTTTTAAAAGCAACATCAAAAGTAATGATAACTGTAAAAACACTGGGAACACCGGCTGTATAAAATGCTTCAAAATACAATGACCATCTTTTGGGTTTTTGGGCTCGGGCTTTATCACTAACTATACTTTGAAAAGATTTTAAATCTTTCTGACAACCATAAAGGTGCATTCATTCATCAGCTGATACTAAATCATGAAAAGCACCACACAGAAAAGAACAAGTTTGAGACAGCGCCGGTATGCAAAGAAAGATATTCACACACTGCAACGGAGGTACACACCTGCTCTGAAGGTGTGTGCGTGACAGCCTTTGCGTGAGTAGGAACTAACAACCTTCACAGTCATTACACCTGCTTTTATGTTCAAGAATTCTTTAAGAGGTAATGGCTCTGGGCAAAACATATTTTTCCTGTTTTCTTTTTTCCCCCCAGTTCTGTGAAATGGACATGGGCAAACACTAACACCAAACACCTCCAGGCCAGCGTCCAGCTCTGCATTCCAGCTCATCCTGTGCACACTGAGGTGACCCACCTGTGTTTTACCTGTGGTCAGCTCTACACACGGCTCCGGAGCTACACAGTAGCACCACTCTTCGCTTCTTGTACACTTCTTGTAGTAGCCTGTAATCCTTTTAATCTTTTTAAGAAGTTAATAGACTACCTCACCACAGAATCTAACCACTGACACACATCCGGGCTTCCACATCCTTCTTCCTGTTTCTCTCAGTAAAAAAAAAAAAAGAATCCCTATCAGTTCAGCTTTGATTTTTCTATTCTTTGACCTTCCTTTTTTTCTTGCATGAGTCAGGTTTAATATCTAGAAACTTACTTTAGCTGGACTGGCTAATGAAAAAGACTAATTGCTAAAAAATTTTTTTTTTTTTAAATGGTGAAGTTCAGTTTTCCAGCCAAACTTGTGTGACATTTACAGTCGCTCCGTCTCAAGCTGTGATTGCTGCTCACCCGCTGTGATCTGACTCACACTCCTGCAGCCTGAGTGCTCACTGAGAATGCAGCCGGTCTGCACACAATCACAGTCACGTTCATCTTTAATCAGGTTCAGTTTCATCTCTGGGGAGCACAGTCGCACTCAACAAACACACACACACACACACACACACACACACACACACACACAATCTAAAAATGCAAGCAAGTTTGAACGGTGTGGATCAGAATCAGCTCAGGTGCTAAATACAGTAACTGGTGTTTATTTAGAAAGTTGCTGCACTGTAAAAAATAAAATAAAATAAAATAGATTAAATAAAAATTAAAAATGTTTTAACTTTAAACGTGTCTGGGCTTCCTTAAAATTTTAAGTTGAGTGAATTTGAGAAAACAAGTTGAGGAATTTTGTAATGATTCAAAGCAAATAAACTTTTATAGTCACATAAACTTGGTATTTATTCAGTTGTATAGTTTACACAACTTAATCACAATTCGGTTCCTATTCAGTCAACACAATCTTATAGTTACTTCTGCATCGTTTTAGGAGTTTTGAAAATGTGAAACCTGTAAAAGTTAAGCTAACTGAACTTTAAAAGTCCAATAAACTTTACTTTTATATCTCCTCATGTTAAATAGTCAGTTCTTCATCTGACACACTGAAGCCACTTTCTGCCAGTGTCAGTACAAAGACAGCAGTCGAGGCTGTTCACGGTGACTTTGTTGAATTTACAGTGTGCCAGTGATGGGACTGAATTCAGGACCAACCTTCATTGTGGTTTTATCACTATGGAACAAAACAACAGTGACATACCTTTGCATGTACTGAAGACACACAGCGAGTTTACATCATGTCTGTCTTCTTCAAACTACCAAAAGGAGAGTTTCTGGAGAGATTTAACTCACTGGTAAAGGTTTTGTTTCTTTCAAAACCGCATTGAGTGAATTATCAATACTTCATTCATCTCATCATCTCAAGTCAAAAGACCTCAAGTTAGATCAACTCACATTTATTGGTTCTTAAGTCTGATAATGTTGGATTAACTTGAAATAACAACATGTATATATTAACATTAAGTAAATGAGAAAAGATGAGTTGATTTCACTAAATTGCTGTGTGATTTTTTTAACAATGTGTAGACTTGAGTTTTATACATGCTCATTACACTGCAATAAAGTCATTTCATTCATATACCCTCAACACTGCTCAAAGATGAGTTTCCCTTTAAACCGGCCCACAAGAACAATATGACACACAGTTCCTAATTACCAGCAATGTGTCCATCAGAACCACATAAACAGTATTTTACTTTTATTTGTCAACAGCAATGTGTCATATCATTGCAGGTGATATATGACATATGCACTAACAAAAAAAAATAAAGTTTTCAGTGCACAGTATCATAATCCTCACTCATGTTTCCTGAACCATAATTACAGTCTCTGATATTAGACATTTTGGACTGAGAGCTGGGTTTTCTTCCCCATAGTAGGATTCTCAAAATGTTCATTTCAACGTCCCTCAATTTATATAGTATATACAGGCCTACATATATGTTGTTGTTTTTTTAATCATGGAAATATTATGCAGATATAGTTCAGAAAGTGAAGCCATGGTCAGTCATAAGAATTGTCCTGACAACTTGTAGCATATGGAATGAAATTATTCTTCATTTTGCCGGATGACTCCCAGCACCCTCTCCACCGATCCCAGGCTCCACTCTGGGACCGCGCTGCGTGAGAGAGAAAGGGTGACTAGTTCACCTTGTTTAATAAGGTCCAGTTTTCGTAACTTGTTTTGCCGTTTGGCGGGTTCTCGCCCGTGTGGCTGCTCAGTCCGGCCCCACCGTGTTGCATGACTGCAATGAATGAAGCCTGAGTGGCAGATTGCATGACTCCAAAGCCCCAAGATCCTCGCATTTACAGAAGCTATAGCGCGCAAATATGTGCACCTTCGTGCCCAAGCAGGGGAAAAAAAGGGAGTCTCGCGTCCTGCGCTCTTTGTTCTGCAAGTTTAAGACCCTTGTGTCTTTTCCAGAGGCTGCTGCCTTCGCGTGACTTGACCAAGCAGATTTAGGATTGTCCAGAAGACCGAGACCCTCCCCTCTGGACGGCAGCTCCGCTTCTCACGCAACCTGCAGCACCAGAGGCGCAGCGCCGAGGCGCGCAGCAAGAGTCCCCGGAGAGTCAGCTCACAGTCCGGGAGGATCAGCACAGCTCTGAGCCGCGCAGATTACGACAAATACATGAACAACCCAAACTTTTACCTGCCGGACTTTTCCTTTTCTCTCAAAATCTGATCCTGACTCCGTAGCTTTACTCCCGGGGCACATTGTTGGGATGTAGTAAAGCATGGTTTTACCGCCACAGTGTCGGCCAGTTAACAGAAGAGTAAACTCAAGCTTGTGTTCGAATACAGTTTTTTATTTTTTTTTTTTTTTTTTTTTTTTTAGAAAAAAAAAAAAAAAAAAAAAAAAAAAAAACTGACTTCATTTGGGAACCAAGCCTTTAAATAACTTACTGTTGTTATCTGATCTTCAAATAAGTAATAAATATTCCCCTCTCAAAAAAGGAGACATTTCTTGGACACACACCCTCAACAATATGATGAACAGAATATATTTAAGGGAATTTGATGATAATAAATCAGGTGCTTCTGCTTCACCTCTGGTACTGTCACAGGGAATGGATGTATTTTAAAATTGAGGCTGTGAGTCTCTTTTCCCAGTTTCTTGATAATTTCAGGAAATATCAGGAGAACTCTGGCTCCTTCATATTACACTACAATATATAATATACAATGTATAATTCAAGGAATAAGAAGCCCAGTCCTAAAACACCTGCTTGATATTTTGCAAAGCTCAAATCAAAATTACAATTGATCTGTACCTGAACTTTTTCACATTCAATGATAAATTACAGAACAAGTTTAGTGTTTTTTCCGTTTTACTGTAATACAGCCTTTATATTGTAAAGAAACAGAGTGATGGAGAGTGACTGACGTGACACAGGCTGTGATGATGACCTCCAGTAGCCTACTGTTTATACTGTATTTGTCCTTCCATCTGTGGCTGTGTTGTAAACCAAATCTCAAAATTCATACCAACTGTTCAAAAACTGATTAAATGTCCAGGTTCAGTCAAACACAAACCTTTAGCGACTCTGGTGGTGACATGAAGCAGAGAAACTGAGTGTAAATCAGCTTTTTCCTTTCCTATATCAGGATAATTTACACTTCACCTGAAGCAAAAGACACGTTTTACTAACAAAGAATACATGAAGAATAAATGAGGAAACGTTTCAGTGATTGTCGTATTTGTTGAAAAGAAAAAGAAAAAAAATGTGCACATGGTTTCACATATAAGCACTGGTGTGTTTACGATCATGGATAAATCAAAAGAGAAATCATGTACATTTTGAAAGAGACACTATATATTTGAGCTCATATTCATCATAACCCCAGTATCAGTCTTTCCTCCATCTCTGGTCGTAATTGAATCTAACAGAACACAGATTCTGGTATAACAGCACAGACTGCGGTACAATACCTGTTGCACAATCCCGGAGCGTTGTGAAGTCACCACAAGACAGTGGTTTTACAGATGTGAAATAAAGTCTCATTAGAGTTTTAAGGTTCTGAAAATCAATAACCGTTTGATCAAAATTGATCAAAATTTCATCTTTTAAAATAAAATTAGATTTTTCATTATAAAAAACAAACAAAAAAGACTTTTCTTTTTATGAGAAAATGCTTGATAACTGGGCTTTCATGCTCACAGTGTGAAACTGCTCAGCAGGGTTGACAGATCTAA
This sequence comes from Seriola lalandi dorsalis, assembly GCF_002814215.2. Classification (NCBI taxonomy): domain Eukaryota; kingdom Metazoa; phylum Chordata; class Actinopteri; order Carangiformes; family Carangidae; genus Seriola; species Seriola lalandi. Next base: position 4,699,119 of record NW_019525450.1, read on the forward strand.
TGAAAGTATCAGACATGTTGCCTTTGTGGAGCCACAAAGTGGCACAAAACGTACAGACGTGCTGTGCTGTAAATACTCAGAAAATGTTCTCTGGGTTTAAAAGGTTGAAAAAGGGACAAAGAGGAATGGTATTGAACTCATCTACCCTTGCACTCCAGCAGTGCTGCCCGATTGCCCCCCCTCCCTCCTTCCCTCCTTCCCTCCCCAGCATCCTCTTCAAAGGGGAGGTGAGGGTTTGATCACTGCGCTCTCACGCAACTGGTCAATCTTTAACTCCAGCGGAGAACTAACAGGTACAAGCACGCAATGGCATTTTACTGTTTTATCAGGACTTAAACCTCACTCTCACAAACTCCCATTCTCTCACCAAAGCTCTGTTTCTGTTGCTGTAGGCAAACAGAGAGAGAACAAACCACATAAGAGTCATGAAACTGTTTGTAGAGCCTTGTGTGTTGTGTTGCGTAAATTTAATTTATTTCTTTCTTTCTCTTCGCTCTTACTATGCTGCACAATACTCCCTGATCGTTCCTGATTTTTACAGGATACAGCCTAATAAACTTGTGCTGATGTATTTTAATTTGCATAAATCGAAATATTCTTGTCACTAGTTACCAGTTAAACACATTTTCCATTATATCACGACAAGCTTCCCAAAAATGTTGATTCAATCCAGCTTTGAAATCACATCATCCTCTCATCAACAGAGCTGAGCGAGGACACTGCAAGATCAACAGGACTTTGATGAATTGACAAATAAAAGCTGCTTTGCTATTAACCACTGGATGATCGATACGGTTTGGGTTTGCAGGTTGGCTATGGGAGAGTAATTTGAAACACTTAATATATCAATAAGTTTGATTCATTGATCAGAATAAAGTTTGATGAATGTCCTGCATCAGCAAACGCATCATTGGCACAGATGAGATCAAAGACCATAGTTTATATTATAGCCCATATGATATAAACACAGAAGCCAATCGCAAGACTGCGTCTTCAAATCCCTTTAAAACACCCTGCAGTAGATGCATCAAGCCGAATACTGTTACCACAGACTGCAAACTGTTTTATAGTGGAGGAAGTTACACACGCCTCTGATGGCTATTCTGTCTTATCTGTCCATAAAACATAAACCGCAGGACTATTAATTCCTGTAGTTTTCAAACTTTGCATCAACAACTGTGAAATAAACAAAACTGTAGCTGGTGTAGAAATGTAGTTTCAAACGGTTTCGAATCTCGGGTAGGCACACACACACACACACACCAGACATACACCTACACCCACACCTTTTCTATGTACTAAACTTCATTCATGACAGATAGAGCGAGAGGGAGAGGGAGAGGGGGATTACGTCATGCACAGCAGCCAATGAAGCTGTGGAGCGCACTATAAAGCCAGAGCCCAATCTCTGTTTTTGGGACATCAAGAGAGTAAACGCGGACAATAACTCAACTGATCTATACTATTTTGAAAAGTACCTCTGGGATCACAGCATTTTTCCTCTCTGATTGTTCAGCTAAGGTAAGCTTAATGTCACAGATAAGAGCAAAGTGCTGAGTGGAGATTGTTTGGTCAGAATAACTTGTATAAGTATGAAGTTGGTCTTTGCAGGTGCAAACTTAAATATGCTCATTGTTTTTAATGAGGCTATTGTCTTTTATTGGTGGCTTTTCTATGAGCCTGTTTGTGGTGGTGCTAAACTTAGCCTTACAAAGCCTAAGACTTTGCATAGACCATCACCTGTGTAAAGGGCTGTTTTGCAGCATGTAATAATCATAATGAGATTATTTAAGCTATTTGAGCTTTATTTATATAGGTCTAGCATTTTGCTTAACAATGCTACTTAGTGCTTTACAAAACGAAATAAAACCAGAGAAGGCAAATAAAATGAAAATGAGACCAAAGAAATGTAAGCATGTGGAGTCATGTTAATAATCAGATCAATGCATGAAAGCTTATAGAGTCATGTTAATAACAAACACATGCCTTGTGACACTTTTTACTAACTTTAAACTTTATGGTTCATGTAGTCAACATGTTGCGCAACACCTCTTCTCCTCCCTGCCTTCACTACTCTAATGCCCCTCCTATTTAATTTCCAGGTTGTGTTGAAGCCAGAAAAAAAGTTATCATCATGGTGCTAATGATACTCCCATTCATTGGATCAGTGTCGGTTTCTGAGAGTTTGGTGGCCATGACAACGGTGTGTCTGGTCTATCTAATTCTCAGGTTTTTCCGCACTAAGATTCCTGAGGGGCTTCGTCAGCTCCCGGGGCCAAAGCCCCTGCCTATAATTGGGAATGTGCTGGAGGTGGGAAGCAAACCTTACCTGAGTCTCACTGCTATGAGCAAGCGATACGGCAATGTATTCCAGATCCAGATCGGCATGCGCCCTGTGGTTGTGCTGAGCGGCAGTGAAACTGTTCGACAGGCTCTCATCAAGCAAGGGGACGAGTTTGCAGGCAGACCCGACCTGTACAGCTTTCGCTTCATCAACAATGGCAAGAGTCTGGCCTTCAGTACGGACCAGGCCGGTGTCTGGCGTGCCCGCAGAAAGCTGGCCTACAGTGCCCTGCGCTCTTTCTCCACCCTGGAGGGCACAACCCCAGAATACTCATGCATTCTGGAAGAACACATCTGCAAAGAGGGAGAGTATCTGATCAAACAGCTCAACACCGCCATGAAGGCCGACGGCTGCTTCGACCCATTCCGCTACATTGTGGTCTCTGTGGCTAATGTGATCTGTGGCATGTGCTTCGGCCGACGGTACGACCACAACGATCAGGAGCTACTCAGTCTGGTGAACCTCAGTGATGAATTCGGCCAGGTGGTGGGCAGTGGCAACCCAGCAGACTTCATCCCTATCCTTCAATACCTGCCCAGCACAACAATGAAGAGGTTTTTGTGCATCAATGATCGCTTCAACAACTTTGTGCAAAAGATCGTCAGCGAGCACTACACCACCTACGACAAGGTACACCGCCGCTATATCATTCATGAAATTTTCATTCCTCCATTCTTGTTTAGAGACATTATTTCCTCTTTCAGTCACTGCGTATTTAAACTTTAATGAGATTGTCCAATCATTTCCTTTCAGGACAACATCCGTGACATCACTGACTCCCTCATTGATCACTGTGAGGACAGGAAGCTGGATGAGAACTCCAATGTCCAAATGTCAGATGAGAAGATTGTAGGAATAGTCAACGACCTGTTTGGAGCTGGTAGGTCTATATGTTGAATGGTCTGATCATAAGTGACCTCTGTATAAATACCTTTGAAAAAAAAGTCCTGACAGAGTTTTGTTTTTCTCTGTCTAGGTTTTGACACCATCTCCACTGCCCTGTCATGGTCGGTGATGTACTTGGTGGCTTACCCAGAGATCCAGGAGAGGCTTTATCAAGAACTGAGTAAGTACAGCTTTTTTACACAGTATAGATCTTGGATGTTACATTTACCTGGCAGTAAAGTAAAAGTGTGATAAATGCATGGCTTTGATGACCAGTGGATATAACAGGGTTATTTATATCCTTGCACTGATTCAAGGGGAAAGAGTAGTGCAGGAACATGCATTTTGCTACTCTCAACGTCAAATGTCTGATTGTGAGATAGGACGATAGACTGCAGCCTCCATCCTCACCCTGGATTACTATTCTTTATTTTTCAGAGGACAAAGTGGGCCTGGACCGTTCTCCTCTTCTCTCTGATAGACCCAAGTTACCTTTCCTGGACGCTTTCATCCTGGAGATCTTTCGTCACTCTTCATTCCTGCCCTTCACTATCCCACACTGGTGAGGTTCATGTGTTTTTGATGAGATTACCACAGGTGACAATTGACAATGAGATGCTAATACCATGCTATCAGAGATTCACACAAAGATGGACACAAGGACATGGTTGTCACTAGCATAATAATGTATGTGGTATAAACCTGTAAATACACAATAGACTAACACTTAGTTTTTCTTTTTCAGCACCTCAAAAGACACATCTCTGAATGGCTACTTCATTCCCAAAGACACATGTGTCTTCATCAATCAGTGGCAGATCAACCATGATCCGTAAGTTCTTTTTGTTTCATTTTCTTTCGTTTTTTTTTTTTTTGCTCAAGAGCACACCGTAGGTAGTTAAAAAGGAAGACACATAGCAGCCTCTATTCACTTCCCAAACCTGGCTGAATCAGAGAGATTAAAACCCTAATTTATCATGCTCTCAGGGTTATTTGTACCCCTATCTTATTTCTTTATTCTCTCCGGTTTTCAGTGAGCTGTGGAAAGATCCATCCTTGTTCAACCCAGACCGCTTCCTGAACGCTGATGGCAGTGAGGTCAACAAGCTGGAAGGAGAGAAGGTGATGGTTTTTGGCATGGGAAAGCGGCGCTGTATCGGTGAGGTCATTGCACGAAATGAAGTCTACCTCTTCTTGGCAATCATTATCCAGAAGCTGCACTTCCACGCCATGCCTGGAGAGCCGCTGGACATGACACCTGAATACGGTCTCACAATGAAGCACAAACGCTGCCACCTGAGAGCCACAATGCGAGCAAGGAATGAGCAGTGAACTTATTTACCATGTACAATCTATGACTCAAGAGATGGTATAATTGACTCTAGCACTGTAAGGGTCACAGTCAAATTAAAGTGTAAGTGTCAGTGGAGGAAGCATCTTTCTCAGAATGTAAGGCACTGCATGCTGAATTTGATCTACAAAGCTAATGGCATTAAAGCAAATAAGTGAAATTTGCTTGTGGCAGATTGTCAGAGATGTCTAGGGTTGTGTGAACATATATCTGCCATGTTTTTGGGTCTCTAAGAGATACTCCTGCACATGGTTGGTGCTTCTCAGTGAAGTAAAAGGAGATACTTGGCTCTCCTGTTGTGTTGTCCAGTAATCTAAATTGCTCCCATTCATAAAACACACTGAAACTTTTAAAAGTTGCCTTGTTCAACTTTGGGACAAACTGTATGCTTTACTGGATAGGCATTATTTAGAACATTGCAACCTATTTCTTTTCTGTGACATCAGAACAGATATTACCTTATGATACCATTTATAATTGTAAGCTATTTTTATTCCATTATAATGTGGATGTAAGACACTGAAGATATATTTGTATCCCAAAATGTGATTTTGTGTGTATATCAAGTTCTTTCTATTTTATAAAGTAATTTTTTTATGTGCCTAGTGTTTGTATATATTTGAGGTGAAATAGTTTTGCTGTGCATCTATATGATCTATCAGGACACCAAAAGAGTTCCAATGATTTTTTGAATATATTAGTAAGCTATACAATTTTTTATTTCTATCGCTAATGTATCAATGATTGTATAACATGTAAGGGCATGTGACTGGAGCATCCTTTAATCAGCCTCACAAATAAAATAAAAACATATGGTTTAATGATCCTCTTGTTCCTATTTCTTGCTTGATTTGAAAGAAAATAAACACACCCACTCATTGATACACTGATGACCATCACATGAAGATGAACTAAGTCACTGATGCACAAAAAGGTGCATCCAAGTCAGAATATGTTGCAATATTGAGGTCTCACATGAGCCGTTTTAAGCTTCAGAGAAAAAAAACGACAACAAACCCACGTGGGAGAAGACGGAAGTGACGCCAGGCGTCAAACCGGAAAACGGCACAAACAGCAGCTGGAGCCAAACAAACTGTGCAGGCTGGAGCTTTGGCTTTCATTGGCACCTCGCTACAGATTTATCAACAAGGTATATCTATCTATCGACCAAATAGACCCAGGTTGTGTATTCAAAATGAGTAAACTCTGTTCACAAGTTTACAACATTCCGCTAAGATAAAACGAAAACGGGCGGACAGAATTGGAGCTAACATTAGCCGTAAAGCTAGCCAGCACAGCTTACTGGATGTGTAGCTTAATGCTGTGATTTTCATTCTTTCTCCTTTCATTTCTGGAACTATACTCTCATATGGATGTTAAAATGGATGGATGTTTAAAGTTATTTCCACCCAAGATTTCTCTATCTTAGACAGCTTCACTTAACACGCGATATGCCTTTTAAAATTAGTGGTAGCTTTGGCTAATGTTTCCACAAACCTCGAAACATCTTCATCTATCTTTCATTTGAAGGGTCCAGTTTTAATATGTTGAACACCCATAACACCAATACGTTGTCATTTGTTATTCTAATTCATTTTCAACTTATCTTTCCACTTTTAACTTATCTTATGGCCACCAATGTCTTCTCTGCACCGGTGGAAGTAACGTAAATTTACGAATTACATTTTAGGGCGTCAACCAATTAAAGTAAAGTATAGTGCATTAAGTAAAGTGCTGTGTAATGTTAATGGACCGATTATACCAGAAAACATTAAATGTTGGCAAAATGTCCTCAGTTACTGGGAAAGACATTTGCCCATAGGCTCAGCAACAGTAAAGTAGCACATTATTCAGTGGAGTTTGATTTAATGCTCCACAGCAGGAGAGCTGAAAATCATATCTCTTGTTTGTGTTTTTTGAATCACAGGATCACAGTGAGCACAATGGCCACAGACTGGTTGGGTAGTGTTGTGTCCATTAACTGTGGACTGACGCTGGGAGTTTATCAGGGAGAGGTGTCATCTGTTGATCACGCCAGTCAGACCATCTCACTAAGACAGCCCTATCACAATGGGGTCAAGTGCCCTGTTTCTGAGGTCACATTCAGGTAAGAATGGAGACAGATGCGACCATATTTTCTCATCCAACACATCTTTAATCAATTTTTAAAAATCCTCTATATGCAATCTTTAAAGCCTGACTATTAGTCAATTTTTTTGTGTTTCCCACTCCTCCAACTGTTTCTATAAAAAGCTCTAAGACTTGTAATCGTAACATCTGCCTTGAAATTTGTAGTTTTCACTGACGTTGGGTGGAAAGCTGGATCCAGGTGTACATGTAAAAATTTTCAAAGCTACAGTATTTTAAATGTAAGAAAGGCATTTTGAAAATTTAGATTTTTTCTGACATCTCCTGTTCTTAGTAGAATGAAAAAACCTGGCAAATATATGGAAGTATTGCCTATCGTAATGTTTTTACCCAGAGGTAAGGCTCTAGACACAGGTTAAAATCTCTAAGTCAGGATACGCGATGTGAGTGAGTGAAGCTCAGGAGGAATTGCTACAAAATTCTAGACAATTTAATTATAGGATTTACTTCACAAAATTAGTCACAAACTTTGAGCATAAATGTTAGCACAGACAGTTCAGTGCTTCCCATTTAGGTTATTGTGGATTTGGATGGTGGGGGAAATTTTGGTTTCTTCTGTCCATGTTTGTTGATTTGTCTGTTCCAGAATAGTTAGTAATGCATTAATACATTAATGGATCTTCATTATATATAGTCATTCTCAATAGGAATGAAACCCTTAATCATTTGGTAAGTGTTATAGGGAAGTTTTTGCTATCGCTACAAAGCCAACATTAGCGTTAACAGCTGTTTGCTTACTAGTGTAGAGAAAACATACCAAGGTCAGCATCAAACTTTCATTCATTCATTCCACAATGATGGCTGAAGCTCTTGGCAAACAACCATCACCACCACCACCTGCTCCTGGCAAGAAACCATGTTTGGCGTAATGGAAAACTTATAAATAGCACCTTTAAGTGTTGAGCCTTGTTCCACTGAAAGAGCTACACAAATCAAACCTGATAATTATTCTAGTACATCAGTACAGTTCAGCCCAGGTAAGGCCAGTCATTTGTTTGTCTTCTAGTGCCATGGATATCAAGGAGCTGAAGTTCTTAGATATCCAGAATACAGTCAACAAGCCCAGTTCTGGTCAGGGAGCTGCAAAACAACCCAGCATCATATCAGCAGGGCGCCATGGCCAGAGTAACAGAACCACTCACCCTCCTGTAACAAGCAGCAGCTCTCATTCTGGCACTGCTCCTATCACCATCCTACGCAGAGGTAAGTAAGTGGGTGACCTTAGATGGGATGGGGTTTATTTAACTCACAGTCCATTTTCTTTAGTGGGGACCATAGTTGAGTATAATCAACATTGTTTAGAGTTTCATAAATACTTGTCATTAATTGGACACAGTTTGCTGATGTGTCCTTTGGCACGTTAAGGAGCGTGACTGTGCAGCGGAATACTAGAAGACTGACTGAGTGTTCCGATGTGACGTATGTTTTCATAACTAAGACCAGTGTATTTATGGCAAGACCAGTTTATTTATGGGTTATGCTTAATCATTTTGAAACTGCATTTTCTAGTTGTCATTTCACAGTCAGACTGTTGTTGCAGAGTTCATATTGGGAGTCATGTACTTCATGACAGGAATATACAGTACTCCTCTGTTGAAGAACAGAAAATAGTTATTGTTCTTCCACTTAAAGAAATGTGAGCACGGCGTCATATATTACCCAATTCCTTTACTAATTCTCAGTTACCAATGATAATGGACTGAAAATTTAAAGTCACGAAACATCACTGCTTTTGATTGTACAACAGAAATGTGTCATGTTTGTTAGCTTACTATAAAAAAGGATCATGTTCTAAATAAGATTTCACACACTGCAAGTGCCACTAAAAGAGTAACGTTTCAAGCACTCCGATTTTTCTTTAACAAATGAAGGCTGACAATATTTTATGCTTTTTAAAAAAAAATAGTTTATTTGTACAGGTGATCTCATTGAGATCGGGATCTCTTTTTCATGAGAGACTTGTTTACTAAAATAAACGTATACAGTATATTTATAGACACATAAATTCACAAGGTTTACAGTGGACACACAGACAAGTCACAGATATATATTATACACATACATACATACTAAATACATTCATATACATACACAGTTTTTCTTTTTTTTTAAAAAATTGCATGTGTTGTAAATATATGAGTACCTTTTAAAATGTTTAAGTGAGGTGAGAGAATGTAACTTCAATTGTTTTTGGACTCATTCCATTTGTATTCACTGTAATATTTGAAATCAGTTCTCCCAAGTTTAGTTCATTTTTAATTAGTACTAAAGAATTAAATGTTTAAAATGTGTCATAAATATTTAATAAGCTAAGTAATTTCCTTAAACAGATGGGCATTGTAGGTTTTAACAAATGTTTCTCAAACAAGTGTAGAAAAGTGCATTTGAAGGGAATTTTTTTCCGCTGCAGTTTTGTGGTGAGATGATAGGCTATCACAAAAAGAATTACAGCAGCCATGATCATGGTATTTAAGGAACATGTTATAGGATTTATTCACAGTAAGAAATACAGTGAATTACCAGACTTTACTTACTTAACATACTTAAGTGACAAAACATGCCATCCTAAAAATACATATCTATCAGTATCTTCTTTCAGGGGACACACAAAATAACTTAAACACTCTGAAAAATGTAAAGTATACCCCTCTCAGAACAATACAGTTGGTCTGCAATTGATCTGAATGAGTCAGTGTGTGTTATAGCTTCAAGACCGGAGCTGGATGTGTTTTGGTCACCGCTCTGCTTTGGTGAAAAATAATTTCTTAAGGATACATATTTAATGTTATGTTATGTGAATGATTTTTTTTTCTAATGTTGTTGACTGCAATACTACCAACTGCTTCCTAAAGACAGCAAAGACAAAGTAACAGGAATACTGAACAGTGTACTGCAGTCCAACACAGTCCAAAATTATATAGAATAATATTTGGAATTTGTGTTCGTTTTGATATGCCGATGTCTTGTCTGGTGTCTCATAGTCATTAGTGATGAGGTTCAAACAGTGATCCGTGTTCTTATATGGCAGGGAGTTGTGAGTTATTTTAGTCAGCTGACTTACTTATTTCAAAGTTATTATTCTCTGTCTTATAGTGCATTTGGTGTTTTGTAGCCCTGCACCTGAACAGATTGGCCGTTTTGACTGTGTGTGCACATTATTAATAGAAATGAAGCCCTCTATCCAAAATGTGGATTAAAGAAAATAGAACAACAAATAACTACAAAATATGATAAACAGTCACATGTACACGCCATGCAGTGATGAGCTGTGATGTTGATACTGAAAAGCACATCTGCATTCTCCTCTCCTCTCCTGTCTCAAGCTGTGAAAATGTGAATGTGTTGCTCAACCTCCTGATTAGATAAGGGTTAAAAACAGCATTTCCTCTAGTCAACATCCAGTCAGCAGGAAGTCTGCTTGGACAGCTCTGTGGCCTCTGCCGGATTCAGTTAAAGTCAGTTCACTTTCAAACTCAGGATTACCAAACAATGGAGAGGTCAGAGGTCAATAGAATTGGCTAATGGACACTGTGCTATATTCTTCAGTCTGGTTGTAAAAATGACCTCTGCCTCAGGGCTTTTTCCTGTGCACAGAAGATGAAACTTGCACATTAGGATACCAATCTTTTTTTTCTTTTTTTTTCTTACAAGAAAAAACAGAAATATGTTCAAATTGCATTTATAAATTTTTTGTTTTGTGTCAGAAAGACTCATAGCTCTTTGACACAGTCTCTGCTCCTGTGTGTCACCAGCTTCTGTTAAGGTGCTTGAACATGGGACCAAACACACAAAGTCTTGCTATGACCCCCCCCCCCCCCCCCCCCCTCAAAGATTCCCATAGCGTGCTAAGGGCTTGTACCAAAGTTCCTCTTTACAATATGTGTGTGACTAAGATCAATAAACATTCCCCCTCCCTCTCCGTGTCTGCTCCTAAAGAGAAGGTTATGCAAAGCCTTGCTTTTCGTGCCTCCGTGCCCTCCTGTCCTCTCTCTCTCTCTCCCCATCTCCTCTAACTCCCTCGCTCCTGCTCTGCACAGGAAACCACCCCCCCTACCCAGCCCCCGACAGGAAGCCATGTTGTCCCAGTGTGCTCGGAAGGCCAAAGCGATATCAATTGTGGAAGTAATGTTTACCTTTTGAGTTTTTATTTTAATCTCCAGCTCTCAGGCTGGTGGCCAGGGAGCCAATGCCCAAATTGCATGGGGCCAAAGTGCTGAGTGCCTTGGGCAGGGCTGGTCCTTTCACACGCAATGCCATGCTCCCAAGAAGCCCCCGGCCACAAAGAAGGGAAAGCAGGGTGGCCCGTTGCTTATACAAGATCACAAATTCCAGAAATGGTTTCTGAATATCTACCACTGATCTTTCTGGGAGAGTAGGATGGGAATTAAGAGAGTGGCTGCTTTTTGTGATGCAGAGGCCTCCAGAAGCAGAGACGAATTCCATCAGACCCAAATAGATCTGATTAAAAGGGCAGTTGAGAAGAGGAGCTCCAGACTCTGCTCTTACATAAACTGTTCCCATAACCAGCATGATGGCTCTGTATATGCAGTGAAATTGTGTGCAACATAGTGTTTTTCCCCATAAATTGTTGCCTCAGATATTTGTAAATCAGTCACCTAGCACTTTATTAGGAACAGCTGTACACCTGTTTTATCATGCAAATATGCACTCAGCCAATCATGTGGCAGCAGTGCAGTGCATAAAGTCATGCAGATACAGGTCAGACACTTCAGTTATTGTTCACATCAAACATCAGATTTCAGTTACGTTGACTGTAGCATTACTGTTGGTGCCAGACGGGCTGGTTTGAGTCGACTGATCTGCTGATCTCTGGGAATTTTCACAGACAACAAAAACATCCAGTGAGCAGCAGTTCTGTGGACAGAAACGCCTTGTGGATGAGAAAGGTCACAGGAGAATGGCCAGACTGGTTCAAGCTGACAGAAATGCTACAGCAACTCAGACAACCATTTTTTACAACTGTGGTGAGCCCAGAACAGAGGTTTTTGCTGAGGCATGCAGATGGTAGAGTCTGAATTTGGCATCAGCGGCATGAATCCATGAACCCAACCTGCCTTGTGTCAACAGTCCGGGCTGGTTGTGGCGGCCGTGTAATGGTGTGGGGAATGTTTTCTTGGCACACATGAGGCCCCTTAACAGCAGCAATCATGGTTTCGGTGCCACAGCTTATCTAAGTATTGTTGGTGACCATGTTCATCCCTTTGTGTCCACAATTTACCATGGCTACATCCAGCATGATAATGCACCATGTCTTGAAGCAAACGTCATCTCAAACTGTTTTGTGAACATCACGAAGAGTTCAGAGAACTTCAGTTGCCTCCCCAGTCACCAGATCTGAATCCAACAGGACACTTTTAGAACTTGGTAGAAGTGGAGATCAGCAGCATGAATGTGCAGCTGACAAATCAGCAGAAATTATGTGATACAGTTATGTCAACATGTAGGAGAATCTCAAAGGAAAGTTTCCAACACCTTGTGGAATCAATGCCACAGAAGACCTGAGGCTGTTCTGAGAGTAAAGGGAAGCTGTGCCCAGAGCTAGTACAGGTTTATTCCTAATAAATTGCTCAGTGATTTTTATCATTGAAAGTTTTTGCTGAGTATGCATTGTTTAGCGTCCCATTCATACACACTAAGAGCTTCACTATGTGATTGTGGTGCAGTTTTGCCATAAGCCGTATATCATTTTGAAATATTCCTGGCCTGTGTAGTTAGACGAACTTGTGGTGGTAAGTTTGTCCAAACTGAAATCAGTGAAGTTCACTGTGTCTCGCTACTTGGTATTCATTAGCCTGTTTGACTTGGAGCTCTGCCCAGTTCATTCAGACGATTGATTCATAGCATGACAAAACACTTCCTCGTAAATAAAGACATTGTTGGCTTGTGATAATAAGCACACTGTCTTTTATCCCTGTTCACACACTTGAACACACTAACCCACCATCTTTCTCCCCTTGTACCAGATTCTGCATTGTTTTTTCTCCAAATTATAATTATAGATAATTAGTAAGCTAATGCAAAAACATTTAGTAGTACACTTGTTTGTGTTGGAAGGAAAGTAATTAGTTAATATGGTGGTGGAAACACTGATTGCAAGTTGATAGACCAACTCAGTGCTGAATGAAGCGACAAAAACCTCACTCCTGTCTGTCGCTGAGCCGTGGTTGTAAGGCCGGATTGTGATATTGAGGCAGGTTTCAGATTGGCTCACAACTGGCTAGTGGTGTTGTATGGGTGCCAGTGTACTATGACTGAGCCTCCCAGTGTCTTGCGTGAGAGTCCAAAGCACCTTAGCTGTCACAGTGACAGTAGCGTGCGACTGTGCCTCTCTGTCTCCTGGTTAGCGTGAGAGCTCAAGATGATTGGGGTTGAAGGCCAGGTTTTTCCGGTTTTTCTTTTTTTTTTTTTTTTTTTTTTGTTCTCGGTTCATTTTATTTTTTGTTTGTTCTTACATGTATGTAAACTTTATTGAGCACTGCTCAGTCGGCCATTGTATGTTTGGTGTGTCGGCTGTGTTTTGTTATCAGCGGGTTATAGTAACTAACTAACCGTGAGAGGATAAGAGGAGGTGCCAGTCAGAGTTACACAAGATAAAAGGAGTTACGAGCATCTACTGCTGAGTACAGGAACTTATTGTGTATGGATTACACCCTTTACAACAGGATGATGTATAGTATGACAGCTTGTAGTGCCTTTCAGAGGTGATTAGGATGTGGGGGGATTTCTGGGTAATCTATGCATTTTGGGTTTCAGTGCTTGATATTACAGCTAAAATAGACCTGTTGTCGCCCAGCGCAAAGCTTCCCGCTCTCTGTCATGAAACCTCAGTTTGTATGTTGTATGTTATTAATTTCATGGTTACATAGTTGCCGGTGCTGTATGATTATTATTCTCAGACTGTTCTGGGAATATAACTTGTACTTTGTGTTATATTTAAACTTTTAAATCCCTCTTTTCAGCATTCCTAAGCAGTATGCAGACATAAAATAAATGGTTTATACACAATTCAGTGTAGTTTAGTAATGTACAGTAATTCATAGCAATTATAACTTCTCCTATTTAGACATGGATTTATCCATATTATCTCTCACTATCTGTTTATGCACCAACCTCTACCTGTCGGTGTCCACAGGAAGAGTTGTAGTTGTAGACAAATAATTAATAATCTGCTTACAACTACATTATAGTGGGTTATATACCATTTTTACTTGTTTATATACTGCTTATAAATGCTAAATATGGGCACTTAAAGTGTTTCCAATATTTAAAGTTTTCTAAGTGATGAAATAAAGAGGGATTATGAAATTAGTATTCCACCTTTTTTAAATTGATTTACTACCAATAAATTGAATTATTGCTGAAGGGAGTGTGTGTAAATGCATTTGCTTCTCCATCAGTGCAGTAATGAATGATTGCAGCCTCAATCAGATAGCGATGATTTGGATGTCTATTGGCAAATATGATGTCTCTATCTCTATCTAAGTACTGTAGATGGGCCTCAAGTGAATTGATCATTTTTTAGGTAATATATGTTGGACCAGATTATAATTTTTTTCTTCACATAATCCTTCACAAATCCTGAACAGTTAGGCAGTAGTATATCCAAGCTGTTTTTCTTTCCTGAGGAAGAGCAAGGTCCATTGGTGGTTTTGTCCCATTAATATTCAGTTTCAATCTCTGCCACCATTGTCCAGTGCAGCATTGTGTTTTGTGTGACACAAATTAGGAATGGAAAATTAAGATAAGTGTGTGTTTGCCTTATGTGCAGAAACTGTCAGAAGATTATTAATCAACACATCCTGTCATGACGTTTTGCCTACAAATGTCTTCGTTTTCTCCAACCCCAACAGTTTCATCTAATAGTAGAGGGGTGATACCAGCCACAGCAAAGAAAAACAATGTGAGGAATGGAGGCACTGGAGGGCCGATGAGGTCAAAGGATGACGAGTGCTTCGGAGACGGGACCGATGAGGACCTGGACACTGACTTTGACTTTGAGGGAAATTTGGCTCTGTTCGACAAAGCTGCCGTCTTCTCCCGGATTGATGGGACCAGTCGCCACAGTAGCAGGGCACAGCATCACAGCACACAGGCCGAACAGAAGCCAATGTCCTATCGCCATGACGAGAATATTCTGGAGGGGAAGCCTGTCATATACCGACAGATAACAGTGCCCCAGCAGGGGGGCAGAGAGTATTGTACTGGTGAGAACAAGATGCATGTGCATACTCACACACACACACACACACACACACACACACACACACACACACTTACACGTGACTTAATTTAATATATATTATTCTAGATTTATTGATGTAGTGCTGTCAGTCAGTATAGCAGCAAACCTACAACAGTGGGTGAATCACATTGTTTTTATAGAGTGGCTGTGAGCTAACACACTCAGGCAGAGGCATTTGTTTTGTAGACTTAAGTGTAATCCTTGAGGATGAGAGTTTTGTATCGGATCCTGACTTTTTTTTTTCCTTTTTTATTTTCTTTAAATCCTTTTAAATTGCCTGTTTTTTCCAACATTTTAATACCCAAATATATTTGATTATATAAAACACAGGAAAAGGTGCTTTTTCTCAATCTTTATAAGTTTATTTCTGTGTGAAATAAACAACCTGTTACTATTTTTACTTGAAGCATATCACAATACTACTGTTATGTGTAATAACAAGGTGTGCTATGATATGAGGAAAGGAAAAGAATATTTAGAGCAGGTCATAAGGTATTTATGGATCCACTTTGACAACCCTAACACTGCACCTGCTGTTACTCACCTCCTAGCTTCTGCCATAGTTTCCATGATGGTGTACTCATCATGATTTAATTTCGTATGACATGGTTTACATTGTTTCCCTTGCAGAGGGAAAAAACCTTGAAATAATGTGAAGTCCCTCTTTGGGACATTTTATCAGTGAACATGTCAGTGTTGTTAGCACAATGTTTGTTTTGGACGGAGTATTTTGTTTCCACCGTGTTTCAACTCTGACCAGGAAGACCATCTGTTTATCTAATAACACTCTTTCGGCTGTTGCCAAAAGCTATAAAAATGTAAACTTTTTTACACTTGATTGTAAGGATAAGAGCTTCTTAGCACTGTGGGGAATGTGCAGCAGTGTCTGTTGCCATTGAACACAATGAGCAAAACAACATGCAGTATAAAGAGTGGGCTCACAGCCTGTTTCCACCATTGGCCAGAGAGAGGTCACCATTGGGCCGACTGCCTGGCAGTATACACCCATGGTTGCATAAGGTGTGCGTGAAGGTGACTTTTGACCCCCCCCAATCCCACCCCACCCCACCCCCTGCTATAGGCCCACATAGATGATGAACCCATCCTTTCTCACTCTTCAGCTCACACTAGGAGTGTTACATAACTAGTTAATAGAAACACAAGATAAGTAAAATATACGCTAGCACAGGCCATTGAGTCCAAGGTGTGAGAGAAATGGCTCGATCGAATTGGAGCAGTGAGAAGGTGGAGAGTTGGTGGGATTGGGGAAAGGGCTGAGTGGTATGGTGTGTCAGTATGTGTAGGTGTTATACTAGAACCAGAGGGATCAAATTCCACCTTTTTCTGTTCACAAGATAGAGTAGTTTACAGGGCAGACGTGGAATAATGACACGGGACAGAACTGCCCCCCTTGGTCCAGATTTGTTATTTGTTGACAGCAAGATAAGGTGGAATTGCAAGCCAAGTGGACATGTAAAAGACAGGGCATTAAATATATATTTACTTTTTCATGTTGGTATCATTATGTTGGTAAATATATCTCTAAGCTTCTGCTAAGCATTAAATTCTTCTAATCTCATTTGTTTGTGATTTTGCTCAGCATTCATTGTTGTATATGCAGTGTCTCTCCTGTGCTGGATGAGGATCACTGGAACAAATGAGTGTGAGCTTTTTATTCCTAGGCTGTGTACACTAGATGACGGGCAGGTTGTAATACTAATAGTGTTTCTAGGATTTACATCCCAGACTGTCTATCTGATTGTGGTGACACAGCGCAGCTCAGCAGGGGCAGCTGTCTACCAATCAGCAGACAGCTGCCAAGCAGAGCCTCCTTTTCTTACCGTGCAGGCAGATCTGCTTCCCAGGGCTGTCATCATAATCCCCATCCACTGCACTCTGTAATTAGCGTGCCGCCGTACAGCCTTACATAAACAGCACCTCTGAAGCAGGAACAAACCGCAGTGCTCTTGACCTGGAATCTTTGCCAGTAAACAGATAAATCAAAAATATGAGAACAGAGCGAGAAAAACAAAGTGCCCAGCTGTATGTTAGGGTTGCCATAACGCATTGGCATGAGGCTTTGACAGGCCTGTTTCTATAGAGCATTGTTTATTGTAAAGCTTGCAGTCTGTGTCGGTTTAGTTCTGCTATTGTCTTGCTTTCCTCTGCGGTGATTGACTCCAGCTGTGCAGTGAAACCTCTCCAGTGCAAACAAGCCAGGCCGCAACACAAATTGCAACGAAGCCAACTGCCAGCTTTTTTTCTTTTATTTATTTATTTTTTTCTTTTATGCTGTATCACTTTGCGGTTAGCAAACTTGAATTTATGTGTCATTCTAAACTATTTTAACCAGTCTGCTCCACTGACCCAGTTGATAGAGTGGGGACCTCCATGTGTGTTATGATCTTCTCCTGAAACCACATACAGGTGAAGAGGAGGCAAGTACTCAAAGGTTTAGAGACACAGGGACTGCAGTACACATGGGGAAGTGGTCATTAGGTAATATTGGTTTGAAGAATTTCTGACGACTGGGTGCAGGGTACTTTGGCTCTTTCGCCCAATGAAGGCCTGAGGCGTCGTCATTAAAGGGTGAAAAGGTGACCAGCTGTGTGCTAGATTGTTTGTTTCTTCACATTACAGTTGTTAATCATATGCAAGATTTTTACAGAAACTTTGTTGGAAGTTTCCTGCAAAAACAATCACAGGTTGTTTATAATATTTAAACAGAGAAATGGACATAAGCAGTGGTCCTCATCATGGCTGAGTAGACAAAATGAAGGGTGGCACCTACCAAAGTGAACTCAACTAACAGAAAATCCAGTGATGTTGTATTGTTAGATTTGTTAAGTGATTTGTGCAAAACACAACACAGAAAGCCACAACAATGGCTAATGGTAAAAAGCTACTGGAACCAATGATATTACCAATTTGCTAAAAAGGAATCTGACAGATTACCACATTAAGCTCCTTTTCTGTGCTCAAATGAACCGGCGCCGCATCCTGCTACCTCTGCAGCTCTTGCGGTGCAGAGGAGAGGAATGGAACAGCCTAGTTTCGCTCTCCCAATCCCAGCGCAACCCTTAAGTCACACATGGCCCGCATCCAGCCAGCGTGTATTGCTTTCAGTTCCTTCGGTTCCCTTGTCATGCTTGAAGGATTGCTTCCAGCTCAGTTTATTTTAGTGCTGCTGCATATTCATGGCTACCCGGTTTGACTAGTTGACTCTCCGGTTTGTTTTCACACCACATCGAGAGTGGGTGTGTGCGCGCATAAATAATTGCATGTGTGTCAGGGAGGAGAACATGGCGTGTGGTTGTGTGTGTGGAAGTGGTGGTAGTGGCAACTTCAGAACTTCAGCAGGAGAGTTATTAAGACGCTCACCTGCTGGGATGTTTGAAAAGCAATTAGTGCAGACTGGTGCAACTCCCACTTCTTCTGAGCTTGGCACTCAAGGCAGCAGTTTGCATGACAAGAGCCAGTTGACTTTCCTGTGCTTATCGCTCACGTGAGGATTGGCATGTTCCAGATTTCTGTTGACCACTGAAACATATTAGCCGTCTTTGTGCGGTATCAATAAAAGAATAGTGGGCGGGGAACAGGGCCAACCTAAAGATAAGCCAGAATTTCAGTCAGGCACGGAATGAGTCTGTGTTTATATGTAGTTATCTTGTGTGTGTGTGTGTGTGTGTGTGTGTGTGTGTGTGTGTGTGTGTGTGTGTGTGTGTGTGTGTGTGTCACTCTGTCCAAGTTGCATGCCAGGGTGTAAAGTTGTGGGTGTATGTGATTGTAAATCGGGTTGTTTGATGTAGGATGAGGTGTGGGTAGCATGCACGCGTGTGGGTGTCAGTGTGAGTTTGTGCACGCCAATGAGGCCACCAAGTTCTCAGCTACCAGGCCAGAGGTCTGTAGGAGGCCATTAAGGACTTAACTGCCTCCCAGCAGCTTTATTTATCAAAGGGATCCTGAGCTGTGCAGTTCCCCCAGCTTGACTTTCATTACCCTTCTAATATGCCACAGGCAATAGACAGCCAGAGATTAGCACAGGCTCTTTAAAGGTTTCTACACACTTCAGTTTGTACAGTGATAAAAAGGCTGAATTGTAGTTATGTAATACAATATTTCAAATTATACACAAAAGAGAACAATTCTAACAAGGTTAGGTGTCTTGACATGACAGGAACCATAAAAACAAAGAGGTCTAAGTATTTCCCTCTAAGGAAAGAGAACTACTGAAGATTCAATGAATTTCAAAGCAGAATCTTCTTTTGGAAAACAGCATGATAGTGGCAGTGAGCAGAAATGTAAAAATTATTTAAAGAGGTCCAAACCAAATGTAGTCACTATATAACTTACCTGTCAAGAACAATATAGTCCTTAGTGTCGATGGGACACATTGACACTAAGTGCTAAATGCTGCTTGTCAGGCTTCCCACAATAAAACAGATTAACCCTTGAGGTAACAAGGGCGACAATAATACAGCACAGAATAGGGTCCACTTGATCCCGTTGTCCTTTACACAATTTACTTTGGTTCTCTGGGAGCTTGACTGAATAAATAGCGAATCAGATATATTATTCCATGTGTCTGGAGCATTAAATCCAAATGCGGTCTTTCCAAATTCAGAATTAACTTTAGGTACATGGACTGTTAGCCAATCATGTGACCAAGTTTATATATTGGCATCAGCTAATACAGTATATTTACTGATAAGTAACAAGAAATTTCAGTATAGAAATGTCAAAGATGGACTCTCTGAAACCTTCCAGAGACTAATGATATTTAATTTATCAAGTGTAAAATTGTCCATCAACTTCCTGCATGTTCTTTCTACAGTTCAGTATCTTACGATACTATATAACCAGTCCTCCATCATTAGCCAGTGATTGGTTTAATGTCCTGCTCAAGGGCACCTTGACAGTTATTGTCAAGGAACGGCAGATCATTCCTCATTCACTTGGCCCCTAGTGTGGAGACGGGGAAATACTTAAGTTGTTTATTATATAGATTTATATATTTCATATCAATGCTTTCCTTTAAATGGTTTACCCAGTTCTATACATAAAACTGAGCTGAAAATAGATTGGGTGACATATCCCAACTAAAAAAGTAGTCTATGAATTACTTTGGCTCAGAAGTTTTTCTTTATTTAGTATCCACTGGCAGATAAGTCAACAGTTTAGTTTCAGAAACTGAATCCATTGTTTATCCCGGTCACCACCATGCCTCCCCCATGTTTAGTCCTCCCTATCTCTCACCACGAACCGTTGGGATACAGGTGCAGGTGTTCATATGTATATGATGTTTGTCCCCTTTTTTGTCACGCTAACCTGCTGTATGTTTTGACTGAGACGGCAGCCGATGTGGGGGGTCCAGCCCAGTGCAGCCCCGTCCTCAAGCTAGGGGTGGGAGATTGGTCAGAAACCATGTGATGGTGCGTGTGAACTCGGGCCCTGCAGGGAATAGGCGTCTCACTCTAGCTGCCTCATGTTTGTCATGTTTTGTAAAGGCTGCCAATCTTCCCTTTGTTGCCGCAGACAGCAGTGACAAACAGGAGAGGAAATGGAGAATCTTCCGTGATGGGAACAAGATCAGGTCGTGAGGAGGAGGAAGGGCTTTTCCCTGAGGAATGGGTTCCTCACATGAGGATCTGTTTTAAACATAACTACCACCCCCTGAGAACATGGGAAAGTGTTTATCTGTAGACCAATATTTGTCCTTATCTTACAGGTCGGTTTCTGAGCTTTACTTCTACTCCAGTAGTTGTTTTTCAAGGTGCACTGATGAAAATAAGTTTCTTATGAAGATATATCACAATTCAGGATTACTTTAGAAATGCAAAACTGTATCTGGAGCTTGTCAGACTATTGCAACGCATATTCTTCAGCTTTTTTTTTTGAGGAGTAAATTTAATCCATGCTGCTCAGTTTGTCTCTTTTTCAGAGAGAGACACAGTGAAATTTAAGATTTTTTAAATTTTAAATTTTTTATTTACCAAACTGCCTGCCACTGTGTCACAAGATCAGTGATGTTATATGGATCATTTCTATGGGAATGTTAGAAGTGGATTACATTTACCAGTAAGAGAGGCAAGGCTCAGTTGCCTGGTTTTGGCATGGAACTCAACATGACTTTGATAGCCATGGAGGAATGTTAATGACAGTGCTAATTGCTAGTGGATAAATTCTCTTTCTGTGCTTTGTGTCTCACTTAATTCGTTACACTTGTGTGATGTTTGTAAAGATGAAGAAATAACAAAGTATAAAATAGCATTAACATTCTATCTATGTTACCTCATGTTCTCCCTTTGCAGACTCAGGCCTGGTGGTGCCCAGCGTGCCCTATGAGCTTCATAAGCGTCTACTAGCAACTGCAGAGCACTGGGGCCTGTCTCTTGAGCGCAGGCTGGAGATGATAGGTGTTTGTTCCAGTCAGATGGCTCTCACGCTGCTCGGTGGACCAAACAGGTAAGGAATACCACACAGGCACTGGTATGGTGTGTACCTCTTCATGGTTGGTAAGTGTGTAAAAGAACAAAGTTAATCATTTCCTGGGATACACGATTTGCCATCTGATGCACAGCGCGGTGCAGTAGAGCCTCTGTGGTTTGTGTAATAATAATGAGAATGCACAGCAGTGTGCCAAACATCCCTATCTGAGTAATTCACCCCTAACCCAACCATAAGAGCCGCTCTGTCCTAACTTTTTGTTTGCATGTACTGTTTTCCAGTTTCCATGGCAATCATCTTTACTACAATGTTTCTACATGAGTTAGGGGATGTTGACCTTGACTCCCCTCAGGGTTTATTTTGTCAGGAAAGCACTGCTGCGAGCGGTCACACTGCAGGTCTAGAACATCATAATAGACTGAAGACACCCCTGTTTGGCAGTGTTTACCTGCACTGTTATGAGCGATTAAGTCTTATTTTAAGATCAAAGAAACACAGTGCAGAGACTCATATAACAAACAGGTTTGTTGTCTCAAATCCTTTTATCAATCCAGCACTGTAATACATGCATGTCTAAAGTTTACACCGGAACTACGATGAGTTCAGATTAAGTTTCATTTTGTATTGTAATAGCACGATCACAGACACTACAATGGTGGCAGCAGACAAAGCCTACAGATACATAATCCTTAAATCAAGCTTCCAGATATTTCTTGCTTATAAGTGCAGTAATTCATATCTAATTAGATGTTTTAAGACTGTGATTATGAATAAGATGGTGCCCACAGTTTATGACCTTTAGCCAAGCATAACACACTGCCAAGGACTTGCTATGACTGAATATTTAACATGCTTCACTTATTACTAACATTACCTGTGTTAATGTTTTTAATGTTAATGTGTTCCTTAAAAAGGCTTTTTATTGGCCAATGTGATACAGATTAACAATGAGCTGGAAGTTATTTATCTAGCAAATATACAGTATCTGTTTTTTCAATCTGTGAGTAACTATTATTAATATATGTATGTTGCAAAGTTATTGAATGGCAGCATGCGCTGGAATTGCATGTAGGTTTTGAATAGCACATGCCTTTAAACTAGCAGACTGACCCAAAAGACTTGGTGTCCATAAACAACCACGTCTCATGTTGTTCTTTATAGTTGCCTTTATCTCTTTGTTGCATAATCGCTTTGTCATCTCTCAAATGTCCCCAGACTCACACCAAAAAACGTGCACCAGAGGCCCACCGTGGTTCTCCTGTGTGGGCCCCACCTCCAGGGAGCCCAGGGCATCAGCTGTGGTAGACACTTGGCCAACCACGAAGTGGAGGTCATCCTCTTCCTGCCCAATTTTGTCAAGATGCAGGAATCTGTCACCAGTGAGGTCAGCCTCTACAGCAGGACCAGTGGCAAGCAAGTGTCCAGTGTCAAAGGTAAAAAAAACACCAACAGAGAGTTTTTAACTCCCTGTCTACCCAAGATTCAGTGACAATGATGGAGAAGAACCAAGTGTGAGTGACTGAGTACCTGTGCAAGTATTAGTGTTTGCTTTGTGGGAACAGACTAACACAGACAAACGTTGCCCTCTAGTGGAATAATATAATTTAAAACACTCCTGACATATTTTGTACTTGAAAGCTCAAACTGAGTGATACCTTGGACGTGTGTTTGTAACATCTTTGCTAAATGTGTAATTGCATTAATTATATGTGAGAAAAGCTGGTGGTGATTTATGTTTCTGTTTTAACACTTTGGTAAATACACACTGGGCTTGTAGTCTGGCAATGCAGGGACAAGTTACACGGCCAAGTGGAGGTGCAGGTTTCAGCCTCTTATGATGTGAATTATTTTTGACACTTGTTTAGACATTTTAGTTTCCTGTAGATAGATAGTATTCAGATTCAATTCAGTTTTTTTTCAGAATATCTCCCAGATACAGCAGCATGCTCACATACACAAAGATGTATTCTTTCATGGTTTTGTGAGGCAACTTTCAAACACTTTTTTTCTTCTCCTCATGCTGTGCCTCAGACCTTCCTGCGAGCCCAGTCGATCTGCTCATCAACTGCCTGGACTGCCACGAGAACCAACTGTTGAGAGAACAGTCCTGGTACCAATCAGCCGCTGACTGGGCCAACCAGAACCGGGCTCCAGTCCTCAGTATTGATCCTCCTGTCAGTGAGCAGCATCAGACCGTCGAGGCGAAGTGGACTCTCTCTTTAGGACTTCCTCTCCCTTTAGCTGAGACAGAGAGCAGGGTCTACCTCTGTGACATTGGCATCCCTAAGCTGGTGTTCCAGGAAGTTGGAATCAGATACCTCTCACCCTTTGGATGTAAATTTGTCATTCCTCTGCACCGAGCGTAACAGAAAACCACTCACACTTAGGTGCAAGTGCACAGTGGGAGCGAAAGGTCTGCTTTTCCACTGTGAGTTTAAGGCACCATTGCCTGAATGTGTGTGGCAACCGTGACCAAAACAATCTTCAGTTACAAAGTTTATAGAACTTAATGACACATTTGAGGGCGTCATCTGAAAGACTAACCTATGCATGTGTTGTAGGTTTGTCCTCTTATTCCCTGGACGCTCTGAGGTTGCTGCACATTGCGTGCGACACCTCTTGTTTTTGAGAGAGAAAGGTTTCCTGTTCTTTGGTGTGTTTTGATAAGGGCTCTGTGACTATGTGAATATGTTTACAAAATGCTGACCACTGTGAGTCCATGTGACCTCTGACCCTGTGACCAGTCAGAGCAGCAGCGACTCAGTTCCTGTTTCCTCCTTTAGATTACATGTGGAGTCTGGTGCTGACCCCGTGAACTGGGGCTCAGCTCAGCCTAAAACTGCCATTTATCTCCTCCACAGTTGATGTCCACTGTGTTTCTGTTTAATGGATTTTTGTTTTTTTTGGGTTTTTTTTTTTACAAACACAAATGGGTATATTTTGTCTGGTAATAGCTGTAGCATGTTACATTGAAAAGGTGGTATTATAAAGTTTATATTTGTATTTATTCTTAAGTACACCTCAGGAATTAGGTATGAAATTTGTAATACTTTATATTTACATTTCCATTACATTCGAGGGCACTCTTTCTACACTGTTGGTTGTTCTGAATTCATAACCACTGACAGTGAAAATGAGAAGCGGTAGCAGACGCCCCAGAGGATTAATTTTCTGTATTTCTGAAGTCCAGCAGATTAGAGCGGAATTTGAAGCACACATTCCAAGGACCAAAAAAACATCTTCATCTCCAGGGATTATAGCCAGGCAGGTGCAGTGAAACATTTTGACACATCAGATTCAGCCACATCCAGTGAAATAACCACTCCAACCAACTGCCTCTGCTTCAGTCAGCGTTGTGATCTTGTGTTTTAATTTTGGATCAGCAAAATGTCAAGTTTATAAGAAAAAGTAAAACAGCCTTATTTTTAGACTGGCAGCTATGCACTTTGGAAAATATGCAGGTATGGCTTTTCAAAAGCCGTTAAGTCCTTGTGTCAGGAACTCCGTTTCCAACCACCACTTGCAGTAAAAACTTGTAAATAACAAAGCTGTGGTCACAAATGATAAATGACAGCTTTAATAGGCTTTGTAGGGTTCACACTTAACTAATGTCTACATTTAATGTCAACATTAGTTAAGTGTTACCAAGGACAGCTGTGAGAATTGTACTTCTTTATCTCGCGAGAGTTTGCTCAAAACCAGAAACTGCCCAAAACCAGGTGTGAACACCTGGTGGAGGGAAGCAGAATAGATTCAATATAATTTGTTGGTACTTCTATAAAGTTCTGAATAAGACGTCTGACTACTCATGTAAATGACATTCAAAAGACCGCAGCCTTTTTTCCTGTACTTTCTCAGAACTGCTATTCTTTTTCCTCTGCACTGCAGCAAAAACCTTTATATTTGATTATGACTACCTATAACAAATGTTTTAGAAAATACCATGCAGGTTTGATTGTAGCCAAGGTTCTGGCTGCCTTGTTCCCAGCCTTCTTGGTTATTGCTGACAAGCCGCTAATTTAAGAGCAAAGTACCTTTTGTAAGCCTGTTAAATATGTCCTATGGAAAACCTGATATAGAAACATGTCCTTTTTAAATGTATCTTTGGGTATACATGTGAAGCACCAGGCAAAGTATTTGAAGGTGCAAAAATATCTCATTGATAACCATATGGTAGGGTGACGGTGGGTGCTCCTTTTATAGCAAATAAAATAAAAACACTGTGTGTAAACTGCACCGGATCTGGGTCATGGCCACTGGCAAAAAACCACACTTCAATTTCTACACCTGAGTGCACTTTTGAAACACTATACTGAAGCTAATACATTCAAGAGGGAAATATTCAACTTTTTACTCACTGATTTTGACATTTATGGGTTCTACTTACTTCCTGGATAGTAAGATTTAAAATACATGATATATGATCACTTTATAAAATATGATTTGTTGTTATAGGTCAACTACCCAGTAAGGGAGATAGAATTAGCTTCATAATGACCAGCTGCAGCATTCAAATGCTTCTTACACATTAATTAATCAGAAATACTTATACAGTAATAGAAACTCTCTGATTGGGGCCATTCTGCACAGTGAGTTACTTAACTTGTGATACTTATTTATACATCTTCATATAGTGGATTCTGTTTCTAATAGTGACACTTCTTATTGAAGTAAATATAAATACTTTGTCTATCATGGCACATATTTTAATAGGCCTTTTTCCACTGCAGATGTTTTGACTTGTCATAGGAAGAAAAGCACAGGTGTTACAGCATTAATTCTTATGAATGATCTGTGAGAAAAGGCATATAATGTTTAAAAAATAGTTTATCATTATAGAAATATTGCCATTATTTTGACAAAAACTGAAGGTAATAGACTGGGTGTCCATCTCTCATCACCAGCTGCCCACACATCACAGAGCTGTTTTGGTATTGGCCTTACAGCAAACATTTTAAGATAGCGTGATAAGTACAGGTGTAATTAATTACATTAGTTATGCCACCATGCCATATACATGTTCCATTTACAGTGCCATGGTTAAATGGCATGGTTAAATACTGTAGGAGTTGATTATGGTAATAACATGCATAAAATGAAGACGACCATACAAAAAGCTCCAATTATGTTATGGGACCAACATTTCAAGCACCTGGTCTTTTTCACATTGCACAGCTGGTAGCAATCCATAATCAGTGAAACCAGTGATCCACAAGGGCACATCTGAGTTAATTACGAGTGAACACCAGAAATAGTTAAGAGAGCACAACATGAGACACCATAAATTCTTGTAGAGGATGTCCATAAAAATGTTCAGATGTCTAGCTTAAAGAGGATAATCTGAAAGAGCTACATAGATATTGAAACAAGTTAATTAGGGGTCCAAGCTATACAATTAAATAAGGGTGTATAATATTTGATATTTATGTCAAGAAATAATAGCAAGGGGGAAAAAACTAATCTGAGATAACAATATTCATATCTTACAAAATATTTAAATGGGCCTTTTTAAGTACATATGAAATGTTAACTCATATAGTGGACGTTCTGATTAACCACTGTTGTGGAGATCAGTCCCCAGATCGTCATAATACAGAAATGGACTCATCAGTAATGAGAAGCATTTGAGATCAAATCTGGTTTTGAGCCCATAAAGCAATAACGTTTTTAACTGAAAGATCCAGTATGATTCCCAGAATGCTTTGTGGAAAACAAATATATGGAATCAAATGTTGTGCTCTCTTAACTCTTTGTAGTGTTAACTTTTTCTAGTGTTCCGTGATTGTGATTAATTTAGGCATACCTTTGTAGATTGTTCATGATGTCACTGATCATAGTACCAGGAGTGAGATGTGTGTGTAAATAGGGGTGTCTGATACTAGTATTCAATGTGCAATGAGAAAGATCAGGTGTGGACCAAATATTAGTCAATTAATAATACTTTTGGAGCTCAGTATGTGGTCATCTGTATTTATCATTGTGATAATTGATTACACATATTTATTTACAAATGGCATTTGTGTAAAATGGCTCCTAAACAGGTAACAATGCAGTGTGTGTTCCCTAACTAATTTGCAGTTAATTATATTAACACAAACCAACTGACATACAATCAATATGAGGCATCCAGGAGCCTCTGGAGGAATTTGTATCATATTTTGTGTAAAGAATTACCCTTCGCCTTGGGTACAGTAGCCTAATACAAGATGTACTGGTATGTTACATGTAACATACATCCATCCTGTGCTTAATACCCAGCTTGAAACGTACAGGCAGGCAGCTACAGCTGAGGGGAGACCTCCCGCTGTAACAAGTCCGCCATCGGTTGACAGTCTCACCTGTTGGCCACACGGTTGTGCTCACAGACCGCTCGCCCCGTGGCTGTGCTATTCCTCTGCGCATGCGTGTTCCGTTGACTGAGCGGAGACCATTTCCTCCAGCAGCAGGCCTCTCAGAGCTCCGCCACTCACACACACACACACACATACACACACGCAAACGTACACACATATGCAGACAGAGTACGGACAACAGTCAAAGCAAAGCCACGTTTGGGATTGTCTAATCTTGCTGCAAAAACTGGATGCCCCCCAACCGCAGGAGTCATCCTAATGGGCCTTCGCCGTTAATTTACAGCAACATCTGGTCGACACCACAGTGGTATCTTTTGGGTGAGTTGCTCACAGCGCAGTCACTGTTTTGTCTTCGTTGTGTTGTTGCTGCTGCCGCTGCTGCTGCTGCTGCCGCCGCTGCAACGTTTTTAGCATCGGGAGCTCCAGGATAGTGAACAGGGAGGGGATGTCACTGTTGGGCTGGATATGCTGCCTGTGTCTTCTGTGTACTTTACACTCACCAACGGCTTTTAAGTGATATGCTAATGTGAACGGATTTCAGTGTACAGAGCTAACGTAAAACCTGTTTGAGAGCGTTAGCGTTAGCTGCTAGTTAACATACAATGTAACGTCACGAGATCCATTATCGGACACTATTTATGCTAAGTCTGAACAGATTTATTTCCCCGGTTCACTCCCTAACACATTCCCTGGGCTTGACAGCAGAACAGCACACACAGACGGAACAAGACAACTGTTAAACAACTACTGTGTTGTTGGTTTGTGTAAGCTATTATGTTCTTGTTATGGGCGATTTTGCGGCTGTGCCCAAAACCTCCGAGTCACCCCCCTTTCCCTCTTCTGTTTCCATAGTCGGGCACCTTGGTCGTGGCTAACGCCTTGTAATCTTGACCTTTTACTTGACTCTCCTCTTTGTCTTTCGTATATATTTGTTTGCACAGTGTTGCCGGTACTGTAGGAAGACCCAGAGATAAAGCTGGAAGTCAGTAAAACAGGGAAGCATACTGCATTGTGTTACAGGCGGATGCGCCGTTTGGGATTTTTGTAAAATGTCGTGTAGAGGCACGGTTAGTGTGTCGTTTAAATAGTAACCACTTTCATATAAAACTTGTGCCAATACTGTGGCGTGACCTTTTGTATTGGGTTTGTATTTTGCTGGGAATTGGGGACAGAAAGCACGAAACAATTATACTGTCCGACAATGGACGCAGTAATTTTAGCCACCTCCGCGCTGCACTAGAACACAGGGCTGGAGCTGAGGTTCAGCCCCTTGGCTTGAGGAAACACTGATCAGTATCTTTCCACTGATATTGTTTTAATGTGTGTCCATTATTACATTCTTTAGCATTGCTTTTGGTTTTAGGTGAATATGTGCCTCTTTGTAACAGAAGAAACAATGCTACACAAGAGTTGTCCTGCTAATGACAATAAGAGGAGATATTTGTAAAACACGTTTGGGATTTTGATAGTGTAGTTATCCCACAGGGGAATTGTTTTTCTCTTACATTGCTCCATGAGAAGGTCAGAGGTCATGTTAAGCTACAGAACACCATCCTGGAGCTGGTAGAGCTCCAGTGACTTGCTCAAGGACACCTAAGCAGGGTGGATGCTTGTAAACACAGAGGTTTTCAGGTGAAGGGAAATGAAATATACCGACAATAACTGTGGTATTGCTAAATGTTGTTGGTATCTCATGAATCAGACCGGCGTGAAGCCTGTGCCCCAGTCAAAGCTTGAAGGTAAAAGTCTGAGTGAAATGTTGAAATGTACATACCTTTGCAAGCCGTGGCATGACTGACAAGAGCAATGTAGTGTCTGCGGTGTATTGTTACTTTACACAGCACCTAATTATTTTCAGTGACAAATCTTACGATTAGTGTATTATCTCTGCGGCTGTGCTTGTTATCAGACTTTACTGCTCAGAATCTAAAATATCAGCCCTTCAGATCTTGTCACTTATTTGGATAACTGATTGCTACAGTGGGTTTGAGGCTGATCAACAACTGGATTTTTGCATTATTATCTGGATGGAGACATTGGCAGTTGTACAGTCTGATATGAGAATTATTTTACACAATTTGCTGGTTTACCGATAAATTTAATTTACACAAATTAGTCTTCAAAATTGCAACTAGTTTGCACGCAAGTTCTAAAAATGTCTCCTAATTTGTGATTTTAAAAACGCTGTAACAGTTGGTGTTTGTTGTTTATTTCTTTGCTACCAGATAGTTGTTATCTTTTTTTGCAACCCACCTGTCTTAACTGCAGTGCTGAGTGCTGATGAAGCGCCGTGGTAGCTTTGGGTTTTCTATTAGAGAAATCTGTTACCAAGGCTGGTTGGAGCGAGGTGGGGGTGTGAGGGCTTGGCATCCATTATCCCCAGAGGAATCTGGTGAACCAGACTGCAACATGTTAAGAATCCATATGCTGTGTCTGTCAGGGCTAACCTGCTGCCGGTGTCCAAGGATGTCCAGCATAGTGGCTGGAGGGTCTGTGCTGAGAGTGGTTGCAATTAATGCCTTTTTTCTCTCAGTGTAAGAATTCATGTCATTTCTGTGTGAAAAAAAATTGCACACAATGTTTTATTTTAGCACACTGTACTAGTGCTCTAAACACAGCGTGACTCATCCCTGGTCTGAGTAGTGAGACAGCTCCAGCTCCATCTGTGAAGTCAGACCCATCCAGTAAGGTGGCAGAAGACTTGCAGATTAAATCCTGAACCACGCTAAGTTCTTTCCTTTGCCTGTCTACTGTTTGTCAATAGCTCTCCCCATCTCACTGACTGACTGATGGGTAGATAAGAGTAATCCAATGGAGGTGCAGCTTGACGAGGACTAGAGGTGACATGACAAGTCTGGAGGCTTAGTTACATGTCGGCTCTCTTCTTTTTGGTGATGAGTTATGAGGAGGGAAGAAAAAAAATTGCTCTGGTCGACCCTTGAAGCTGCTAGGAGCTGAGTTCCATTACTGTCTTGTGTTAAGCTCTGAGCTTGGCTTATGTGCTCAGCTGGGAAGTAATGGCTCCTCTGTCTGTACACTGACCATCTCATTGCACATTTGAAGCCGGTCCAAGGCCTTGCTGACCTCAACACAATGACCGCGTTTAGTTCGTTTTTCTCCTCCAGCCTCTTCTCTCCAACATCCACTGTCTCTTTAATCAGCAAGTGCAATACCAGAGGAAGGATTTATCGTGGTGACTTTGGTGCAGAGCTTAACAGTATACTGACACTCATGAGCAACAGGACATCACAGATGGTGCGAGACTTACTGTACACAGTAGGCTGTATCACTCTGCATAGATGCATTCAACACCATTTACTCATGGTTGTCTGCATTTCAGCAGCATGGGATAGTATGTTTAGTACCTGTAAAGGGAAATACACTGAGTTATTAGCAGTGCATGACTATTTATACCCGAACACACAAAGTGCACAGTGTAATGTATTTTACTGAGTCTGATAAGGTATGTGCACATCCTGAGTTGTGCAGGTTTATTCTAGACATTTCAAGATGCAAAGTGGCGAGCAGTGCTATGGTCCACTTATTTAGGAATGATGATGGAAAGTGAAACTGGCAGCAGATCTGCACTGCACCTGCACTGCTTCCTCTTTTTAAATATGTGCAGAGACAGACAGGTGCATCATTCAATAGTACTGTACACACTTGTTTGTGAGGTTTACAACAGTCTCATTATCTCTTAGCTGATAAGTGATCAAAGGTTTTTTTGTGTTTTGTGTACACCAGACACGACTGTAGCTGATTCCTGTTAAAGAAACTGCTGTGTTGCCTGCTTGTGGTACTCCTAATTAGATTACTGCTAGTATTGTGAAGGAAGTATACCTATGCTGTTTCTTAATTTGCGTAATTCCCATACTCACACTTGCTATTTTGAGCACATAAGTGCTTATTGATAAGTATGACAACATGCAGTACACTCAAAATGGTCAAAAAGTTCGGTGTGAAACGCTGTACAAATGAGTAAATCAGCCAGCAGATATTTTGGTGATCGCGGTCACATGTTGCAATTGTCATTTCCAGTGAGTGTACAACAGCACTGTTTGATTTGAGACAACACTGTCTCGTCCGATGTCACGCACTGCGCCAATGAGTATACTGTGCACAGTGTACTACATGTGATGTACCCAATTTGAGACACAGCTATACTGTTTATTTCATATTCAACTGCAACTAATGATTATTTTAATTATCAATTAATCTGCCAACTACTGTCTTGATTAATCCATTAGTTCACACCTCAGTGTGCAAATGTTTAAACAAATGCTTAGTCCTCTTTTGAACTTTAACTCTGTATATTTCTGTGTATTTCGACATCATTGCAAATGAGGGAAACCTCAATGTTCTTCGAAGCTTAACACATAAAATGACAGAAACTGATGAAAATTGTCTGTTACAATTTCTCAAAGCCTAAATTGACGTCTTCAAATTGCCCATTCTGTTCATTATATTATATTATATTATTACTAAATTTAACTAACACATTCGGTGCTTGCCTGTTTTAAATCCTGTTTTTTCCTGCTTTAACTACATCGACCAGAAACATCACTTATTTGGTCCTAATTTATTCTTCTTACAGTGTCGCTCGTATATCTTCTTATTTGATCAGCACCTGCTGAGCTGTGATCATGGCAACTCCCCTCATACCCTCCCTCCTGGTGATCATGCTTCCCAGTAGAATAGCGGCATTGTGGCTGCCATCTTGCGTGCAAACTCAGCGAGGCCCCTCCATCTGGGCAGCGGCTGGTCAGTCAGGCAGCTCCTTGAAGGCTGGGAGGCTTCTACTGCCACGCCTGCTGGCTAGCTGCACAATGTAGGCAATGAGCAGAGCCAGAGGCCTGACACATGCCTGGACTTTCACTACACCCACGGCCTCCAGAGGTTCCCCACTGAGAAGCGCTTCACACAAGAATATTGATAATCCAAAATTTCTAGAAGAAGCCATTTCAGACAAATTCATTTCTCATTGTTTATTTTTCCCTTTTGCACTGTTTATGTGTTGCTACTGTGATGGCATTGAATCATTAGGTTCTCCAGTCATGCATCAAAGTAAAAATATTTTGACTTTGAACACATTGCAAATACATTATATAGATTAAGAAACAGTCTACAAACAACAAATTTTCCCTTAAAATCTTTAAAATCCTTTAAAAATAGTGTGGCAGTATGCTTGCTACATTTAAGAGGCAACGATATAAATGGAGCCTGACCTGTCAGATGACAGTTGGGGGACCCCCACCAGTTCCTGTAACCTGCAGCTTAAATGTTTTATTACCCACATAACGATTTTCTACCTGAGGTGATCATTTAGAAATGGGGTAGTGAAGAATTCCTCAGGCCCAAGACATAAATCAACCAAAACTGCCAAGTCACCAGCTTTGATGTGGCTTATAGGTCCCTGCTCGTCCTTCACTAACCACCCTGCTTCTATACCCAGCAGAGCTACCCCACTGTGCAAAGCAGAACGACACAATGGTTTCTTGTTTAACTGACAGATGAGCTGGATGACATCAGCCTATGTTTTTTAGGGTTGTGCGAGATCTGACATGAAATAATGAGCAGAAGGAAAAATTTCGGTTGAGGGAAACAGCCGGACACTTATTCTTTGAGTGGATCCATGTAGAAGAGCTGACGTCAGGAGCATATGTCTCTCTGCTTGTCTAATTCTGGCTTTGAAAACAGCAGCCAACTCCTGCATAAATGCACAAATTATAGACAGAAATGTAAATATATGCATTACAGGACACTGTTCTGTCAGATTCTCACCACCTCACAAAATAAAATGATTTTATTGGGCTTAGTGAGGAAAAATAAACAATTAGTCTGTGTACAGAACTGCAGTATGGTAGAATCTAATAAGAACAATGTAGGCTAGCAAAAAATAAGGAAGTGACTTCATTGGTGGGGAGTGTTTCGTATATAGCTAGCTGCCGTATTGTATGTGCTCCTGCTCCCATAAAATAAACTCAGTTAGATAAAGTAACTAATGCTATCAGCACAGAAGTGTTCAGCTGATGAATAACTTCAGTCTGTTTTTTTTTGTGTGTGTGAATGCCAGAATGACTGAAACATACGTAGGCTTTGATCAGCAGTGCTGCTTGCTTTCATATATCCAGCTGATTTTGACCGAATGAGCTGAACGATTTGACTCCAATGTTTCTTACTTTCTTACTGGAAAAAAGCTCAGATGTTTTTTCCCCCTTTGCACCAACATGGTGATTTGCTGCTCTGATTATTTACAGTGGAAGAAATCTATAATGATGACCAGTGAGTCACAGGTTGAGGCTGAGGTGAAATACCATCGACGTCTCATTTTGACTGTCTAAACAGTTGCCTTAGTCATTTTTCTATGTGAAACAATGCTGATGACCAAGACTGTACTCTAAGGCTGGGACGATTATCCGACGTAATCGACGTTGTCGATTATAAAAATTATCCGACGTTGAATTTTAGTGTCGACGCGTCGTGTAAAACCACACAGGGTAAATGTTCATAGAACAAAACCGGAACTTTCTAATGGGACCGTTTATATCCATCGTCTTTGGTTTACCCGGATACAAGCGCAGCGCAAGGGCTGGGACAACGTGGTGACGTAATTGAAGTCATTGACTACATGAATGATTTGCGTCTGTGTAATCTATTTGAACAACACGACGGCGTCTACCAGCAGTACGACGGAGCGTGTGGAGCAACACGCGGCAAAAAAGGCTCGCACACGGTCCTCCAAAGTTTGGGAATACTTTAATCTTGACACCAACGGTGCGGTAGTCTGCAGATTCTGTGTGTGTTGGACGGGTCAAATTGTTATATTAAATGACTAACTGGAAAATAATTGCAATAAAATTACTGTTAGGTTAATAAAAAAAAAAATCGCTAGATTAATCGTTTAAAGAATAATTGTTTGGGACAGCCCTACTGTACTCATGTCATGTTGGGATAATTTCCTTATTGCTTCATGTCATCTGGCTTGAAAAGCTACTTCTGATATTTCTGGTATAAAGTGCTTTTATTTTGGCAGAATGCACACTAGACAGGAAGAAAAGCCATAGCAGAAGGCTTAAATTGAAACAACTTACATCCTGGGACTTCATGCACAGCAGTCTGCTGTCAAAAAACATCCAGTGAGCAGTAGTTCTGCAGATGGAAATGTCTTGTTGATGAGGGATGTAGAGGAAAATGGCCAGACTGGTGGTTGAGCTGGCAGAAAGGCTACAGTAACTCAGATACCCACTCTCTACAACTGTGGTGAGCCAAGTGCACTACACGTCCAACCTTGAGGCAGATGAGCTACAACTGCAGAAGACGGTCAGAATTTAGCATCAATCCAATTTATTCAATTTAGCATCAATCCATGGACCCAACATGCATTGTGACAACAGTCTAGGCTGATTGTGGTGTAATGGTGTGGGCAATATTTTCTTGGCACACTTTAGCCCCCTAATACCAATCAAACATGGTTTGAATGCTACAGCCTGTCTGAGTATTGTTGCTTACCATGTGCATCAATGTATGGCCACAATTTACCATTTAATGGCTATATCCAGCATGATAATGCACCATGTCACAAAGCAAGTCTCAAATGAATGTTACAATCAGTTCATTGTACTTCAGTAACCTCCCCAGTCACCAGCACACCGTGCTAACATGTCATTCAAAGTTGTGTTCTTCCCTGGTTACCCTCACTGTTTGATCAGCCTGTGTCCCGGTTCACTGGAGTCCTTCATATGATGAGATGATACAGAAAAATAAAGGGTAAGTAGTGCAGTCAGTATGAATTTGATGGCATGTTTCTCCATTTATAAAGATATGAAACTCTCCCAGCCATTATTATAGCTGTCCTAAGAAGAATGCAGAATGAATCACTGATGATGATGATGATGGTGGTGATGGTGATGGTGACAATGAATTGTGTCTCGGTGGGGAGGCTCCAGTGCTTCCTCTTTTATCCGCTGTTCTATGCATTCCAGAGTAATTTTTGTGCAATTGAGTCATCGGATTGACTTCAAAGATACAGTACAGCAAATGTGTCTGCTTTAATGATGTCACAGAGAGTGTTGAACAGTAAAGTGACCTGAATTAGGTCTACTTTAATACAGGGTTTCCTTTTTGAGGAAGATTTTATTTGATCATTTATGTGTGTAGAACTCCCCCTAGGCTATCCTTTTAATAAAAGCAACATTTTTCCAGATTTTTTTCAAATGAGAGATTAGGAAAATCTCTGCAGTACAGTCTGCATAGAGATGTTGATTGTAGATTGTGGCCTACATCTGGACATATTTCTGATTCACCAGCTGATGAACCCCATTATCGCACACAGAAATCCTATCAGCACATTATTGTGGCCCAAACCCTTTCAATCGCCAACTTAAATGTTGAAAAAGCTGGCATCATATTCTGTGCTAGTCACATGAGAATAAGCACTTTGATTAACTTATTTGGATCCACATTTGCTGCCACGCAACAGCTCCTCTTCCTCGGGTCCATTTTAGCGGTCAACAGTATCTACCCGGTAGCCCTACAGTGTATCCACATGCGCATGCTCTCTTCTAGCCAGTTGTCACCCAGCCTGTAGTAGCCAGGTAATATGAAACTTCACATAAATAACATGATACAGAAATAAAATGGTGTGGTGAGTATCTAATGCTAAGTATTATTTGTTACCTGGTGGGTGGCTTTCATTGCAACGTTTTAAAAATTTCCACACAAAAGACATCAGTCCTCATAAGGTTTGACATCATTGATCAAAATGAAAATCTGTAGTAAAACACACCAGCAGTCTTGCAGCATTTTCACTGATTGTCAGCAGTCTCCTGTTCCTTCCCTTTTTAACTTCACATCCTAATATCAACGCCATGTTCAGGATACTCTGCTCAAATGTTGCCTCACTCTGTTGAATTAAGTGGGATAAGCCAGTAATATGGTATGGTAATATAGTAGCAAAGACATATGGAAACTAACCAGTATGCTACGGGCTATAATTAAAATCTCCTGTTTACTGGTTGGATTGTTGATTGATTAAGTGTAAGTGCTGTTTCCTTGAAGTAGCAAGATTCAAAGTAACACACCACTAATGAACTCAGCAGGTGTTAAAGAAACAATTTCCATCCAAACAGATCATTGGAATAAACTGTTTACGGATCATTTCATGCAAATGCATTATATAAGTAAAAATCCTCATGCAGGATAATTATTAATGTGCATGTAAAGACACTGCTTCTTTCTGTCTTCTGCTTAGTGCAGGTTTTCGAAAAAAATCAATATTGTTTCGCCACCTGATACAGGGTTTCTCCACTGGAAAATGTTCAGGTCGAGTTGGGTCTCAATACATATCGTTTCATGATTAATTTAGTTAGCAGGTGACAGCCTAAATATGTGGCATTTGAGGCTCTGGCTTTTTCCTTGGAGGTTAATGTTTTACTTGTTAAAAGTTTATAAGTCTAGATTTGGTGTCAGTCAGTTGAGAAAAGGGGATTATTGAGTATTTGTAGTGATTAAAGTTGATAGCACAGTGCGAACCTTTTGACTTCAGCTTATTTTCTCTCACACACTCTTTCATTATTATATTCACACTATACTTTCACACAAGGTCTTTCATTCTGTTCTCTTACTGGCCTCTGACTTATGTGCACACATGTAAAGTCACTCACCCATTCAGACCCACATATTATCACTTGGTCATTTTCTCTGACCCTCTTTCTCTCTGTCTGTCTCTTTCCCTCTCACTCAGACACACACACACACACACACACAAACACACACACAGAGATTATCTGCTATTCATGGCAAGGTCCAGGCCTTTGAGTAGACCATGGTGGGGTCAGCGTCGGAGGAACATACAGCCACCCGTCTCAAGTTTCTGCACAGCTCCATCTTGAGTCTCTGGGGAACGTAAGAATGTACCAACCATTTAGGATACGAGGACCCCTCCCTGCATATTCGTTGACTTGTTTGAAGTGTTAACCCCATTGTGTCAAGTAAGGGCCAGAGTTTGGATAAATGTTAGGTTGTAGATTATTTTCATTGTTGGTGCCAATTATGCTTCCTCCATTTAGCTCAGTCAGGTAAGCAGAGGACTGTGTATTGTTATTGGCATAGGATGCTCTTCATGTTGTTACTACGATGTTATTGCAGTAATAAAGCACCACTGTGTTTATGTCCTCATGTATCCATCTATGTGGTGCTGTGTTTTAACCGTAAAGTGCCTCGTATGGTCAGGATGTTTGCTCTGGTGTTCACAGTTTTTATGTTCCCTCCTGTTGTCTCACCTCATATTTTGAAAATGAAAATTAAGGGCTAAAATAACAGTAACTTGATTACAGGAAAATGAATCAACAAACCATTGATTAAGCCATTTATCAAGCCAAAATACCAACCGGTGTAGTTGCTTGTCTTGTTCTAGCTTCTCAAATGTAACATTTCACTGTTTTATCTTTATAACTTAAATATCCTTTTTTGGAATGTTGATCTGAACTAGTTTTTGTATTGTAGGACATTTTATAGACTAATCAAAACTGAAAAATTGGCATTTGAAAGACCTTGCCAGAGTCCCAGAGTAACACTAAGGCTGTGTTAATTCAGTTGGTCCAACATTTCATTTTCTTTGGACTGAAGCAAAGGAACTGAACTACAGGTGTGAGAACAGCACCAGTGCTGCTCTGGGACCCTGTAATGGCCCTTAATATTGCGAACCTTCCAGGTGAACATGCAAATGTAGGCAAAGTGAATAGGGAGAAGGAACATGTAGATGTGTGTTTGTTTTTGTATTAAGTCACATTGTAAGTGGCACAGTTATAAATCATGGTATATACCATATGGTTACAAACAAATTTAAGATCATACTGCTTAACTCTATCTGCACAGGTTTCTCTTTAAGGCTGTATCCTGTCCCTAGGCTGTGAGAGTGAACAGGGTTATCACTGCACGCAGTGTGTGTGAGGCTTTTGTGAATTTACTGAAGAAGTCCCAGAGCCCTGCTCTCCGCAGGCAAGATTTGCAGTTGCTGCCTTGGCAAACATTGGCTCTGCATTAGCAGAAATTCTCCTCTGTGGTGCTTCCTGTGTGCCTCAGTGTCTACCTGGGTTTTCTCACCCACACCATCACCTTATCACCCAATGTCCTCATCTACAGGTGAAAACAGGCTCTGGATGTGCTGCCCAAATGCAGTTTTTCAACCTACACAGTACTCTCTGTGGAACACACACACACACACACACACACACACACACATACACATGCACATACACACATACACACATACATTCAGATACTTCAATGTAGCAGTATGTTCTTTTAGTCTGCATACATTTGTTCATTGTAGCCTCTGTTTAGTGTTTCAGCTGATGTTGTGTTTTGCTTTCCTGTCACTACAGACTGGTTGGCAGGCTATGTTGACTGGCTTTGTGTGTGGGGAAGCAAGAGTTGTTTTCTGTTGTTTCTTTGATCAAGAGAGGTGTGGAGTGCAGGGGAATCTGTCCTCTATGTCATTGCAGCAGATGCAAGGTCAGTGGTCGGAGTCACAGATGTCTGTTTAATTGTACTTGCATGTGAATCTTGGTTGTATATGCTGTGTGATATAATAAGGGTTTAAGATTCCAGCATACTGTATATAGGGAGAGGTGACATGCCTCAGTATTTTGTCTCTGATTCACACACATCGAGACAGACACACACCCAGTCTTCAGACCTCCAGTTATATGTAATGTGTAACATACTATCAAAGCAGTGTCAAGCAGATCTCCTTTTAGCTAATTAGGCTACATTTCTTAACCTAGCCTATGAAAAGAAACTAATGACCTAGTTAACATTGTCTCTAGGGTTGTACAATTGTGGCTGAAACGATAATGATTAATAACTAGTTATTTTGCTAGATATTAAGAGAACAGCCGTTTCACTTTCATCACTTAAATTTAAATCTTCTTGTGTTCTATATCAGCGTATCAACGTTTTCTGCATCAGGCATTCTGGATATAAAGACCTTTGTTAGTGCTGCTTGAATGCAGAATGAAACAGTGATGTGACATGAATGTGGAATAGTGGTGTGTGTGTGTGTGTGTGTATGTATATATATATATATATATATATATATATATATATATATATATAACTAGTTATATATATATAACTAGTTATAGTTATATATATATATGTGTGTGTGTGTGTATGAACCACATTTGTTGTTGACCAAAATGTAAAATGCGTCAGCGGTTCTGCACCAGATGGGTTTTCTAAGGAAAAACCTGCTAGACATTTCAGACTGCACAATAATTTCACTTCCTGTCAGTGAGTGAATATGCATGGAAGCATCTGCATGTGTTAAATGCCTGTTCACATATTCTGTATGTGTGCACAGACATTTTTACTTCCTGCATGTGAGCGCACACATGTGCCTGCACCCCACAGTGGAGAGTGCCCCACACTCTGCGCTAATGCAAGACTGTGGTTGGGTATTAATAATTCAGGCATAGCTGGGTGGAGCTTCTATTATTCATGGTTGGCATTGGAACCAACAGATAAACTGCTGTTAATATTAAGGACCAGCAGATATAGAAACGGACAGTCTTCAACACTTTCATGCTTGTCTCTATCCTCCACCCACTGCACCCACTCCTCTACACTCCCATAACTCTAACTAACACTAACTTTTGCTTATGTCCTTGCTCTTGTCAGCTCTGTCCTCTTCATTTGTAGCACTCTCTCTCTCTCTCTCTCTCTCTCTCTCTCTCACTTTGTATCATCATCTATATCTCTCTTTCTACTTTCCCCCCATGTCTCTGTTTCATTGTGTTGAGCTGTATCTCTCTCCGTCTCCTTTTTGCTCCATCTCTCTGTGAAGTCTTAATTCACATTCAAATATGCTTTGTTGGAACAAGATGTTTCTTACATGAGCCCAACACCAAAATGGTAATATTAATTTACAGTTAGAAAATGTTATGTAACAGAAAATAGAAAAGATATGCAGCTGGGTCTGAAATGTAGCTCAAATATATAATTGCTTCAAGAGAGTAATGAATAATAATTAGGGCAGCTACTTTCAATTTACTTTTGTTTTACAGCTATCAATCGTGTTCTGGTTGAAAAGACCAAACACTGGTTGACAGCCTGATGAGTGCACTGGATCTCATTTTTCATGAGAAAGTACAGCTCTGTTTCTATCTGTCCTTGTGTCTACCTTCTTTTTTGAGGATGCACCAACCGAATCTGCACATAGTCAATTTCTTTCTCAATTTGGGATTACTCACTGCTCAGGTAATCTCTATAATCTCTATTTTGAGCAAAACTAGTATTCCAGTGTCCTTAGAAAGTTGGATTTTGCCTTCAGCCTCTTCCACTCTGCCTATCTGGATCTCTTCTCCCTCTCTCCCCTCTTTAGTCCACAGTTTTTTCATGGAGAATTTTCTCCATGGTGTTAGTGCTTCTGCCACTGAATGCTTCTTTTATTGAAGAGATTTGCAGCTCCAGTCACCACTAATGCCACTACCATATTGTACCAGCACCCTCCCGTGGCTGCTGCTAATGACATTCTTTGTGTCTCCATCCCCATGCTTCGCCTCCTCCTCGGGTCTGAATGGAGGAGTTGTCATGTGTTGCCATCAAAGGAGGAGGAGAGGCCATGAAAGAGGCCAGGCACCCCCCCCCCCTTTTTTTTTTTCCTCCTCACTCTCTCTCTCTCTCTCTCACCCCCTGGGATGTTTGAAGCCACTTAAGTAGGTGTGGGACAGCATACATAAGGCTATGGTTGGAGAATGTGTATGCATATGTATGCAAGTGACAGCATATATTAGGGGGATGAGGGCATTTTGTGTGTACTTCTGTGGTTGTGTGTATGTTGTCAGTGAGAGTTCAGTAACATTGACAGGATGAGCAAAGGCTGAAGTGTGTGTGTGTGTGTGTGTGTGTGTGTGTGTGTGTGTGTGTGTGTGTGTGTGTGTGTGCGCGCGCGCGCGTGTGCATGTGTGCATGTGCAACAGCCAGGCAGATGTCCTGTCAGTGGAGCACTGAGCCTCCCAGAATCCCCAACTCTCTGGCTGTAGGCCTGCGTCCCCTCCACTTCCCAACCCTCCTGTCACCACTTTGGGAGCTTCCACCTCTTGTCTGCCTCCACATATCATTTTGCACTAAGGCCGCAGTAGTCTTCAGTCATTCTGTCCTTCTATTCTACTCTGCATTTTCACACAGACTCATGCATGCCTACATCAGCAGCAAGATTTTGTCTTCATCTAATAGCTAAAAGATAAATGGAGCCAAGTCTGTACAGCTGCCCACACACACACACACACGCATAACACTGCTGTTAATGTACTTTTGAGCATGAATCACTTTCTCAGTTCATTTGTTAACCTCACCAGTGCGTACTTAGCATAGACCTATGTGAAGAGCCTCATATCCTATCATTTTTAAAGACACTCTGGTATTTTTCATTGTTAACTATTAAAGGAAAAGGCCAATTCTGTTCTTATCAGCATTTCCCCTAAAGAGACTTCAGCCAACAGTATATTTGTCCTACTCTCAAATTTTGTCTGTATCCACGGTCTGATGAAAGAGCCATATTGTTACACTGGGACACATATTCTTTTATTATTTTCTACCTTGCAAGTGTGGTTTATTCTGAAACAACTCTACTGCATCCTCAATCTTTCAGAGTAGCCCCGTGTTGGCCATGCTACACTGTAGTGCTAGTTTCATGTGCTGGGAGGAATTAACTTAAATTAACTTGAATGAATTAAATTTTTAAAGGAGCAATCCTCAGATTTTCCACACTAAGGTCAGCTTACTATATTATTATAGTACTACTATTACTTACTATTATATTATAGTATTCTGTGGGTCTGGTGGTAGCCTTCTTAACTCACGAGAGATGCTGCTGAGTTGGATCATGGGAAATGTAGGATTCAGCATTTCTGGAGTTTTACTGCTACTAGAGACTTAAAGACAGAATATCTCAGTCTCTGGTGCTTTAATTTTGACGATACATTATTTAATCTGTCTCTAAGAAGGCCTCGGACTTAATGAAAGTGCAATGATAAATTGCTGAACTCCACCTTTGATATATTTAGTAGCATTAAGATTGCAGAAAAATATGTGATTTCACTGAATCTTCTTTTTCTTCTCAAGTCTTCTTGCATTTGGCATGCATTCTTACTTTAAATACAAAAACCACAGTGTAGAGTCCTGGAAACGGCACCCATCATGGTCCAAATATAAATGGGGAAATCCTGTAAGAAAAGTAGTACAAGCAGGCACACCCCCAGCAGGCAGACTCTTTTATGCAGCGTCTCCATAATGTATGCAATGATGAAAACGACTGCAGCCTGCCTCCGCCTGCATGGATATTGAGAGGATATAAATAGCCGGGGCTGGATGAGTGTGCGCTGAGACTGGAACCGCAGCACACAGAGCTTAAACAATAAGCCGTCACCACTACCCTTCCTCCCCTCTGCTTTCTCCAGTCCAGCAGCCTCCCACAGCTCGAGAGGGTGGGTGGGAGGGGGGATTCTCTCTCCCTCTTCCTTTCTTTCTTCCACTTCCTGCCTCTCTGCTTTTGTAATCTGTCATCAGTGGTGAGCCCGAGCCTGTCACTTGTTACGTCAGAGAGACAGGAGGGCTGGCTGTTTACCCACCTGTCTGTCTGTATGTCTGACTGTAGTGGGAGAGGTATATCTGTCACACTGCTCTATTTCTCATTCACTTAGATAAAAATAGGGGGCGACGGCTGTAGATTAGACACGCACATGACTCCTCTGCTCTACTGCAAAGAAATTGTGTTTTTTTTCCTCTTTTGCTCAGTTTAGAATTTCACCGCTTTCTCATTGGTAAATTGTGTTTTCTAGCATCACTTTAGACCATTTCTCTTTGAGTATAAAGCAGACTTTTGACTGGCATAAAGTTATTGTTTATAGCACAGCCTTGCTGTTTTTGTTTGCTTAAATTTGACGTCATAAAAAGTCTTATTTATCTACTATTTTTGTATTTTAGGGCTTTAAACTTTGTCGGTATTCCTGATCACATTCGGGGATTGGTGGTGAATGATTTGCTCAAAAGGATTCAGGCTATGTCAAGCCATCACGTCTTATTTTCATTTGTTAGAAGCAGCAGGACAAATGAACGTGTTTAGATTGTAGAAGTGTACTCTGAAGGTTGTTAGTTCAAATCCCTGAGCCATCTGGTGAATCCGTGCAGGGGAAACGTCATTAATCTTACATTCCTCTCCCCCAGCAACGATTAACAGTGAGATACCCTTGAGCAAGGCACTTAAATCTAATCCCTCTAGTCCAGCTGCTGGTTGATGCTAGAGGTCTGTGGTTGTGCTGGGCAGCATTTTAGAGTAATAAATGTTTAAATAAATGTTTAAAAGACCGCTAAAGAACCTCAACCCAGAAGACTGCATCCATCTGTCTTTCTCGGCAAGAGTTTCAGTGGGACAGGGAAAAGAGCACTATAGCTAAAAAAAAAAAAAAAAAAAAAGGTGAAGATCGCTAGAAATGTTTAATGTGGCAGATGGCAGAGGCAGACTCACAGTTGTAGTGATTGGGT
Organism: Seriola lalandi dorsalis; assembly: GCF_002814215.2. Classification (NCBI taxonomy): domain Eukaryota; kingdom Metazoa; phylum Chordata; class Actinopteri; order Carangiformes; family Carangidae; genus Seriola; species Seriola lalandi. Next base: position 4,743,455 of record NW_019525450.1, read on the forward strand.
GAGCCACAGTCTCTCTTAACTTCCTTCGTTGCATGATCATCTCCTTCATTATTTACCATCCCTTGCAGCTCTCTCCTGTCTCTCTGCTCTACTGGAGAGTTCAGTGTCCCCCTCTGTGCTCCTGTTCCTACCAGAATACTTACACAACTTCAGTTTCCTCCTCTGACTTCTCCCTGGTATAATTCCAGGAATCTCTTTCGGGATCAAGTATCTGAGCTTTTGTATATTTGATAATGCACTTCTAATCTTTCTTAGTATGGAAGGTTAAGGGTGATTTATGTGAAATTTTAACTCCTGGTTAAATTATTGGTACAGCATGTGCCTTTAAGTTTCATAATTGCTGTTACCCGCTTAGCAGCAAAACTGCACAAAACTACAAACATCAAATGTGGGAACATTCATCTGGACTGCGACTTTGATTTAAACATCGGTTAAATTTCCTCTGTCTCTAGTTAAGAGCAGCCAATATAGATGAACTAATCTGTGAACTGTATGTAATATACCTTAACCATATCACTCTTGGTATCAAAACTGTTGCTTGAAAACACTGTTCGTTTGTGTTTCTGTGTGGTGAATGAGTTGTACGTTTGTTTTGTTGCCTTATCCCTACACTGAACACTGTCTGTCAGAGTCATGTGATCACTGAAGCACAGGAGGCCCAGTAGCGGCTGCCTGCTGTGGTGGGAGACAGCTCATCCAGATGAAAAGGACATGAGGACACTGAGGCATACTAAATGTCTGGGGATACTGCTTCCATCGCTGGGCACATTATCTCTGCATTTGCACTAATTGAAGCCCACTTCCTGGTTCCTTGTAGGGGGTCGCTTGGCACATAAATGTACACGCATATCCACATTAAACGAGGTGTACACACCACATCTTCTCCCTGGAGCTCTACCAAGAACAGGGCATTTTGTGTCTCATTAATATAAAAACTGTTTTATGAGTGACGTAACAGCAGGCCAACTATAGGTATCGGATTGTAGCCTACTACTGTAGCTTGGCAAAACTAACTGGCGGCTGGTTTTAAGGCACAGGTTCTGAATACAGACTGTGTTTTTCTCTGTGGAGTGAGCGTTTTGATACTTTGTCAGTAGTTAAGACATGGATATCTCCCTTTCAGCAATATGTGGGAACTTTAATTCTGGCTTTAACCCTGTTGCATTGAGTAGCCTACTTATTGTTTTTGTGTTGAGTGCAGTCCTTAGGGAGAACAAGTCTGTCTTAGTGTGTTACTGGGTTTTAAAATCAAGAGGGTGTTGATAAAAAAATATTCCTCAGTGTTTTTCTGACACGTAATTAAAAAGTAACCGTCTTGTTGTCAGTTTAGATTACTTTTGCTGTATGTGTGTTAAGACAAAGGCAGCAATCAATGAAATGCATAATTAAAAATTCAAGTGAATTGTTAATAAATCCAGGTATTTACATACATTCAAATTCATATGGAAGCTGGTCCAGCAAAAATAGACCTGCCGTGTAAAGATATCAGAGTGGTTAAAAGAGCTGGGGTCTTGCGTGGCTGACAGACCCAGTGAACACAAACTCTCTCACATTCACACTCACACAGACACACACACTAGCTAAAATAGCAGAGGATTGTCTCCGACAGCCGCAACTGAGCCGGAACACGACGCAGCCATGCGCTCGGTGATCGCTGAGCAGGCATATAGAGAATGGAGAAGCAGGCTTTTTGTCAGATTGCATAGCACACTTGTCAGAATTGGAAGTTGGAAGAGGGATCACAAATGGGTTGATTTTAAATGAAGGAGCTGTGTCACTTGTGCTGATTAACAGTGACCATCATCACTGGTCCTTAATAAGAGCAGGAAAAAAAACAGTCAGCGATCATCTGTTCAATCATTGATAGTTGAGCTGATCGCCAATCAGTACAAGTCTAGTCTGTTCTGTTAAAAATAGGCACCTGCACTGTTTGTACGAAGTAACTGAAACTCAGTTTCAGCCTCAGCTGAATGTCTTTAATGTAATTGTGCAATAGTGACAGAGGTAAAAATGCAAATTGTGCTGAACGTCAAACATGAGGAGAGACACTAAAATGTATTACCTCACTTTTGTGCACAAATCTGAATTTGCATATTTCCCAACCAGGGTATCACATTTGTTCACTGTGTGCCGTGGGCACCACCTCACATATGTCATACTGTATATGGTCATAATTTTCTGTTGCAAACAAGTCTCCTGTCAGCTACTTTACATATGAGAAAATGCGATGCAGCCACAAGTCATTTGTTGTTGACAGTTCCATGCTGTCCACTCTGCAAAGCGTCCGTCTCTCTGAGCGTTTTTTGTGAGCTTATACTGTACATTTGCATAGCCAGTAGGTCACATTTCCATATTTTCCCCCGTTTCTTTTTGCTGCCAGTACACTCTACAATACAAACTTTGTACTGAGACTCGGTCAGGGTCCGGTCTAATAACTTAAGCTAAAAACTGCATTCTCAAAAAACCAACACAAAGCTGCAATGTAAGAACATTTAGTTCTGTGTATAGCCCTGTCTTTGCATCATACAGAGCACTTGTGTGGCATTACTTGACCAACCAGATGATGGGAATGTTGTTTACTGGTTAATGCTGTGTGATGGCAGCTGTTGTTTAATGCTGGCTCAGTAAATTGAATTTCGCCGAGGACAAATGATGACATCCTTATTTAAACAGACATATGTCTGGGCCATGCTAAATTGTCACCCCAAGTAAAAGCAGAGTTTTATAACCTCTTGACACTGTGCTAATAGCACTGTAATCTGTGAATGGCCCTGGGCCTGCCTCAGAGCAGAGCCTTATTTTTACATAACCCACAGCTTTGTCACAGTAGTTTTAGAAAACTGACAACAGCAGCCTCAGTTAAACTTGTTTATTTATCCAGGGAAAAGCTGACAGAGCAACAATCAGCTAAACATTCTCACAGTGGCTTGCACATGGTAGGTGTCCAGTACAAAGAGCACTGTGAGTCTTGGGTTGAGTGTCAGCTAATAAGACTTGGATTAGAGTGTAAGATAAATGCCCCGAATTATAACCCGTAATGTGCTGCTAAAGCAGAACTGTAGAGATCTGAGGCTTAACTCCATCAAGTGACAAATCTCTGAGCTGTTTCACTGACAAGGAACAGGGAGACTGGTAGTGTTAACATTAATGAAACAGGGAATGTGCTCTTACTCTATGGTTATTGTCTGTACTGTCACTGGATCAAGTCAGTTTCTCATTCAGTGTCAGAGCAGTGTGTATTTCTATGGTGTAAAATCACAAGAAAATAAAATGTTTACTAAACCGGAACAAATTTAACTGCATGAAGCGAAAAGAAGCACATTGAATAATGAGGTGTGGTCAGACAGATATGACAAGCAGAAACCCTCATGAATCAGACCAGCACCAGCATACCTTCAGTTTTAAAGTTATTGTTTGATCATCTACAATTTAAACCTTCTCTTACTTTAAAAAATATATTTTTTTTCTCTTTCAACAAAAAGGAAGCATCACCATTTTCAGGAAGACTTGTCTTTAGCAAGGCCCACCAGCCTATAGCAAAGACACATAGCTGATACATGATGCTTTTTGACTGTAGCTATGCTTGTGTGATGAGCAGAGCGGTGTAGCTTCAGGATTCTGGATGCTGGTGTTGTACAGAAACAAAGGATAATATTACTTTATTCTCAAAGTACAGTGGATATCAAGAACATGTCTCAGACGCACAGCCAGCGCAGGGAAATATTAATGTGGTGAAACGAGATCGCACAGGCACGCAGTAGATAGTAAACAAGCAACAGGACCCCGCATCCACTTTATCAAGTCCATCTCGATTTACCAAAGCAGCTCCTGTGCAGTAGGTTGATATGAGGCACAAAGACTTTTGGAGACAGTTCAAGTACAACATGATTTAGCATACACTCCTAGTGATAATGGAAATGGCACATAAGACACAAACAGTAGTAACATTACTGTCATCTGGCATAGCGAAGGAAAAGGCAGTGCTGCACTCTGGGAAGTACTACTTCAAAGACTGCTGGTCGGCGTGTTGCCATGACACTGTCACCAGCATCTCCTGTCGCACAGAGAGAGGAAATTAGGAGGAGGGGAGTGGAGAAGGAAGTGATTTCCACTGGTGTGTGGCATATCTGGTAGCTGGGGTGAACTAGAATGCTAAATGCACGCTTTGATGTGTGACCTTAACATATGATGATGAGCCATAAAGTTAGTCTTTTTATTAAAAAAGACTCTGGTGCTGGTGTCAAGTGCTCAGCTGGTCCCTGATCCTGGTTTGATTTTAAAATTATTAGGCCGTGCTCAGACTAATAATAGCACTGTATCAAAAATGCAAGGCCCCTGATTCATTTCATTGAAGCCATTGCATTCATAAAGTGGGACTACCACAGCAGAGGGCTTACACTAACATGAAATAAAATAAAAATACAGGCAAATCTGGAGAAGTTGATTCTGGCATTTCCCGCAACGCAGGGCATCATCGATGCAATCGATGCAAACACACACCTAGTAAAATCCTTTGCACTGAGGATCATTATGTTGAAGTAAAATATCGCTGCTCTGACAACTTTCCAGAGTTGTAAAATCCTGTCTCAAAGGGATATAAACTGTTGTGCAGTGTCTTGGTGTGTAATAAGCTTCAAACTAGGCTTACTGGTTCATATTTCATCTCCTGACAGGTAACTCGAGCAGCATACCTAAAACACACTTCTTTTCTTTATATTTTTGACACGCTACTATTATCAGCCTGAACACAGCTTTGGTTTTATGCGTAGATATTCAGTGGAGAGTTACTATACCCTCTTTCTCAGCATCAAACATGTATGGTGTCACTATACATTCATTCTCAGTATGGGTGTCTTCTCTGAGAGAAAGTGAAGTCTTGTGGCAGAGTGTAGACAGTGTCCATGCTCTGCAGTCTGCTATAGAAAATTGAATTGAAGAAGAACTCTTTTCACTCACTGGCTTTACTGAGTACCACTTGACTGACTTAAGAAGAGTGATGTGAGCAGTGTGATGCTGAAGCTCTTGAATAGCTGGCAGGCATTCCTCAGCATTGAAGAGCATTAAGAATAGCACTCATTTGTCTCTCCTATATTGTCCAGCTCGTGTGGCTGTGGGTTGGCGAGCCACACTGCTCTGTTCCAGCAGCAGTGCGTTAGACGTAAAGAGTGTTAAAGGGAAAGAAGCGCGTGCCCTCCGGGTGCACCGGAGCAGCCTGGCCTTGGATATATTTGGCTCTGTCAGTTTGCATACAGATCTGCAATGGTCTGCAATTAGGCTGTTTCCTGTTTGAACACAGGATATGGCAGTGCATTGAAGCTTGGCCATAGATGCTCTCAGAGAGCATGCCAGCCAGTAGCCAAGCCCTCTGAAGGAGATGCATCATTTTCATGGGTCTAAAATTACACAGTGCACTGAGTTACTTTGAGAGTGCTGGTGGGAAACAACTGGCTTACGCTCACTGGACAAAAAGTTCAGCTACTTTTCATCAAATAGACTAAATCACAGTGAAAACTATAGGCCCTATTAATGCAGGGCAAATCAAAGTGAGGGGAGAGGTTAAAGAAGGCATTTTTAGTTGGGATTATGATTAACTTGTTTTAGTGCTTTATTCACCATTTTATTGATCTATTGTGACCTGACTGTTGAGAGTGGCTGTAGTCGGTCTAAAGGGAAGCAGTGACCAGAGTACCCATGGTCACACTGGACTCCCAACTACAGCCCCTCCCATCCTCATATGAAATGCTGGAAAAATATGTGCAGCTACTTCCTCCTTTTTACTCACCTCCCTGCCCATTTCAACTTCCTGTTCTCTGACCTGGTCGGAAGTGAGATGCTTTGAATGGAGGCTACTGCGGGAAGCCTTTATTCACTTATGGATCAACCATCAAGCTATGATAATATTTAGCTTGTTGGAACCGATTTATCACTGTGTTTCTGATGATGAGGGGCTACAGTAAAAATCAAAAAGCCCTTTAAGGGTGTGTGACATATAAGAGACATGTAAAAAAAACACACACACAAAAAGACAATAGAACACACAAACATATAGGTTAATGTAGGCACACATGTAGAGACACACCCTCCCAGGCACACACCAGTACCCTCTATATTATTATACACACTTTCAGCCACACACTTTGACACACCCAACCACACATGGAAACTGAAACACAGATGCACACACTCTCATCACTTGCAGTTTATGTCTCCATGTTCTTTCTCCCTCTTTCCCCCTTCTCTTTCTCTGTACCCCAACCCCCCCCCCCCTGTCTCCTTGTCACTGGATCAAGGTCACCTTTTAAAAGTCTAGTAATTGGCTGCAGAAGCAAGATGCTCAACAGACTTCTCAGAATTTCATATTTTGCATCCAGTGACTATATTATTACTATAATTAAAGAGTTAGAAAGCCACCTCCCAGATAGCCATGTGTCTTTTAGCTGTCTTTTATCAGCAGCTTATTTTGTTTGTCAAAGGAACCAAAAATCAGAAACTGGTAGGATACATATGCAAGTCCAGGCATGTTATTGGATTTGAACCGCTGACCAAAGACAGTACCTCTATTATTTTAGAGCCGGAACACATTTTTTGACTAATCCACATACTCATTTATCTCCAGACACCTTTTCATAAAATACAAATGTACCCTCACTGGTTGACATGCAGTAAGATGCACTGATGCTTGTGGTTTTCTTTATGTGATAGTTAAAATGCATATTACACCAGAACCAGTGATTATAGACAAATCCATATCATAGCACATACTGCTACACGTTTTCTATATATCCCAGTTAAATATAATTCCCACCCTGACTGTAGAGGGAGCATATAGAAAAGAAATACAGTAAGGTCATTTGAAAAGGTCATTCCACTGCCGGTGTGGGAGGCAAGATGTGGTTATTTAGTTGTGCTTCTGTGACTTGTTTTCTGTGGACATGTACTACATTGTCAGCTGACGTCTTTTCTAAAACAACAGCTACACTTGCATGCACATTTTACAGACAAAGATAGATCAGGAATTAGGGCTGGGTATTGCCCCTGATTTCCCGAACTGACTCAATTCCAGTTGGCAAGGTCCCAATTTCATGCAATTTCCAAATCAGTTCGATTCAACACCGATTCGGCAATGGCAGTTGCAATTTTGCTTGAGAGTAAGAACTAATGCGGTTACTTGTACCATTAATCTGGTATTATTAAAAACATTAAATGTGTATGAGCCCATCCACGGGAGACTGTAAAAGGCATAGATTAAAAGATTGACCTCAGGATTTTATGAATCGATATCGATATTCATTATTCAAATGAAGATCGAATCAGAGAATCGATTTCTTTCAACCCAGCCCTATCCATAATCATCTGTAGTAAGAGATAAGTATATAGCTAACATTCATTCTTTAAAATGAACAGATTATTAGTTGTATTTCTAATGCCTTTTTTTTTTTTCTTTTCTTACAGCTCTGATGGTACTAGCTGAACACTGACCGCTACCTGCCTGAGGACACCTGCTGCCCAATTCCCTTCATCATGTCTGGGATCCACGTAAGTGAAGCATAAATTGCATATTTTTCACCTTTACCTATCCAATATACAGGTTTTTACAGGTGCTCCAGTAGGCAAACACTTTCAACAATACGTTTCATACAACTTTACACATCTAGACGAGAATCTACTCTGGAGTCAGCATCTGCTACTTTTTTTTTTTTTAAACTACAGTTAGAAGAACAGTCATCTCAATGATCATCTAAGGAAAAGCATTTGTTCACTTTTCTTTAACTAATCAAACTAAACCTGACATAATATTAAAAACAAAAGTTTCTATCTGTCTAAATGGGCTTTTCTCTTGTTCTGATACTTATTTGGCAGCATGTCTCCACTGCTGGGTGACATGCATGTTGTCTGGGTCCAGTGGCTTTCACATCTACTCTCTGAAATGTCAGTTGTTGTAATATTTGTACTGAAGGAGTTGATGCATATTCTTCTGTCACACATGTCTTACATATGAACACTTTAGATAAAAATGCATGTATAGATCTTTATAAGCACTGTCAGTAAAGCAGTTCATGTTTAAGGTCTTCTGTTTAACATCAATGTTCAAATGAATAAACCTGGTGGGTAATTTTCTCTAATACCAGCAGTCCGGTTTTATACTGTTGTTTAATATTGGAAGTTGGTTCATTCTCTCTAGATGAAAACAACACTGTAGTACACGCTTCTGTGATCCGTCAAGGTTTTTGACGGTGCTGATCTGTTTTCAACATCAAGAATCAGCTTTAATGCTCAGTAATTTCTCCATTGTTTGGTCCTGCCTGTGTTTTGTTGTCTGCAACCCTTTCCCACACTGAAGCTTCCTAATTAGTACTGAACTGTGAAGCTGCAATCCGCACTTCACTCACATGAAGTCACACTCAAAGCTCAAAGCTGTTCTATGGATAACACGCCACATTAATAAGGCAGAAGGTAATAAGGTCAAATGTGGATTTGGAATGATTATTTTCAATAATGATGAATGAGTCAATTAGTTGCTCTAAAATTACATGAAATAATAAAAGCTTCCATCATAGAGTCAACGTAACATCTTTAAATGTCTTGTTTTGTCCAAACAACAATGTTCACTAACATGCACGTGCATACGCACATTTGCACACACAAGGGAACCAGTGCAAGAAAGAAATCCATATCTCCAGCTCTGTTTTAATGCACATTGCTGGTGTGCACACATCCATCAAAGTGCCCAGCTCAGGTTTGGTGGTTTCACATTACCAGGCTGTCTCAGTGGTTTAACTGATGCCTTAGAGTGGGATTACTGTCTCTCCTACATCCTCTGCCTTCACATGTCCTTATCGATCCACTTTGTTTTCATCTGTCACAGTGTTTCACTACAGTCAGGTGAAAATCTTAAAATTTTTTTAAAAAAGAATTACCTTTTTAGGAAGATTTAGAAAAACCAACGCTGTGATCCAACTAAATGCTTTGAATCACACGATAACACAACAAAACACACACAATCACATCAAACGAGAGAGTGCAGTGTTTTTCCTGCATGAGTCAGGCTGTGAAACAAGCACTGGATTTATTCTTCTTCTGTGTTGTTTCTCACGCTCTCTGAAGTTTCCATCATGTTTTTGTCAGTCAATCTAAGTTGCAAGTAATTAATCATGTTGTAATGCTACAAACGTCGACCATGCCAGATTATTCAGGACATAACAGACTGTGGTTTGTTGCAGAATAAATGCATGATGGATTCAGTGTGGTCCTGGCTTTCCAGTGATGGCAGTCTGTTTCTAAAGTCAAACAGTGGGTGTCCGCAAGGATGTCATAAGGCCATGGACCTTCTTAACCCAGAAAACTTTGAGGAGCAGAAGTGTGACCTATTGGTTGTCTTACAGAACTTACAGAAGTTCAAAGATTTAGTAGCTATTGTGCCTCCATCAGCAGACCACCACACTGACTTGAACGTCTCTCCAGAAGTGAACGAAAGCTGAATGATGGTTTACATCTTCCTGTTGAGCAATGATGACGTACTTTATATAGATGACCTCTGAAATATTTGACTATGCCATTTCAAAATATTCACTGACTGATTAGTGGCACTTTCCTTTTAGGGAACAGGCATGTGGAAAGCCTTTGTTGTCTCTAAGACATGTGAATGTAACTTCAGGTTAAATTTAGGCCTTGATTTCCTTCCCCAGCTGCTTTGTGTGTTGTACCAGGCTATGTTTTAAATTACTAAAGATCCTCAAGGAAATTTCTCCAGCAATCATTCTCTCCAGCAAAACCGACCTTCATAAGTCCAGTGAAGTCCTTTGGTTCAAGTGACCACACGTGGAAATTATTAACAGCGGAAAAGAAAAGGTTTCTCTGTACCTACATAACCCTCAGACACGGTTGTCAGCAGTGGTCCAAACTCATTATGCCGTATTGACTGAGGCTGCATCAGACACATGCAGCTGTACTGTGTTTTGTATGGAATAAAGCAGCTTGTACAAGGACCCTACTCGCTCAGTCACATCTGCCGCTTTGTACTCTTGCTTTTTCATTTCATCTCATTCATTCTATTGAAGCATGTTTTTGATCACACGTCTGGGCTTATCTAACGTTGAAACTAAATAGACTCAGCATTTTCACCGCTGCTGTCATTTACATGTGTATATTAGGCAAGTAGCTGCCATTTTTACAGTATTCAGAGTGACTGAGGGTAACTACAGTATAAAACTTTAATAGCTTTGATGAGTTTCAAAGCAAGCCCTGGTAAGGAGTTTTCAGTAATGCAAATTTCTGAGGCGGTCACTTTGGTGTAGTGTCTTTATTTAATGTGTGGCAGAGATCCAACTTTGTATCATACAAGCTGCAGTAACAGGAAGGCTGTAACTAGTTGGAGAGATGTACATAGTTAGTCTAAGCTTAATTTACTTGAAAACTGTCTATTTTGATGAAATTCCACAACTAAACGAGGCAGCAATGGAGGATGGAGAATAAACAAACAGCTGAATTCCTGCGAAGTTTAACCAGTTTAGCAGATCTCAGTAGCTCCCATCTCAACTTCTTACTCTACGTTATGTTGCCTTTAATTCACATTTTTAAATGTGTTCAATTGTAAATTAGTTTATTATACAGCTTTCAATATGAATAATAGTGCACTGATAAGATGGACACCTAGAAAAACAGAGATACATTTAATTACTATATGTTCTACGTGCATTTAGACCTCTGCTTTTTATTTAAACATCTGTTAGAAGAGTCCAGTCTTTGGTATTAATTTGTTAGCAGTCATGACAGCATGGCTGGTATTTTTTTTCACTTTGTGAGTCTGTGTTGTGTGTGTGTGTGTCATCATGGCAAAATGTTGTCCTGGAGACGGCTTGTGTAGTGGGAACTACCACAGAGTACTTAGGCAGATGTTTATATGTCTGTCTGTTGATTTTGTCACCGCAATAGATCATATAAGATACAGTTACAAAACTTTACGTGAGTAGTTGAAATCAAAATGAAGGCTGAGTGGAGTGTGGGAAGTGGGTGTGGTCTGACCCATGAGTAATAATATAGTAATAACTACTGAGTACTCATGGGTTAGAACATCGACATGTGGACGGGCGTCACTGCTGATGTGATCCTATCGCAACATAGTCTCTAGTTTATTGTGTTTTTTTGGGTTTTATTTAGTCGACTGTACAGGTCAAACACATTCACAACAGATGATAAATCATCATGCAAAAGATTTAAACCCAGCAGTGTCCTGCTGTGAGGCTGTGGTGACAAAACAATCATGTCATAACATTGTGAAATAGAACTTACTGCCCTCTTTAATTATTTCCATGTCCTTCCTCAGTGTCTTCTCACCTCTAGTTTTGACTTTGCTGTTGAGTATTGTAACTGGTTTGGCATAAATAACTCAGTTCAGCTCCTGAGGCTAAACTCAGAGCTAAAGTTGAATCACTGTTATTAATGTCGGTTCCTCTCTGTCCTGTGTGATGCAGGCACCATGGTCGACTGGCACAGAGTGTGTAGCCAAGTACAACTTCCAGACTGCCAACGAACAGGACCTGCCCTTCTGTAAAGGAGATGTACTGACCATCATCGGAGTCACCAGGGTAAGGAAGCCGGTGGCTGAGCACACAACTTTCAATATGTCAATAACGTGCATTTTACCAAATTTTTCAAACTGTCCAAAGGATTGTTATTCCAGGAATGAGTCAAGTGTTCAAAAGTTTTTTTAATTTACTTCTTAATGAGGCTGCACAATTGATATTGTTTGTTTTAGTTTTCCCAGTTACTGATCATCAATCACTGACATATAGATATCTGTACGACTATGTCAGCATAAATGTTCCTGACCCACGTTCCTGTTTATGTCTCAGAAACTAATGTAGAGTGTATTAATGATTAAAAGCTAAATGGACAGCTTCCTCCTCTGGCTCGTAATAGCCGGCGTAGCAATTTCACATTACTGAACTGTGTCAGCAAACAGTAACACCAATAACTGAAAGTGGTGTGTGTCATATCTCAAGCTCAACTATGATCCAGTACCAGCAGTTCATAGTGAAAACGGGATGCTAAAAGACAACTAAAAGCTTACCCCCTAATGCTGACGTTCTAACAAATTAATATCACAACAACATGCTGCTAACAATCAGAGCTACCATGTACAAAACAAACAAGCTGCTTGCTAAAAGAAAAAAAAACGCACAATGTGAGTGAATATAATTCCATCAAACAGTCACTTCTTTTCTAGCTAGAGGCTCTGGTTCCCATTTGTGCCTCAGATAATACAGCAGCCCTCACTGTTTGCAGCAGCTTATTCCCACTAATATCTGTTTGAACCAGTGGTGATGAAGTGGATTGCAGCATCCATGCAATATGTGCAGAGTACTGTAGGTTTCTAATCCAACAGCTTTACCTCTGCTACCAACTCGGTGTGTTTAGAGAATGACTCTGGTTTATGTTGAGATGACTGCATACATCGAATATTAAGTTGTGTTGTCTCGTGTTTGGCTGTTTCAGGATCCCAACTGGTACAGAGCGAGGAACACAGTGGGCAGAGAGGGCACCATCCCAGCTAACTATGTCCAGAAAAGGGAAGGAGTCAAATCAGGAGGGAAACTCAGTCTTATGCCGTAAGTACCAGAGGGGCAACAGGAGAAACCCAACTAAACTTTGCAGGTCTCTGTGTGTGTATGGGCTTTCTTGAATGACTCACACTCAGACATTGTTTAAAATGAATGTCTTACACTGTCATGGTGTTTACACATCATTTTTATGATGAATAGCTGTAGACTGTTAACACTGAAATGTTGTATTTAGAAAGAACATTATGGGAAAATGACACATGATGCCAAAGTGCAGTACAGGAATAAGACAGTATTATTAAAGATGATAGCTGCAGATGTTTATGTGTTTCTGTTCACTGCCACATATGGTCTCCATCCTTTTTTAAGTGTGTGAACAAGTTGTTGTACCACCTTTCACTTCTGTTCCCTGCAGCAAGTGAAAACATAGTGTTGATTTCAAAAGTCAGACAATGCATCAAAAGATGGAAACGCGATTTCTTACAGTCTTTTGGTCTTCCTGTTCCTTCTCTTGTCGCTGTCTGGCTGCCACAGAGGCCAGGACCAGCTGCCTGCTATGTTTGAATCATGCTTTTTGAAACTGCTGCTATTTCAAAAGGAGGAAAATATAACGAGAGGCATATGCAAATGAGAGGAGACGGGGAAGCTGAGAGCGTACTGGCTGCTACAGTATTTAAACTTGACAGATTAGTAGAAAGTTTTTCAACTTCAGTGGTAAATGTCAGGAACTGTGGAGTTAGAAGAAGAGGATGGTCACACTCCTGGGAATAGTGATGCACTGCGAGATATGCTCCACTGTGAATTATTCTGAAATGGATGCAGCCGAGTTCATTACATCAGACCTCTGCTGAATTTACACATTTACTTCAGTCTGTCAGTGTTTCTAATGTTGTGTTAGAGAAAATGGTCGTTGTGTTTGTTCCTTTTGTTTTCCTGAGAGATATGTTTTACTTTGACAGTATTAGGTGATGTTCATTAGCTACTTAATTAAGGACTTTGAAACATTGTGTGACAACACAGTGAACTGTGCTTGTGCTCCATAGAGGAAATCTTTACACTACAAAGGGAGTTTGCCCAATGATCAATAGTCATGAGCGTGGTGGTCCTTTCAGCATTGTTTATGGAGCTCACAATAGTTGGTTGTATGACACTGTAACATTTAAGCAGCCTTTAACCTTCTTTGTCTCGCTTTATCCCCTGCCGCTGAAAGTTTGACTCTCTCCCTTTGCCACTCACACTGCCTGTGCACACCATCTTTAACATGGTGTGGGCAGGGAGCAGTTTAGTTAGCCCTGCACACAGTATGATTAACTAAAGTCCAATGCTAGCTGCAACTTTGCTAAAGCTCTGATTAGATTTTATTTTAGTTAGAGGAATATAAAGTTTTGGTGGCCGACACCAACATGTAATATACTACGGAATAAAACAACTTTTAAGCGCCGACTAACTGCTGTCACAAATTCTACATTTGATTTCACTTACTGGAATGAATAGTCTCCCAAACCTTTTGCCTGATTACACTTAACTGACCTCATGTCCTGACCGCTGCCTTTGACATCACTGCACAGTGAAGTTCCTCTGGACTGGAGGCATCAGCTGTAACCCACAGGGACTTGATGATTTAGTTATGTATGACTAACAGATGTCTCAGAGCAGACCTCTCCCTCTCTTCTAGGTCACATAAGGGTTCAGTTGTGCTCTTCTGTCCCATGCTCACCCTGACTTTTCAATACTCATCAGTAGATACAGTTCTCGCCTTCCTCACTGGCATGTAACAGCCTGCTCTCTCTGCTGCCCCCATGTGGCAGACATCTGCGCCAAATTCCAGCACCACCCTAAAGAAAGCTGGGGTGTTCAGCCCTTCTGTTCTACTTCCTAGTTCCCTGTTGTTTCCACCAAGTTGTTTACCACATTTTTTTGCTGTGATGTAATTTGTAAAAACTGCGGCTAATTTCTATGGACAGAACAACCAGTGTGTGTCTACCAAGGGGATATGTATCTCTCTGGGCCATCCGAGCTTGGCGCTTGCTCTCGGATTAGTGGGAGTTAAGGAGCTGCTGTCCATCGGAGAAGCTGCCTGCACTGATCTAATCAACTCAACCCATATTAAGCTGCTTTGCCACAAGGGCCTCGCTGTCTGAGGAGCCCGAGTACGAAGAGGAGGAGTAGGAGGTGGAGGAAGGAGTGACGGAGGCTGCCACAGGAAAATGGGCTAAATCAATTATAGCTGTTGATTACCACCCATTCAACGGCCAAGACGGATAGAGAGACCCTGTGGGCTGCTACTGTTTGCAGCTAACGCAACCTCTCACATGAGGAGTGACATATCGATGGGGGCGGTGCGCTGGTTTGTGGTTGAGGTTGCTGGGATGGCAGTGGGTTTGAGCTCGGGGGCCGCAGGTCTGTAGAGGCAGATGGGAAGAGATGTCGAAATTCTGAATTCTTACAATGGGACGTTTTTGTCATACTCCGCCTTTATTTTACAGTGTAAACTTAGATACTCCGTTACACATAGACATTTGCAGATTACAGGTAGGAACTCACGGTGAGAAATATCTGTGTTAGAATAGAGGAGATTTATGAAGACCATCGAGCAGTAGATGACAGTGTAACCCATCCATTAGTAGTCTATAGATGTATCCCCCAGGCCATATGGTGAGGCTGGAGCAGGCTTATACAGCTAGCTTCTAATTCAGGAAGCAAGAGCTTTATTTGTTCTCAGTTCAAACCAGCAGAACTCTGACCAACTTTTTCATTTAGCCCAAGCCTGAGGTTTTTTGTCCTCCTTTTACTCCAAAGTGTGTTAAATAGTCAGCCCATCTCCTGGTCTCTCTGACCTCAGTCAGGAGCGGGTGACTTGGTTCTGTCCTATCCACCACATCGTCTGAGCAGTTTTTGCATTTTCCTGTTATTGCAATGCCTGCGTGTCAGTTTCCGACTCTGCCTCTGCCCTGAGGCTTTGTGTGTGTGTGTATGGTGTGTGTGTGTGCGCACACCATGTTTCCTGTTGTTTGGGTTCAGGTACTTTCTCAGTGACTCCTCAATACCAGACGGGCCCCGCCCCTGCTCCACTCGAGCTGAACAGACTGGAAGTGCTGCCGGCTTCCCATTACCGCCCCATTCTTGTTTTTCACTTCTCTGTTCAGAGGAGGACTGTGGGATGTGATAGGTGGAAGTGAAGCTTTCTGTCTGGTTGAATTTGCAAATGAGTTCAGTGAAAATGAAAACATTACCATGATAATGTGTGGCCATCCAAACTATCAGTTTTATAATCTGAAATAATCACCTGCTTTCTCTCTTTTTCCCTTTTCCTTTGTCCTGTCCTTCCGTCTCTACCTCTCTTCCCTCCCTGTAGCTGGTTTCATGGGAAGATAACTCGGGAGCAGGCCGAGCGGCTCCTCTACCCTCCGGAGACGGGCTTGTTCCTGGTGAGGGAGAGCACCAACTATCCCGGCGATTACACCCTGTGCGTCAGCTGCGACGGCAAGGTGGAGCACTACCGCATCATCTACCACAACGGCAAGCTCACCATCGACGAGGAGGAGTATTTTGAGAACCTCATGCAGCTGGTGGAGGTGAGGGACGTATGGGAACATAGCTGCCATTCAAGTTCCTATTTTTTTTCTTTACATAATACTCTTGATACCCATAATACCCTTGGCTTTCAGTGTGGTTGCTGAAAAGGGTAATTGGCTGTCATTATCAGTGCCAATTGATCATCGTTCTCTAAAGTTAATAACGGTGTGAAGTGTGAGGCACAAAATGAGACTGTAGAGAGAGACTGTAAGGAAAGTTGTTTGTAGGAAAATGAAACCTTTGACTACTTCTTAGCATCCTGTCTACAATTGTCCTGAAAGTCAGGGGTGACGTTTTCAGGCTGCTGCTGCTGCTGCTGCTGCTGCTGCTGCTGCTGCTGGCAACGCTTTCTGTCCTAAAGCAGCCGCTGTTGCAGAAAATACAGCTGTTCCATAAACTTTATTCCACATCAGAGTTTTTTCTTCTTTGGAAGTCTGTAGGGCTGACATGATTAGTTAATTAGGAGATAAGTCATTCAGCAGAAAAACAATCAGAAACTATTTTGATAATTATTTGATTATTTCAAGCAAAATATTCCCCGTGGTGCAGCTTCTCAGGGGTCAGGATTTGCTGCTGGTTTTGTTTTAAGTGATGGACAAAACATGAAATTTGAAGATGAATTTCAGAATGATTGTTGCAGCTCCAGAGGCCTGTATTGACTTTTCTTTCAAGCAAAATACCCTGTCTGTTCCTATTCGCAATCTCTGCTTAAAAACAGTCAAAACAATTTAAAAAAAAACTTAGTATAAGAACTGTTCCAATGACAATGTGTTATTTATTTTACTTACAATTCTAAATGTTAATTACTGTGATTTATCTGTGCTGTGGTTTGATTACATAACGTCATAGACACAAATACACATGAACACATTCGATGTCCACTGGGAGATTCCCTAAAAAAACAAACGTTCACATTCTTCAACAAGCTGTCTGATCCTCTCACTCCCTCTCGGTTATCTGAAAGCCAGTTCAGAGTGTGTAGAGGGGAAGACAGGAGACATGATAGCAGAGGGAAGGAGAGAGAGAGAGAGAGGGAGAGAGAGAGAGAGAGAAGGGGGGGGCTTTCATCCTCAGATAAAGAGAGGAGCTGGATTGGCGGCTATCACAGTTTTAATTGGACCTCATCTCTTTGCCTTGCGGGGTGTTGGAAGTGGACGACAGGAATGTGCCAGCTGGCACTGAGACTATCTACATCCCTGGTGCATTCTTGTTATCATCAGCTCCCCACAATCTCTATCTCTCTATCCCTCTATCCCTCTCTCTTTCTCTTTTTCTCTCTCTCTCTCTTGTTCACACACTCTAGGTTTGGTTCTGCCTCCACTTCCTTTCTCCACCTCCCGCCTCCCTCCTTCTCCTCCTCCTCTTCTCGTGTGCCCTCGTGTATACCTGGCATATTGCTTTCTCTCCTTCTCCCTTTGTTATCCATCTCAACCTCTTACATTGCTTCTGCCTCCTTATGTTTCTCTCTCTCTTTCTATATCCTCATCCTCTCCTCTGTCTGAATTCCCCTGTGTCCTCTCTCTGTCTGTTTCTCTATAATAGCCTATGAGAGGATTCTTTGCATTCTTCTGTGTTTTTCCAGCTTGTTCTCCTGCTCTTATTAGCCCGTCACAGCAGGCTTCACTTAGACCTAAATATAGACTCACAACATATATGCATAAATATATACCGGCAGACCCCCACCTCCTTCCTGTAATGTATGTATGTCAGTTATGTGTGTCAGTCATGTATGCAGTGATACTGGTGAAGAGAAACAAAGATGGCTCCATATAGTATTTAGAGGGCTGTAAGAGCACAGTGAATGTGCTGTCAGCTACAATTCCTGTTTTGTATTTTTACCCCTTGGTTACACCCTTCTCTGTTAATTATATATAGCAAGATCTTGATTTCTCCAGGACCATTGTGTAATTAAAAAATATTTTCACGCAGTAAAAGATTAACATCCTCCACGATGATATAGAAAAACAACAAATGTGATAACACATGATGTAGCTACATCTCCATAGCACGCTGAAGGCGGTCTGTGTGTTTGTGGCTTCATTTGTCAGCTTCAGTGCTGAATAATGTAAAATAAAAAAAGGGAGGGGGGGGGCTGACCCTTCCTTCACCATGCTGCTCCCTGGTGGTTGTAACAGTAAGTCACACTCACTCACACTGGGGTCAGCTCTGCTGTGCTGCAGTTGTGTAACCTTGGTTTTGATGGTGAGAGAGCTTCTTCTGCTTTTGCTGTTTTATTCATTCAGTGGTCAGACAGAGGTTTGGTGTCCTGTGTGACTTCAGCTGTATGTCCAAAAGACAGTGATTCACTGTTTGTCTCTATTTTGTCATTTTTCTATCTTTCCAATTTGAAAGCACTTGATTTATTTCTTTTCTTGGATCTGAATATCTCCAAAATGAGACGTTTGCCTGATTTATTGTTGACATCCAATCTGATTTTTAAGATGATTTGTTTGGTTTCTTGTGTTTCTGGGGGTGAAAGCTCAAATGCATTGACCTCTCCCACACCCACACACTCTCACTCTGCTGCTGGTTCCCACAGTAAATGATCCCCAACTCCACACCTCCCAGCACAGGAGTTACTGCAGAATCTATAGATGACATTAACACTGTGGATCTCCAGCAGAAGTTTATTCATTTCATTCGTGTGATCTTGACACCACTACAGCTGTGTGAGGGCGGTGCAGGTGCTTTGGATTTTAGTGGCTTGTATTTATTCTGTTCATGGTTAGTTGTCTGACATTTTGAGGATCGATTGATCATTTCAACAGTTAGCCAAGGTTTTGGGTAAAATGTTTGTTGTTCAAAAAATTAAGATTTGCTCCATATTGAAACTTAATCATTTGAAAGAACCTCCATCATGTTTGCTAATCTATTCGTTTTGATTTCCAGCAGCAACAGCTTACAATAAAGCAAGGCCTCGCTCCTCCTCTTGTTTTATTTCATCTTTTGTATGGAAATGAGACAGCGGTTCTGTTGTCCCTCAAGACAGAAACCTTTAACTTTGATGCATGTTGATAAAAGTTAAACCTTTCATGCTTTATTTCTCTGGTGAAGGTGAACACCACTGATATCCCAAACATATCAAATAGAAGGAGCTCCTCACATCAACTCCCAGCACAGTCTGAGGCTTCTTTTCATCACCACCTTCATGTTCTTCTGAGGAGCGCTGCTGAAAACATCAGCCACTGCTCTGTTTTATATATCAAAAGCTTGTATACAGTCTCATCCATCAGGATTAATTTATGAACATCAGTCCCTGATCACGCTTCTAGGTCTAAGCTGGAGTAAGAGTGAGCTACTATTTAGTGCAGGCTTTTATACATTTGATTCTTTTAGATTTAGACAATGAGATTTAGAAACATGGATTTTCATTGTGTTTTCTGACATTTAAACATACAGACCTTTCTCTTTTGGCATTAACATTTTTGTATATATTTCTCTTCCCCTCTGTCTCCAGCATTACACCAAAGATGCTGATGGCCTTTGTACCAGGCTGATTAAACCCAAGTTGATGGAGGGAACAGTGGCAGCGCAAGACGAGTTCTCCAGGAGTAAGGACACACTCAGCTCATTACACTGCTCTACAGGGACACTAATGCACACAGGGACATTACTGTGGTTGTCTGTATATACACACAATAAACAGACAAAGCCTGCGTCTTCTTCAAAGCTCTGCTATCATCCCAAGTCCTAATAGCATTAATCAACAGAGGGTAATTAATCTTTCTGTGTCTGGGGACGACTGCTGGGCTTCACCAGCTCTCAAGGTCAATCTGAGTCTTCCTCCACCTCTGTCTCATTCCTCCTCATGTACCCGTCTGACCCGGCAAATTCTTACACCAGAAAACTGAAAAAAAGATAAATGTAGCAATAAATCAAGACTTTTTCTCCCAAATGAGAGATCCATCATTCATAAAGTGGGACTTTTGCTCTGACCAGAAGATAGCTGCCATGAATGTGAATCTCACCACTGAATATTTTAATGCATTTGTTGAATAGTTTAGTAGTTCTGCTTCTTGGATGTCTTCAACCTTTTACTTTCCAATCTTATAAATTTGGTCGAATAACAATACATTTTACGTATTTCTGCCTTTTATAATACATGCTATTCCCTGGAGGTTGTACAATGACACATGAGAGTTATAGTTTGATAATCAGGCAGATGATTTTATTCTCTGGCTGTGAGGTCTGCTAAGTGTCTTCCGTCCTCTCTTGGCAGGCGGCTGGGCCTTGAACAGAAAGGAGCTTAAACTGATTCAGACCATTGGCAAAGGGGAGTTTGGAGGTGAGGAATTGAATTTTCAATGATCTCCACATCATTTAATTTCATACATCAGAGCCATAATGATGATATAGACCAAGGTCGTCTCAGATATTGTACTGAAACGTCACCTCGTCTGCATCCTTCACAGATGTGATGGTCGGAGACTACAGAGGGACCAAGGTGGCGGTCAAGTGTATCAAAAATGACGCCACAGCGCAGGCTTTCATCGCTGAGGCCTCCGTCATGACGTAAGATCCTGCAGCTCTTTCTTTGTCCTTCACACTACATGTGAAATATGTTTGTGTCTGTGTGTACACAGGCACGTTGTCCTCTTTTAAGTGTAACACTGTCCTCAGTCACTGGCTACTTTTTTCCCAGGTTTTTGAAGAAATTTGATTTTGTTATGGGCAGGAGGGAGACGCTGTCTTCTATACATCTCTGAGTATTCCTTATGTTCTCTTTTATGCTAACTCTACATTTTTATGCCTCGGTTTCTGTGTTTGTCCAGGCAACTGAGGCACAACAACCTGGTGCAGTTGCTAGGGGTAATTGTTGAGGAGAGGGGCAGTCTCTACATCGTCACAGAGTACATGGCCAAGGTCAGTCTCACTAACGTTTTAGCTGTTCTTCTCAAGAGAAACACGTAAAACCTCTTTTACAAGCCCTTAAATGTTTAGAAACATTTGGGAATGGTATTGAAAATGACAACAATTTAAGTTAATATTACTACTAACTTAAACAGCTTTTCCACAGCAAGTCCAAATAACAATAGTCATATTTACAGGACAAAATCCTGTCGTGTTTGTAGCCACCCCATAGTTTGAATTTGTGAATTGAAATACTGTAAAAACTGAAACACATTCCACACTTTCTTCACTGGAGCCACCCATGATAAAGTGTGGTCTCCTCCACATGTTGTATTAATGGTGTGAACTGTGTCACAGGGCAGCCTAGTGGACTACCTGCGCTCTCGAGGACGGACTGTGCTGGGTGGAGACTGCTTACTCAAGTTCTCACTGTGAGTCCTTTTCATCTTTGTACAGACGCTTATTAAATTTGTTCAAAAGACAAATGTTTAATCGGCACGGGTCTAGAGCTAAGCTGTTGCTCTCTAGATGACAGGATTCGAAATGAATTTCAAAAGAACAGTGTCACACACTTGACTGGCAACATAAAAGAACTGTTTGTTCACACGAGCGACCGTCATGCAGCTTGTTTGCCTTGATAAACGGCTGCTTTATCTGCAAGTCAAGCGCCTTAAAGTCTTCATTTATTTTTAATTTAACAGTCATTTAGCTCATGCTGTAACCCCCACACAAGTTAAAATGAGCGCAGCCATTACTCTCAGACCAGTAGGCATAAATACATGCATTCACAGGGAAGAATTTCATGATTAATTTTCAGTGTGAGCCATGTAACCCTAGAGTGAACTTGTTAGAAAGTTGCATGGGAATAGATTTTAACTGGATGAACGTAAAGAGAAGGAAGATTGATTTAGCTCCTTTTCATGATAAACTAATTTTAAAAAGTCTTGTTTGTCCCTTGACAATTTAAATCAGAGTCCAGTTTTTCCCTCCCGCCTCCACCATCATTTTGCACTAGTTCTATTTCCGCTGTAGTTGTCATTTACTCTGTCCTGGTATAACAGTCATAACCGCAGCAACAGATTTGTCCATGTACAGTCCAGTTATCTTAGTCATCCCGTCCTCACTCATCATTTCTCCCGTCAGTGACGTGTGTGAAGCCATGGAGTACCTGGAGGCCAACAACTTCGTCCACAGAGACCTGGCAGCTCGTAATGTGCTGGTTTCCGACGACAACATCGCCAAGGTCAGCGACTTCGGCCTCACCAAGGAGGCCTCCTCCATACAGGACACTGCCAAGCTACCCGTCAAGTGGACCTCCCCCGAAGCACTAAGAGAGAAGGTGAGAGAGGACGGTCAGCAGACTGATGTGCTGTTGCTTTCTTTGCATTTGTTTTCACCTACTTTAACTTGAGTTTCAGGCTGTAAGATTTAAAGTAGTAGCACAATTCTTCTTATATTGTTAAATAAGGCTACCTGATCCTCTGAGTAAAAGCAAAATGTCACACTGCAGAGTTTAATGTCAAAAATCAGCAGACAAGCAAACAAATGTGGAAGTGTCGGTAGTCATATTAGGGGACCGAGAACAACTGGAACAGATTATCCAGCTGCCAACGAGGTGTCATCAGAGCAGCACCGTACTGCGACAGAAATAAAGAGGGAATGGATTCACATTTAGATAAGTTAGATGCTATAAAACGTCTAAAGCAATTTAGATGGGAGGAGAGCAAGAGGATGTGACTGTATCAGAGTTGGACGAGCGAATATTATTCTGTCAGTGATGTTCTACTTGACAGAAACCTGCAGACATATAGATAGTAGGGCAGCTGAACTCAATAATTTGCTTAATTGCCTGCCAATATAATCAGAAAGTGTAAATACATTCAGATTAAGGCATTCTCATTCTTAAATCATCCTGTGAAGAGAGGCAGACTATCAGTACATGACTCATACAACAGATCTTGTGAATTGTGTTTGTACCAAAGAGGAAATTCAAACAATGAAAAAACTTGGCAAATGAAACAAGTTCTCTTAAACCAGTCACACGTGCCATTAAAGAACGGAACTCGTGGCACAAGTGGTTCTTGCATGAGGCCCAGTGTGTTTATAAAATAAATGTGGCAGATTTGAGATAATAGTTTGTTCCTGCTGTTTTGTTAATCAGTTCAGGTGGACTGAACTTTCTGTAACAGCAGAAGCTCAACTGTGCAGTTTAATGAAGAGGCTGCTGCTCCTCTGTTTTCTTTTATTCTTTCAATCTGCATGTACACACTCTCTACAGCCCGTGCTTACGTTTGAACATGTTTGGTTTCACTTATTACATTTTTAATATAGACTCGGGCAAAAAATGTTACAGTACTATCACTTGGTTATTGTCATATTCACATATCCTCACTTGAACTCCTGAAATAGCACTAAACAAATAAACAAAGATCCAGGTTTTATGGACAGAAGAAGACAATAAACCTAGCTGCTCTCTGAATGAATTTATGTTCCTCTTCTTCTTTTTTTGTCCAACAGAGGTTTTCCACCAAGTCGGACGTCTGGAGTTATGGAATCCTACTTTGGGAGATCTACTCCTTTGGGCGCGTGCCTTACCCTAGAATTGTAAGTACCTGAACACCAAGTCTCTGTGGATCACTGAGGTCTGAGGTGTACCAGCAGATGGCAGGCTTCATTGCTGGGACCAGTATTTTTATTTATTTTTTATTTATTTATTTTGAATGAAATGTCTTGTGTCGTCAGAGTTGACCTCAAAATAATTAGATTTATGCCATTTAACTGCTGGAGCACATCATGAAAATGTGACACATTACGTGCTGCAAATTATGAATTTAATTATTTCTGCATGCTTCACCTCTTGTTACATTTCCATTACCATACTTTAGTTGTTTGTTGTTGTGGAGAAAAGCTGTTGCCTGGGATGTTGGGGTGCATTTGAGTCAGTTCGCTTAGAGAATCTGATTTTAACTTTGTTATGTTTGTGTGTCTCAGCCATTGAAAGAGGTGGTGCCCCGGGTAGAGAAGGGATACAAGATGGACGCCCCAGACGGCTGCCCGCCCGTGGTGTATGATCTGATGAAGCAGTGCTGGACCCTGGACCCCGTGGTGCGGCCCTCCTTCCGCATGTTGAGGGAGAAGCTGCAGCATATCAGAGCCAAGGAGCTCTACCTGTGAAGAGGAGGCGTGGGAGGGGGCGGGTAAGGGGGGGGGGGCGAGACGCAGCCGAGCGCAACCGTACAGTGGGAGGAGGAGGAGAAGAAGAGGGACCACAGCGCCTTCCTCTTGCCTGCCCAGCCTGTTGACCTGTGGGACTGCCTTACTGTGCCCCCCTCCCCTGACCTCAGACGTCCACCAGCCGTCCTCTGCTTCCATAGAAGGACTGTTTTCCTGTTTGTGTTGTATAGCTTTTGCCAGACAGTTTCCTCTTCTCTCGATGGGCCACTGCTCTTCCCTCCTTCTATATCTGCTGCTGCTCACTCTCTCTCTCTATCTCTTCTCTCTTGGTCCAAGGTTCTCTTCTTCCTCTACTCGGAAGATCTCCTCTCTTTCTTAGTTTTTCCTTCCCTCCTCCTCCTCTCCTGGACATGGCATTAACTGGAGGGGAGGCTGGCCTTTTCCTCCACGTTTGTCAGGTGCTCTTTCTTCTTCCCCTCACCCCTCCATCATTCCTTGTTCTTTATATCACCATGTGGCTCAGCATGCCTTTCAGCCCAGCTCTCTTGTCATTCCATCCTTCCTTCCTTCGATCCCTCCCTCCCTCCCCCTCGGCGTGGTGTCAGGTGTGGGGCCTTCGCTCTGTGCCAAAGTGCCTCCAGTCTACAGAGCTCCAGACTTCCCTCCAGCACTTCTTTCAATTGGACTGTTGTGGTTTATTTTGTTTTTAATTACTTTTTTTTTTAAGGAATCTTTTTTTATTGCTTTCTTTTTTCAGGGAGGTTATCAAACCATTTTTTTAGTGTTGTCTCCCCCACCTCCACCATGTCCCCATCAGACTGGATTTTTTTGTTTTTCAAATGTCCAAGAAGAGAGCGTGAAAAGGAAGAGAGAGGACATGGGAGCCAGTATCATATTCGTCCTCCAACCAAGACAGCCCCGGAGGAGCGGTGGGGGGGCAGGACAATAACAGGAGGAGAAGGGGGAGAGGCAGTTCACAAACATGGTTGATTCATCATATGTGGGCTTGTTTTTATATCAAAATATATTTAAAGGATTAAAAAAAAAAAAAGAACAAGGAAAAAACTGACTGGGGCAGAGAATTTAAAAAAAGGAGGACTTTCAGGAGCCAGGAGTCTCTTGGCGTTAGGAATGTTCAGTGTCTCTGTGAACGCTGGGGTCGGGGTGGTGCATGCTATGTGTGAGAGGCCTTGGGTTCAACTGTCAGTGCTTTCAATGTTTATTGTTTTATTATGCTATCATGATTATGAATAAATCATTCCATCTGAACAGTGTGGAAACACCTGCATCATTGAGTGAGTGAGTGAGTGAGTGAGTGAGTGAGTGAGTGGGTGGGTGGGTGAGTGAGTGAGAGGTGTGATCTGGTGGAAGCTGAATGTTTGGCTTTAATGAAATTTCTAATTTTCTGATTTATTACTTTAACTCAGGAAAGTTGATAGAGACATATATATATATATATATATATATATATATATATATATAGTATTGCCATTATTCCATACATCCACACACACAGGGGTTTGCTTGTTACAACCCCAGGTTACTCAGCAGCTGCACTGGAGCAGATCAGGGTTAAGCATATATAATATATATATAATATATAATATATATATATATATATAATGGATGATAAAGAGGAGTAAGGGTTTGTCCTTTATTCACTCCTACCAGGTTTCCATTGACCATAACACAACGTGAAACTAGTGTGTATGATTTACCTATTAAATGAAAGCTGTTTTTTTTGTGTTTTTTTAGCTGCTTCTGTGTTAGTACCTTTTCAACTGTCTGCAGATGAATGTGAGGTTGTTGGGGTGGCTTACAGGAGGGAAAATACTTAATTAATTTTCTGTATAAAATGCCAACTTGTTTTTAGACCCCCCTGCCCCCTCCACTCACACCAAGCAACCCCGAAAATAGTTCTTTGATTCAGCTCTTCAACACTCCAGCAACTTGTGACAAGGATCATGAGGCAAACTGACTTCTTCAGACTGATGCTCTAAAGAAGCGTTTCTTGCGTATGTCTCAAAGCCTGATCTCTTCACAGATGTACGGCTATAAATAATCCTCCTGTGATCATCTTTTGTGAGCAGAAGTTTTGTGAGCAGGTGGTGAAGTGTCAGCAGAGCCGTATATGTGTGAAGCAGTGTTAGTGTTATGTCAGCCGAGCAGTTACCAGCAGTTAACACGGGGCTGGGTTCACTGTGCCACCTCTGCTCTTGGGAAAGTGTCCACTTGCCCCCAGTGCAGTGACTTACAGGCTGGGATGAAACCAGCAATCCTCTTGTTTCACCGTGTTGTGCTTCCACTTTAACTCATTCAGCTCTCATCTTTTTTTTTTTTTGACTTTTACCAAACCCTGCCCATCTCTGTATCTACTGGCCCTGCAGCAAACAGTTTGTTTGGGGCATAGTTTCATGTGATTCCTATGAATTTTAATGGCAGTGACAGGACGGTAGCAATGGGCCTGGTTACATAAGCAAGGCAGTTTGTGCTCATGGCCAAGACTGTGCCGCTGTCAGGACCTATCACGCCAGCTCTAATTTACCATCCTGCCATGGCCACACGAGACGGGCCTGCTGCAGAGCCCCATCCCACCCACCCGCCCAACTCAGTTTGTCTCCTTGGCTCATTGGCAAAACTTACAGCTCATTAGGCGTTTTCAGTTTTCATTTTTGGATGTTGCCTGGCTGCCAAAAGTCACCACCGGGAGGCAACGTACAGTCTGAGGGGAGCTGAGAAGGAGCAGCGCTGAGATTAAATTGCAGTTGGTAGAGAGTTACTCAAGATATCAGACATTACATTCGGACATGGTCACATTCCAAGGCACGGGTCAGAGGTCATGATATTCAGTTTCTTGTTCAAGGATGCTTTGTTTGTGCTGGATACTGTAGTTGCTGTCAAGACGGACACTTGTGATTCTCTCTCGCCTCCGCGCATCTGCCTCCATCTCATTATATTCTTTCCTTCATTTTCACATTCACAGCAAAGTAAACCATTGTAATTTTACGAAACATGATGAATTATAATACTACATTTAAAAATGTAAAGCCCAACTTGAGGTATCACTGTGACGGGAGCTTGTGGTGACAGGAGTGAGAGTTAATGCACTGCTCTCACGTCTGGATGGCTCGGTCTTTCGTTCACACTTAAGTAATCCTGACAACCACACAGCTCCACGCTCTTAGCAGGCACAAGCAGGAGGATTGATGTGTTAATCAGCTTTCGATAAGTTATGGATCTGAGCTAGTGACAGCAGCCAGGCAGAAGTCGACGGCAACAAATTAGCCCCTGAATTAATCTGATTATGCCAAGCCAATTTTGTGGGCGGGTCCGAGGAAGATGGGCGACGCACATGTCTTTTTGTGGAGATGACATGTTGCGTTGTCCTCCTGCGCATCAAGCCGGACCTGACAGATGTACATGTGTGACAGAATGAGGGTGACATAGTGAGGTGGGGGTGGAGGGTTCAGGTGTTTTTTTTTTTCTTTTTCCTTTTTCCTTCAGTCTTGGCTTCGTGCGCTGTTTCTGGGTTACTTCATGGCAGATTTTCTTGAAGCCACATGACTCACCAGGAAAACACACAAATCTGTGTGTGCTGTGTCTGGCCCGGATCACTCAGCATTTACGTTATATTTACTCAGGGATTTCTTTTTTTTTCCCCCAAGCATCATAATTTTTGCAGCACCAGCCTGCTTTATATTTGCACAGATGGACTACTTCCATCTAGAAACTCACCAGTGAAACCAGTCATTTCTACTGGAGCAGCTGGAGATTACAAACATTGATCAAAGGCACCTCAGTACATGATAACAGGAGTGAGTCATTCTGACATTTTCCCAGGTTTCTAAGGCTTTTAATGACTAAATATGAACCCATTAAACCGCTGCATGTTTCCCACTCACTGTGTTTACATCACTGAATAACATTTTAATCATTTGTTGTTTGATCCTGGAACCGGAATCAAATTAACTTGCACTCTCGAGTTAGATGAAAAGACACTGTCATGTTTATACACTAAACATGAGGCGAGAGCCTTAGCTTAGCTTAGTTTAGCATAAAGACTGGAAACAGCTAGCCTGGCTTTGCCCAAAGGTAGGGGTCACTTCATCATCTCTCTTGACTCTCTTTCCTTTTAATTCTTTCTGTTGCTAGCCTCCTATTTACCCAGCTCATTACATCCTTTAACCAAAATTGTACTGTTTTGCAAATGATTTGTTGGCCCACAGTTTAGCAAACCATTGATGTAGAGATGTACTATATTAACTGAGGCACTGGTGATAAGGTTTCGTTACCTTTTAGTTGTTTCCTGCTGTTTCTTGTCTTTATGCTAAGCTAAGCTAACTTGCTGCTGGCGGTATAGTCTGTATCCTACAGACAAAAGAGTGGTACCGTGTCATCCACCTCCCATCAAGACGGCAAATAATCAAATATTTCCTGAACTCAGTGACGCAGCAGATTACTGGGGAGAATCTCTTGATACCCCTGAATTACTGACACTGAGGGGTTTGTTTACACAGCTCCAGCATTGTCACTGAGTGAGTGTGGGAGTTCTCCATTTTCAGCTCATTTTGGTGACAAGGAGCGGCCGTGGAGCTGACAGGAGATGAAGGGAAATGATATTGACATTATCAGGCCGACATGCTGGATGGCTGTGTCAAAATGTGCACATGGCCTCGGTGACAGAGATCTTTTCACATGGACACATCACTTGGTCGCATTACACGCCTTTTTCTTTCTGGATGCACGCCTCGACACCTTGCTGCGCAGCCTGAAACTACGCTGTTTCCTGCTGCAATTAGCTTCTATTTGGGGACATTTGCACAGACAGGGAGGTTAGCCTGTCAGACATGGGTGCCACTTTTTTTGCCCTTGTGTGGATCACTGCATTCGGGCCCTTGTGCTGTATAGCAGCAGTGTAGTGGTGTTGGTGCTTTGAGCGGCCTGAATCACACCCCCACTGGCCACGTGCAACATATGGAGTTTATTCCACTGCACGCTCTATTTACTCTGATAGAGCATCAGTTCTGTCTGCCACATGAAAGTCGACGTATTCTGACGTTCTTCTCAGTCACTCTTTTGTCCTTTGAAGCCTTGAGTTTCTGTTGATGACATTAAGTGCTGCAATAGAAGCTCAGTTGTACCAACAACTCAGTGTATTTTTCATGTCAGACTGCAGGAGGCATGACCGACCTTGTAAACTGAGCCACTCATCAGCAGAGCAACAGTCCATTGACTCAGAGACAGAAGGGAGCCTGACCTCAAGAGTCAGAGAGCGTCATCAGGACATCCTGTACTGAAGGAAGCTATAAGTTAGATGTAGGCATTATGAACTTCTGTTTTATTAATAAATATTTATATAAAGATTCTATTTTACATTTGATACACAATGCATACATGTTGAATTAAACCTCCTACAGGAAAGGTTTTCCCGTCAAAACAAATTCCACATGGCCACAGTGAGACGGTTTTTGGTAGCTGTCATCACTCCTCCTCTCCATATTAGCTCCATCCCTAAAACAACTTTTTGTAAGTGATGGGGAACAAAATCCACAGTCCCCGTTCTGCCAAACCTAATATAAGGCTTCAGCAGTGTGTGGTAGACAACCCAGATGGAAAGCTTCCAAAATTGTCTTGTCTTTTTATTGCCTCTTTGTATTTTCATGCACTGTTTCCTTACTGAGCTACAGCAGAGGGAGAAGAACACATACTCGTGATGATACCACATACTGTACAGTAGGTTGTAATGAAGCTAAGAGTCTACAGCAATACTATTTAGCTTTGTGAGGCCGTATGTAAGCGCAGCGGTGCTTTGAGCTAAATGCTAACACCAGCATATCATTTGCTGGCTGATAGACCAAAAATATTAACCACATGGTGGCGCTAGATGAAAAGTCAGGGGATCACTTATGTAAGTAGGATTCATCCTCTGAGGACCATGAACATCTGTAAAACACGCAAGTCACGCTTCTCGCATTATGGTGATACAAGAGGCACGAGGTGCAGATACCTGAGCTCAGAGTTGCATTATGAGTTACAGGAGACGGTGACATTATATTTTTTTAAAGTGAGAACCAGTCATTGGTGCAAAAGAAGTTTACTGAGGTTCATGTTTGGCGTGGTTATCAACCAGCAAAGCAAAGTAAGCTGTACATTATGAGCATTACCATGCAGTGGTCTCCATTTTAACAGAATATTGTAGTTAAAATGCAGTTTGGATTATTATTAAAGTTTGATGTTAAATCTGGTTCGTAAGAGCTGATGGCGTCCTGCTGCTAATCAGAGCTCAAGCTGTGGGCCACACAGTGTTTTTGGGAGCTCAGTACTGGAGACAGATAACACACAGGCTGTGTCCGACAGCGGGCCTGGCGGATGACAACGCAGCAGTGATGTAGTGACGAACTAATGTGAACCAGTGTGTGTTTCCTCTGTCGGCCCACCCTCATTGTGTCTCACTCTGAGAGTCGGTGTTGGCTCACAGACAGAGGGAGACTGGAGAAGGGGGATAACAACCACAACAAAGGCGAGCCTTGTGCGCTGAGTTTCACGTAAACAGTCCCTGCTGCCTGTGATGTAACACCGGCCTGCTCTCCGTACCTCCTCTTTAAATAACCCAATAGTTGCCCTGCAGTGTTGGCTGACATGTTCATTTGACTTTGTGAAATATCAAGGTTCCCCGAGTCGCAGAGAACATGTTTTCTGCACCGCTTGTCAGCATGAATTTGCATTTTGCTCTTGACATTTCACCTCCCCCTGCCCCGGGCCCCCCAGCCTGCTAGTTGCCAGCGGGGAGGGGGGCTGTGCCATCACACATCCCAGTAAGGAGAGGGTGAAGGGCCCCCCGGCCCCTGAGAGCCACCATTATGATACCACTGCCCTCCATGTACTAACTTTCCTGCCTACATTATTCTCTTGACTGTCTCATGGCAACATAAGAGAGGAACAAATATTAAAGCTGCACTGTAAAAAAAAAAAAAGAAAAAAAAAGAAAAAAAGACAAATAAATTTACAAATAAAGCTGCATCAGAGAAGAATGTAACATCAGCCAGTTTAAATACTGTAGATGCTCTAATCAATAATTTCATTTTAACAATGGAACATATTATTGCATGTGATGTAGAAGGGGCTACTAGGAGTGACAAATCCACTGAGAATTACCACTCAACAGTGGAGTTCCCCTCATCCCCATCAAGCTTTTTTAACATTTTCAATGGATTATTTTGTTTTGTACAGGCTGACTGACCTGGTTTTCAACACGCAGCTGTTTCACTGCACAGTGTCTGTCCAGCACCAAATGGCAAACTGCCAAAGTTAGCAGCCAGTTGGTGAAAACGGTGGTTCATTAAGCAGCTAAACATCCTTTTGGTGGAGACCAAAACAGAGCTAAAAGGATGTCTAGACTTAGAGCTGTTGCCACTAGGTGCGTTTCCATTAACCTACTTAAAGGGATAGTTCGGGTTATTTGACGTTGGGTTGTGTGAGGTAGTAATGCATAGTCCATGTATTACCTGCAGTAGATTCAGAACAGCATGCTGCCAGTTACGAGAGGCGGCCGGGAGCACTGGCACATTAGCAGAGCGATGTGTTGCTGTGCATGGGGCCAGCAGAAAAGACACGTTTTAGACGCTTTTAAAAGACGGCCACCAAAACAATATCCATTTAAATGTCCGCTTCATTCAGAATATTTTCAGCGGTTTATCTTCCCATTAAAAAAAGGGGAAGTTTAGCTCTTTCTAATTCACTCAGCTGACTGTAGGTGCCCTTGTGCGTACAGTAGTTCAGCGGTTGAGAAAAATGTAATACCACAGGAAAGCGCTGTTTTGACAAGAAGATAATGCGCCAAAAGTATTCTAAATGAAACGTTCAATTCAACGGGTATTAAATTCAATTCAATTCAATTCAATTTCAAGTCCATCATCACGTTTGATTGGAATCATGTCGCGAGAGGAGAAAACCCAGCTTCATTCACATAACATCACTCGATGGAAACGCAATCGTGTTTTGCTCAACTAACTGGTTTGGTTGGTAAACTTGAAGAAGCTGAATGCAGTTTACTAACATCACCTCACAGGTTTTCTGGGTGTTTCACTTCATATCGTTTTTCGGGGAGAGTTCAGGTTGAAAGAAGCTTCTCTCCCGACAGGTCGGGGCCTCGCAGATGATGTGAGGTTTGATGAATCCTCGCTGTGTGAGTCACAGAGAGACAGACTGACTCTTAAGACTCGTCATGCCTGCTGTCATTCGGAAGTTTATTATCACTTTATTTAATTTTTTTTTTTTTTTTTTTTTTTTACAGACGAGCGACAGGCCGGGTGACAGGCTGCATGAGCTGATAATGTTCTTGTATACCGTTTATTTTGAGAGTTTTAAACTTTACACTCTCACAATACTAGAACCTGTAGAACACACAGGACCGGAGGAGCGGTCACAAGCACAAGTTGGAATTGTTACTGAATTATCTATAAATAGCAAACATTCACTGTAGCCAGCAAGAGTCACACTGTCCATAGTGACACGCACGGTGTGACAGTTGTAGAGATGTAATGATAAACTGAAGAGGAGAAGACGTCTGAACATTTCAAGTCTCAGAAACAAAAATGAATGTTCTGTCTTTTGGGGTTTCCACCCTCACAAATGACCCAGGCTTAGTTTCGGCGTCTTAGTGAGCATCCGCGGAGGACAGACTCTAAACTGTTGTGACACATGAGGAACTGCAGCCAACCATGAGTAATGTTAAGGTTCATGAAATGCCTTGTAGACTCCAAATAAAACCGGCTTGTCACAACTGTACGTTCACAGCTACATTCTTGGACTGTTTGTGTGTGTGTGTGTGTGTGTGTGTGTGTGTGTGTGTTGGGGGGGGGGATTTATTAGTATTTTAAGGACAGTCTTGGGGCCTGAGAGCACATTAGCACACTCTTCCAGCAACATTTTCTGGCCTGGATTATTTAGTCTCCGATGCTAATAAAAATATTACCTTCCAGAAGAAAATATAACCTGTTAATTATGGCACCACAATTGATCTTCCTTTGTTTGTGTGGACAAATCTGTGCCAAGCAAAACCCCCTCCATCTGCCCACCCAGTGCCCCTGTTCACCCAATGGGGGGAGGGCCACACACCGTCTGAGATTTACTCCTGCTGCCTTGCACGGAAGGCAGGGGGAGGAGGAGACACACACACACACACACACACAGGAGGGCTAAAAGTCTATGCAGGGTTGTTCGACCCTCCTAGAAACACAGGAGCTAATGAATGCAGCCAGAAGTCAGTGTGTGGCTCAGCAGCTGCAGCTCCACAGCACAGGCTACCCCACTGAAGCCGCTCTGAAAAGGAAAATTAAAAAAGGGGGCAGGAGTGGCTCACCAAGTACAACAAACGAACAGGGATTTGTCTGGGATATCACAAAGAGAACATTATTGCACATGCAAACGCGAGGAAATGTAGCTTTGTGTGTGTTCCTGCGTTTCCTGCTTCTGTGTGTGAGTGATGTAACAGCCTCTCTACCGTGGGCAGGAATGACTCCAGGCTGCTCCGAGCACATTCACATTAATTAAGTTGATGAATCGTGGCAACTCACATGTGAACAGACATGTATAATCACATAGCCTCAGCAAAGCAAGCTGTTAGCGAGCACATGCGTTCTCCATGATCGGCCAACACAAGGCGATATACAGCAGCCTTTTTGTTGGGGAACTTGAGAAAGCTTGTGTTGATATACGGATGAACTACACGCAGAGCCGGTGCTTGACCCTTTCACTTCGTCCCTTTTGTGCTCTCGAGTTAATGGATCACTGCTTCACTGGCTGATGGATTCCTGTGCTGCTTTATTAGAGGACGCTCTGTGTGGCAACTGTGATGATATGATCATTAAAAAGCTGCTATTTGTTTTATTGTTGATCATTACAGGGTGTTACCACCGCTGCCTTTTTTTTGTGTGTGCGTGTGTGTGTGTTCGGTAAATGTTGCATAACTGCATGATTATCCTCATTACTCTGTGAAATATAATGATCATAATTATCAACTGCAATTATGTTCCAGCATTTTGAGAATCTTCTATTCACATCCTTTTCAAGCCAAGCAGTTATGAAATACTACCAACTACTAATACGGTTGTTTTCATTATTGTACAGTCAGTTACTTTATGGAGCAGAAGATGAATCTATTATCAGGAAATAGTGGGAAATATCCTAGAAAGTTTCCCAGAATGCAATCTCAAGATCTAAAGATGTTTTGTTTCTGTCACAGGTTTGATTTATCAAAGTAGTTGCTGATTCCTTCTGTCAACAGATCCTCCATCAATCAAATATCATGTCCGCTCTGTTGTATTCTCTTACATATAATTGCCAGTTGCTTAAACTGTGCTAAGTGACAGATGCTTGCTCCTCCTGTGGGATGTCAGATTTGCCTCTGTGTGACTGGGTGATCGGTCGAGTGGTTTCTACTGGCTGCCATCTGACCCCTGGCTCAGCTAATCACAGTGATCCCAGTTCACTGATACACTTTATGTAAGAATTATATGTGCAACCTTTGTTGTTCATGCAGCCTGAGGCCAGTTTTACATCACTGCATTCGTGTTCCTGCAGCCGCTCTGCTCCGGATTATTCCTGCCACAACAGAGACATTTTAGTTAAGTGATTCAAGAGTCAGGACTTATTCCTGCTCAGCTGCCTGTAATAATGAACTATTATTATTATTACATTAGTTCACAGAGACAGTCAGCTGTGAAGCCCCAAATGGAATCAAATCTATGTCATACAGTTGAATTTTGACCGAGGCGACTAACTAATTTGTCTGTGCTTTTACTGGCATTAGATTTGCATTAGCCGTGTGTTTAGCCCGTGCTTTACTATTTCCCCACTCTGCTGAGACTTGGCTTCAAAGGATCGCCTCCTGCCTGAGTCCAAGCTGGATTACTCATCAGCCCCCACACACACACAGACGTGGGCAGCGATGTCGTCGTGCATGACTCACGTGGCTCTCGAGAACTTTCATTTCAACTCTGCACTGGTTAAAAGAGATGGAAGCATTATAGTTTTAGCTGAGGTGAAATCTTGGAGGAAGATGTGAGATGTTTGTGGCTCTGAAAGGACTTTACCTACGTTCATTTAGTCGGTATGAATGAGAGAATCATCTAAATCCCCCACAAATGTACAGTGCCACTTGCTGGGAACCACATTAATACATTCCCAATGACAGGTACCCTGTTTAACCAGGTAAAATCTTCTACTTGTTGGCAGTTTATAGCGCCATTAAAGCACGCAGTGCTTCAGGAGAGATAGTTAAAGGATAAAAAATGCTTCTCAGTCATGTTCTCAGTCCCGGTTTTATCAGCAAGTTCAGATCTAAATCAGCAGACTACCTGTCAAAAGTAGCTCCAAGCTCTATGTTAAAATCATTGGCTGTCAGCCATTTTTTTGCTATTCATTCCAGGGAAAAAAAAAAAAAAAAGTTGCCTTTATTTCTGAATGCTTCTCTTAAAATACATCATGTCTTCTTCAGTGTACCACAGGGAAGTGTGTGGCTGTGGCTCAGGATGTAGAGCAAGTGTCTCTGAACCCCAAATTGCCCCAGAGGTGTGAATGGGACGGTATGGAATGTTGTGTATGGCAGAAAAGCGCCATGTATGTGAATGTGTGTGAATGGGTGAATGTGGCTTCCATTGTAAAGTGCTTTGAGTGGTCAATAACACTAGGAAAGCGCTATATAAGTGCAGTCCATCTAGCAAAGGATTTTTCACTAGTGACAAATACCAGACGTTTGCCAAAAAAGTCAAAGCTTAATTCACTGGCTACAGGTTGAATCACTCACATTCATATGAAACTGTTGCACATTATTACTTCAGCCTTCAAACCGTGTTGTCATTTGTGTCTTTCTAAATGAGAACAATTTGTATCCTGAAGGAGGATGACAGGAGATGGGTCAAATATTTAGCTGTAGACCTGAGGAAAGTGGAGAGAAAAATGGTAAGAAAAAGACAGAGAGAGACAGAGAGAGAGTGTCCATCATCTCAGATCACATGTGACAAGAAAGGCTGTGAAAGCGCCGCTGTAAATCACATTACACATAACAGCTCTGCGGCACATGGGCTTCTGTGATCTTCTTCTTCGTTGTGAAAGAATGTGTGTGACAAAAATATAAAATATAAAACAAACACACAGCAGCGCACTCAGCATTACATTTATGTGAATTAAATTAAACAAAGGAATGACAGCGCACACAGTCCTGTGTGAGTGAGGAATCGGGTATTCTTCTCCTGCTTTTAACCTCTGGAGTACTGCCTTTTTTCTTCTGTTTTTCCAAAGAACAGACATTTGTCTCTGATTATTTTATGTATCCAGAAAATTAACTTTATTACCTCCACAAAGGAGGTTATGGTTTCACCTGTGTGTGTTTGTTGGTTTGGTCAGCAGGATTACACAAACAGATTTGCACCAAACTTGGCGCAGGGATGGGGCACGAGTCAGGGAAGAACAGCCTTAAATGTTGGTGCCAATCTGGTTAACCGGGCGGATCCAGGCTTTTTTCTATCACATTCCTACGAGACATTTTCATCCTTTTCTCTGGAAATAATAGATGGATCTTGACATCAGACATATTGACAGTGTTTAGATCTATGAGTTTTGTACGATTTGGTCCAGATCCAGATTATAATCTGACAGACGTGTAGGGTTGTTTGGCCTTGGCAGAGGTATGCGCTCTACTGATCTCTACTCTGTATTTTCTCCTACACTCATGTGAAAAGTGACCAAATGAAAGGTAATTGATGGAGATCAAGTTTCACCAATGTTTTAATTTGAAGTTCCTTAGGCTTTTGGATTTCATAAATGAATTAGAATTCTTGATTCTTGAGTGAAGTGTCCTTTTTAGTTAGACAGCTTTATACATTTTATATCAACCAACGTTTTTTTTTCTTGTTCTGATGTTTATACAACTGCTGTGTTTCCTGTGATGTGTCAGCCAGGTGTGCAGTGCTGGAGTGTGACAGGTTGCATAGTTAGCGGGGACAAGCAGTGACGGATGTTCTCTCCTGGCTGCGAGGGAAACGTCGTCTCTGCAGCCTATACGCATCCGCCTGTGTCACGTGGCAACGAGGTCATTGCCTTGGCGAGGTCCATGACACCCAGGAATGCTAACATCTTCAGGCAGCCTGTCACATAAATCCCACATCCTGTCCAGCCTCCGGAAGTTTGATGGCTCCACCATTCGGCCCTGACTCCTCAGACGTCAGCGGCCTACTTTGGAAGCTCACCTTACCTTCACCTTCAGCCGTGAAGCGTGCAGAGACGCTCTGATTGAGCCAGAGTTAATTGAATTTGGGGAGCAACGGCCCGACGGAGGTGAAGAGGGAGGCGAGGAGGGGACATTAGCGCTCTAGCAGGGATGAAGATGATGCGCCTTTGGGGTGAAGGCTTGATTCAGCAGAGCATATGGGCATATTTTCAGTGGGTTTCATCAGAGCTGGCCTTATGTTGTTTGGGTTGAGTAGGGGGCACGGAGGGTTGGATAGAGACATTAACCAATACACACAGCCTTACGTAACTACTAGTTGTGCTTTACTGGGTCGGTGGCTGTGGAGAAACCTGCCTCAAATGTCAGAGGAGAAGTGAGTTCAGCGTTATCACGCTTTTTCTGTTGCCAACATTTTAAAGGGTCACTTCACTCAAATTACATAAAAACACACTACAAACTACAGTACACCAAGGTGTATCTACCTCGATGCAGACAATTTTGTTTTTATTTGTCCAGGTTTTGAGATTTTTATGAGATTACATACAATGGATGTGAACTGATTTTACTTTGCTACATCTTGTTTAAGATACATTAAACACAAACACAATGTTTTTTCCCCCAACCCATTTGTCACAAAGCCAACCAGTATGTCTATGCTGGAATACTAACTGCCCATGGTTTGTGTGTCATGTAGTTTGTGATAAAATGATTTAACACAAATTGGTTTAACTCAACATAAGAATAATATTGATTTAAACATTAAAATTATTACACTGGATTTTGATACACAGCCAATTCTAAATTGCAGAAGTCACCTTAAGGCTCTCATAACTTGAGCTCATCTGAGGTTAATCACATTACCAAAATGCAATTGTATACAAACACCCCGGGTCCTTCAGGGCTCCACAAAGTCCCAGGAGGAGTTGCCAGATTTGCACAGAGCTCATTTCTTCTGAGAAATTAGTTCCTTCAAAAACGCTTGACATTGAGGTCTGTGGATTATCCACAGTAACTTTGACAGTGTTTCTCGAAAGATTTGTTACTGTTACAGCAGCAGAAATCTCGGTAAAGAAAGAACGATGGAGGAAAATGAGAAACTATATTTTGTTTTCATTTTGGTGAGCTGGCTGCTTGAATTAGTGCAACTCTTGTAGAAGTCTCTCTCGAGAAAGGGTGCTGCATTTGATATCTCTATCTCTAATCATTTTATTGTCCATGACAATGACAGTTTGCACTGCTCTATTTGTCATGTGTATTTCTTCTTCTAATGCTGGCAAAGTTTAACCAAAGCATTTTGGTTGTTTACCAAGGCGATTGCTCTACAGCTCTGTTCATCGTAACTCTGGTGTATTGATGCATCTAACAAAGTTACTTTGTGGAGCAGCTGATAGACTCGTCAGTAGGTCGATAACCTGTTCTGTGTCCGTAGTCTGTTGTTTATCTGTACAGTCGTCCGAGAACCTGAGCAGACAGAGGAACATAGGAAGTGACAGGATGAGGACGATTAGCTCCACCTCCACCCACCCCAATGCACGTGCACACAGACACACACACTGACTCATACTCCATCCTCACATGGGCAACAACACGGCCTCTCACTAAATCATTGTGCGTGTGTGTGTGTGTGTGTGTGTGTGTGTGTGTGTGTGTGTGTGTGTGTGTATTTGGTGTTTACAGATATGAGGCCTCTAAGGATAACAGGGATTCAGAGGCAGTGATGTGTGAGGGCCGAGATCAGATGAGGTCACCGGCAACGGCGAGCTCAGAGGAGTTTGTCCTGAGCAGCAGCACTGTGAGGAAATCAGCTGTGTGTGTTTTTTGAGAAAGGTCAAACAACAGAGAGAGGTTGAGTAGGGGGGAGGATGCTCTTAGTTACAGCATATGCCAACAATAAAATGTGTCAAAATGTAGCATACGAAAAACTCAAAATGTATTCAATCAAACACAAAAATCATCTCAGACAAATCTGGTAGTTTGAGATGATGGAGAAGAGTTTTCCATGAAGTCTTGCCTGTAATTGAGAGAGTGTGAAAGTGTACATGCCTCAGAACATAACAAGATAGAGTTAAAACACACAATTCTCAAGCTGCTGTCAACAAGCTCATAGAGCACCGTTTAGAAAAACAAATGTTCGACGCCTATTTATAGCACATGAGAGCAGATGAGAGTGCGTTGGCATTGAACTGTTTGCTGTGTGAACATACACGTCATGTTTACGGCGGTTCAGCTGCTCTCAGAGCGCTTGCATCCGCTGGGACTGTGTAAACATGAGTGCATACAAACCTCCAGTCAATGGACAGACAGAAAAGCTGCACGCAAAGGCAAACAAACATTCACACATGGTCAGTGACGATATTTTGGTGAGAGTTAGGTCAGTGTGGCAGACAGCGAGGGCTGCGGAGGCTGCAGGCGGCACGTCGACATAATGGTCTAAAAAATCCAGAAAATTGCTCTTATACCCGAGGCAGACGCTTTCTTTTCTGCCCTCTTTTCTTGTGTTTTTCTTTGAATTTCAGTATTCACCCATTTTAGGGAAGCAGACCGGGGTAAAGACGGGTCAGAGTGTAGGTTTTTCAGGGTCAGACTTTGGGAGTTGGTGCTCATAATGTAAACACACCAGGGCTGTGTTTATTTGAATGTAAGAACAAGCAGAGCTCTGCTGTGAGTCAACCACATGTGACTCTGTGCTGGGTAACGTCATTGTTTCAGTGACAGCAGAGACTGCATGTATGTGTGTGACTATATATAGTGTGTGTGTGTGTGTGTGTGTGTGTGTGTGTGTGTATGTGTGTGTGTGTTTGCAGGGGAAACAGGAGTGAGGAGCCAGTTACAGACTTGGGGTCATAACTTCTGTTATAACTTCTCATTGTGCTGGTGGGGGAGGGGCTTACGTAACAAGGAGAAAAGGACGCATGTTGCTGGAATGGCTGCTCATGTGGGGAGATGGGGAAAGCTGTGTGTGTCTGTGTGTCTGTGTGTCATGGCAGCAGATGAAGACATGAGTATCCTCTGAACACCAACACCCCCGTTGTAGCTGCCGTTGTTAACGTAGCTAGTTGCCAGGAGAAGTTTTTGAGCCTCATTTGTGTGCATCTGTGACTTCATCTCAGTCTGTCAGTGTGTGTGTGTTTGTGAGAGAGAGAGAGTATATTAAGTGAGAAACAGAGACGCAGAATTGAAGAATTAACACAGGAAACAGATGGAGTATGAGGCTTCAGGCCGACCTCAGGGTCATGACAGGATGGTAAGATGTATATAGAATATCTGGTGTGCTGCATCATGGGAAATATGAAGTATAAAGTGTTTATGGTGTGTAATGAGTCCATTGAGAATTGCACTGCATAATAACAACATATCAAATGACAATTTGAAAATAATGTGACAATGTGAAAAGGATCAGTCCTACAGCTTTTTTCCACAGACAGGATGCTGCTGCCTGATCTAGAACCAGTTCCATGCAAAGCTATTGAAAAGTCTGGAGCTGGTGCCAGAAAGCTGGCATTGGCACAGCACCACCAAACCTGGCGAAATTGGGCTGGTTCTCAAAAGGCACCAAGGCGAACTGGCTCCACACCAGCACCAGCACCAGCCTGGTGGACCTGCAGAGAATTATCACCTAAACTGGCAGCTCCTTTTGGCTTTGGCAGTTTTTAGCTCACCATTTAGCTGTTTGGTCCAAATTTGACTGTTTTGGTTCACTCTCATCGCTTTCAGAGTGTTGTTTTCGGCCGCAGCTGTTTTCAGCAAAAAAGCTCTAAAAACCCACTGTACAAAAGCTGCTCAGTACCTACTGGAAGACAGAGGCAGTTAGCGACCAGCTGGTGATTGCAGTTGGGCATTTGGCAACTAAAAAGAAAAACAGTTATTTCCCTAAGGAGTTGGTAAGGACCAAAAACATACGTATCTAAAAAAAGAAGGAACATTGAACTTGCATTCATCAGCTGGCCCATAACACAGGATCAAATAAATGATGTTTTAAAGGTTTAAATAAGAAATTCTTTGCTAACAAGTTTGCCATTTTAACTTAAATGTCAGTTTTGTGCTCACTACTTCTCTCTGATGTCACAAATAGCCGAAATAATCAGTTTTGCAAGTTGATTATTTCTTTATGTCTGTTTCAAGACATTTGCTAAGTTTAGGTGGAGATAAAATAACAAAGAATAAATTGTAAGGACTGCTACAAAGATCAGTCTCATCATATCGGGTGTTAATCCACAGTTAGATCTTCTGCGTCCAAACCGAAGAAGCATCAGTTAAGCAAGCCCACTGTACATATATTTTCCTGAACAGAGGCCATTTTGGCCAGAAGTGACAATTTCCTGATAAAGGTAAATACTAAACTGTAATGTAACAGTGGCACAAGTTGAAAAGAGTCGTGTTAGGCACCATAAGCTACTACCTGACCATTTTTTGCTGCTTATTAGTTCAACTTTCATTCATAAGAGGTTATAATATGCCCTCTGAGCAGCTCTGCCTTCAGGGCAGATTGCAGGCTACAGTGAGGCGCTATTGAAAATTGACAACACAAGCTGGGGTTATAGCTGGTTAGCAAGCTAACTTCAGTAGAAAATAAGACGTGATAGAGACAAGATTGCCTTCCCCCCCGCTGGAGACAGCTCTTGGTGAGCGAAGGAATGAAGTTTGATGTTGAACGTCTCTTCTAGACTGGTAAGTAAACAACTGACTATGTAGCAATAGCAAAACTTGCAAATTACTCCTTTACTTCTATTATAAGTGGATAAATTGTTTAATAAAATGTACCCATATATGCAATATTAAAATTGAAACAGCTTGTAGAAATTAGGAAGAGCCTGTGTCTTCTCAACCTAGAAAATCCCCTCAAAGCTTAATATGATACTCAAAGCAGGGTGCTATTGAAAGTATTAGGAAATTTAGGACCTTGCTCCTAAAGTCTCCACATACACAAAGACGGGGTTATCTACAGTTTACCATTAAGCCACACATGTCAGGAAACAATTTGTTGTTTAAGTGGTTTTCGGAATTAAGAGCCCTTCATCATTCTCTGTCACTCCTCACTGACCCCTCTCAACTGACCTTCACCCCATTCCCCAACCATCACAGCAGCCATTTTTCTTTATCCTTGTCCCACTCCTCTTACTCCTCAGCCTGCTTTCCTGCATCCTCCTCTCCTCCGTTCACCCTCACACTGCCAATTGTTTGCATCTATTCATGAAAGAGAATTTTCCGGTTTTCTCATTCCATTTAAGCTCAGCCAGCACTAACCCATTGTGCTCTGATGTTCCTCTCAGGCAAGAGGTCTAAATCAGGCAAGGAAGGCGGGGGAGGGATGGATGGAGGGATGGATGGCAGGAAGGAGGGAGGGAGGATGGTAGGGATTTGAGGGAGGGAAGGATGGAGTGGTGGGGGTGGCAGGGTAAGAAGGAAGGGTTAGAAGAGGGGATAGGCAGAGAGTAAAACAAATGTGTGAGAGCATTGAAGGAGAGGTGTAAAAGAAGTATGAAGGCTAAGAAAAGCTAAATAAGCTGAGACATTACAGCGCCTGAGTGAGTCAGCCATATGCTCATAATGTGGACTCGAATCTGACTCATGACCTTTCCTGTTCGCCATCCTCTGTCTCTCTCTATCCTGCCTCTTTCCTGTCTCCTGAAAATGAGACGTCTCTTGTAAAATGACATTTTCCCTTACATAACATAAGAATATCTCCGTCATTTTACACTTCATTTTCACTCCCTACTACCAGTTGCTTCTAATTCCTCTGCTGGAGAGCTGCAGCAAAGGGTCATTTTTTACCACTTAAAATGTTCATTTTAACCTCTTAATTAAATGTGGATGGAAATCCATTCCTTTTTATCATTTGACATCCAGCACACAGATGATATCACGGACTGTCTCACTGTGCAGCGACTTAGCCCACTTTGTAGCCCTTCGGGTACAGCATGGCATAAAGCTCCAATGCTTATAAGGTTTAAACCCACCCGAGCTACTTACACTAATACAAGTTTGTGCATTTGAATGTACAGAAGTAGAGCATGCTAATATTAATACTAGCCTGTGCATACATGGAGATAGGAGCTGGCTGGTTTCTTTAAAGTGGTTTTAACAGGTTGGCTGAGTTTTACAGAAAATAACAGTTAATACACAGTATATGGATTAAACAACACTGGTCTGAACAGAATTATTAGAGAATCCAAGAGTTAGGTCATGTGTATGTGTGTTTAAATAAGATTAA
Source organism: Seriola lalandi dorsalis (assembly GCF_002814215.2). Classification (NCBI taxonomy): domain Eukaryota; kingdom Metazoa; phylum Chordata; class Actinopteri; order Carangiformes; family Carangidae; genus Seriola; species Seriola lalandi. The sequence goes on from NW_019525450.1 coordinate 4,787,055, forward strand.
GTATAAGGTTGTTGTGGAGTAACAAAAAAAGAAAACTAATTGAATGACTGACAGGGTGAAACGCAAGATAAGAAATTTGAGGACTGAGTCAATCTGTACTTAAGGGTGCATAACCATGAATTTGTGGTAAAATGCGCTGCATGGTCAACAATCAGAAGTCAGAAACAAACATTGCGCACATTAATGATAGTTAATGAGATTGTGGATACAAGCAACCAAAATGAGTTTGCTCTGTAGGGCGGCTGGGCTCAGTCTCAGAGATAGGGTGAGGAGCTGGGACATCCGGACGGAGCTTGGAGGAGAGACGCTGCTTCTTTGCATCAAAAGGAGCCGATCGAGGTGGTTCGGGCATCTCATTAGGATACCTCCTGGGCGCCTCCCTGTGGAGGTCTTCTGGGCTTGCCCAACTGGTAGGAGACCTAGGAGAGCTAGGCCCAGAACATGCCAGAGGGATTATATATCTCATCTGGCCCGGGAAACGCCTCACGATCCCCAGAAGGAGCTGGAAAATGTTGCTGGGGAGAGGGATGTCTGGACTAACTTGACTGACCTGCTGCCACCACAACCTGGCCCCAGATTAAGCCTGTCGAAAATGGATGGATGGATGGAACTAAGGGGCCTACCTAAAACCATTAACCAGCCCCACACCAAAAGTGCAAAAAAGTATTAAGCAAGAGACTCCACAACTATTGTGGCCTGTTTTAGATGGTTAGGAGCGTCCCTCTCTGCTAACTCCTTTGCAACCTTGACGTGTGTCTTTAATCTTTTGTCTGTGGAGTCTGTTTGTCCTGAGTTACTTTAACTTTCCACTTTCAGTGTTACAATCATGTTTGTTGTCAATTCTCCGTCTTCTCTTGATCAGGCCTCTACAGCAGCTGGTGTTGTCCTCTCTGTAGTGTTTTGCTGTCTCAGTGCTGCAGATGTCAGAAACAATTCTGTACTGTCTTTATAATCAGTATCACGGAAAAGATGATCATTGAGTTTCGTGTTTTGTGAGAGTGCAAAGGACACGTTGCTTTCGTAAGTGTTGTGTCTTTCAAAAATTCAGACATTCCATTTATTTCAGTGAAGATTTGTTTTTTCCGATTCCTGCGTGGCAGTCTCAGACTTATCTGATTGCAACTTTGGAGGCAGCTGGTCTCCAGTGTTTCTGGCCATTTTGAGCCTTTTTTTCTGTTCACACTCAATTTCACAAGCTTTTTCAGCCAATTCTCCGAACATTTGAGTTTCATCTTTCTCACTTTTGATCTACCCATTTTTCTGCTGTGAATTCTGTCGCTGAGCGTGTCTCTTAGCAGCTTCTTTTCACACTTTCAACCATGCCAATGTGTAATTTGAATCCCAGTCTGGGTCCCTGTTTTCAGTTACCACGTCTTCCAGTAAATGTATTTTTTCTCAGCAGAAAGACTCATTTAGAGAGTATAGCCCCTCTGTGAAACTGTACAGGTTAAATCTAAAGATAAACACCGTAAATATTTCTCCTGAAATAAAATAAATGATTTTGCTGTGAATTCAAAATACAAATAGAGAACAGACCTCGGTGGAAATTGATTTCATTCACATCCAACACAGCCCAACACATCCTTTGCCTTTTAGGTCTCCATTCATGCATGAACCCACTGTGACATCACACTAATATGACTCCAAAGAGATATCAGTGAAACAGTTAAATCTCATTTTAGGCACAGCTTTTCAGCTTTAAGTCATTAACAAGAGGGGAAAAAGAAAAGCTCTTCCTAAAACACTCTGACAGTTGAACACATTCTTAAAGGTTTACTCACTCAGAAATACTTCTCTAATTGGTACTTCGCTCACTGACACCAGGTTGTTGAGGAATAATATGTAAACACTGAAATGGATGATTGTTTCTCATCAGAGTTTACTGACGTGAGCCAAAAGAAAGAAGTCAGAGTAGGACTGTATATTTATTAGATCATGTGCTAAGCAAAGAAACTGAAAAGGGCATTTCCCAGGAACATCTCTTTCCAGAAACAGTGTCCCAATTACTGTGGATAAGCCACAGACTTTGCTGTCAACAGTTTTCATCTGAACTACTTTCTTGTGAAAAATAGTCCTTCTGAAAATGGTTGGCAGTGTGTTCTGTGGACTAATAGGGACATTGATTATAGGAAGACATGTTGTTATGTAGATGTTGCAGACACATTCACACTGTGTTGAAAGCAGCTTTAAACATCAAGTTCAAGAGTTGAACGGGTCTTCTTTTCCTCTGTCAGGGCCATAATATTCAGCTCATGGAGAAGTAGTTGATGTTAGCCGGGGGGACAGTTGCCATTCTGACATGCGGCGTAGCTCAACACCTCCCAGACAGCCTGCGGGGCATCAAACCACCTCTGCTGGGGTGACTCGCTTGACACCATATGGTGCCACTGTGTTGTGACCCAGCCTGTCCGTTCGATCTCTGGTCAGGACCTGACACAGATAGAAGTAATCCTCAGAAAATCACTAGTCTCTCCAAATGGACTCCGATGCTTTTCTCGATACAACAACTAGTTTCGTCCTCGAGTACACACAGCACTTTTCACTTCTAATGGGATGAGCGTGATATTTTGTCCTCTCACGAGGGGGGCACCACGCACGCACTGCTTTCCTTAAGACAGGCATCCCAGTGACTTACTAATGGCGTCATGTCCGCCTGTGTGAATTTAAAAAACTCCCTGAATGTGGATATTGTTTGCTATAGGGCACATTCGTTTGATGAGTCTAATCCCTTGTCTGAAGAAACAAAGGTGTAACATTCAGCTGCTGAGGATCAGCGAGTGTGAGTGATGGTGTACATAAACCCATCTCTCCCAATCCCACACAGGCTCCTAATCCGAGAAGATCAAGTGTAACCAGGCTGGAAGTGTGACTGGGCGGGAGCCAGCATGATGCTTTCGGTTATGTTGACTCACACCGTGATCACTCCTGGCTCACAACAAACACAGTATGTCACGCCTGTCTAACCTTTTCGTCTTATTCTTATTCAAAGACCAAATTTACTACCTCAAATGTACATTTTTGTATCCAAATGTACAAAGTTTCTCTCTTTTTTTAATTAATTTTACATCATTTTCCTACATTACTCAATGAGATATTTGACTTTATATCAGAAAAAATATATTTCTGAAGAACAAACACAGATGTTTGTGCACCAGGGGCGAGTAATGTGCCAGGTTCATGTGCAACCATACGTGACCTTTGCAGTACAGTCACAACATCTGTGTGAAGGCTTTGCATGCACATATGAAGCATATGTGCTGTACAAAGACCTAACTGTTAATTTCCACAGTACAGTGAGACATCAATCAAAGCTGAGTAGGCAGTAAAATTAACTGAGCACAAGCAGGAGCCAGGCAGCATTAACATGAGTCTATTTTTAAACCAAGTACTGTGAGTAATGTTGTTTTTTTCTGTATTTGATCGTGAAGGTTTCACATCACTGCCACATGCTCTTTTTTAACAAACATAGCTGATTGCATCTGCTTCAACATTATTATTTTGCAAGTGAAGGATTCAAAAATATCCTGTAATTTGGAATCATTTTACAGTGACTTGATTTTCTTTAGAGACAGCAGTCTAAAAAACACATCAGTCACATACATTTTCACATTTTTGGTTCTTATTTAGGGAAGTGCAATTTGACAGGACCATATTATGTAACAGCCTTCTATAGCTTTTGTTTTTTGGCCTTAATTTAATGTGTCAGCTACCTGGCAACGCCTCTGGTCTCAGAACCTTTTCCTCATGTGAATCATGTCCCCGGACCTGTCTTACCAAAGGGGAAAAAAGGCAACTGAACGGTTAAGGCGCAAACCACATGTACAACATCCACGGCTCTCAGATGGGGGACCTTTGCTGCTGCATGTCTTACCCCTCCCTCTTCTCCATGTTTTATTTTCTATGATGTTGAATGAAGAAAAAAACAAGCAAAAAAAAAAAAAGGTTACCTAACATATACAAACTAGGAATTCCAGGAATGTGTTATTCAATAAATGGGACCTGAATGAACAAACTGTTGTCTATACTCGTCATTCAACTATAAATCAAATCAAAGGAGACCTCATTAAATAAAACAAAATTTAAAAAAGACTTACTTTTTTGGACCAGGGTGACTCTTCTGTGAGACTAGGGTGTCAAAACACAGCTGTAGTTCTCTTTTCTTAAATGTGTGAATTTCACTATTAAGTCTGTGTGTGTGGGTGTGTGTTTGTGTGTGTGTGTGTGTGTGTATGTCTACGCATTTATATTACCTCTTTGGGACCTTTTCCAGTATAAACACAGACCTTGTCGGGAACAGTTGTCCTCATGGGGACCCGGCCCTTATGAAGCCAACTGTCTTTTCTGAGGTCCTGGTTGAGGTCAGGGTTAGGGTGTCCTCAATGAATGGAATATAATATATATACAAATGTCCTAACAAGGATAGCTGCGCAAATGTGTGTGTGTGTGTGTGTGTGTGTGTGTGTGTGTGTGTGTGTGTGTGTGTGAGATATACATCATCTTGGATTAAAACTTCCTGCTGTGTACCTGCTGCAGCACCTGTAGTCAGAGCTCAGTGAGTGATAATCCATAAAAAAGTGAGTGAGATCTGGGCTGGGAGCAGAGGTGTGAATATCAAAAGCAGAAGGATATAAATTGATGTTGAAACATGCTGGTTAGGCAAATTCTTTCTTTTTTTATTCAATTTCACAGAGATTACAGTTTTGATCTTATTCACTGTGATACGTTTCAATCTATTTACCGGTGGCAGCTTTGAAGTTGGAAGGAGATTTTGAAGCAAGGCAGGTATAGGCTAACAAGGCCTTGTTAAGCCGGTGACAAAAAGACACACTCTGTCTCTCCTGATCCACAGGGACTGGGAAAGTAGGCCAGACTTGGTGTCAGACTGCTGCGAGGATCAGGATGCTGAAGTTGTTGACTTGTGATCAAAGTTCCTTTTCACACTTTAGATGTCAAGAATCTCGCAGAGTGAGAGAGTGAGAGAGATTTAAAATATTCCTCTCACACACACACACACACACACACACACACACATACACACACGTAGGACATATTTTTAGCACGGAGGCTTTCCAGATGAACACTGCGTCACACGGTGCCATCCAGAAGCACCCAGCCTTTTAATAAATCATCTTTTCTGGTGATGGAAGTTGAACTATTCACCCCGCCTACTCCATCAAAGACACACAAACACAGAAACATGAGAGGACGTAGCAGAGAAAATCCTATAGGAGACCTAATAAGCATAAGACACTGATCTCATAAACTCACTTGTGGGTACCACAGACACACCAGTCCCTACAGGAATATTATGGCAATGCAACTGGAGACAACATTTCTAATTTTAGGATGTCAACTTCATCCCTGAATGTTTCAAGGGCATTGCGTGTAAACGGAGAATGAGTATGTGTATGTGTTTAGATTCAACGATGTATTTTGTGCACTGTACAGAACCCCCATCAGTCTCCTTTCATCTCGTGGAAACGAGCTCGTTCCTGTACATCAAACAAACTCTTGTAGAGGAGAGCGACTCATCTTTTCTAAGTGATTAGGCCAATAAACCGTACACATGGCCTGCGCTCATAGACAGCCATTTGACTAATTTGCAATTAGGAAGCTCTTTGGTTGTTGACAAACTGTGTATTAGGCTCCAGCGCGCAGATGACCCTGAGAGAGACAGAGGCACCAAAACACCCAGGAGACACTGAAGCTCATCACGTGTTGTTTGTCCCCCCCGGAGTCGTGTCTGACTCCATCCTGAGTTATAATCAGACGGCGAATCACGGGATCCCGTGCAGCCCAGGATGCCGACGCGCGCCATGCAAGCGCACACCCAGTCCGGCTGTGCCTGGGATTGGGTGGAGGGAGTGGTGGCTGCGGACGGAGTCTCGGGATTGGTAGAGTTCACCGCCAAACTTGTTGACTCATAACTGAGCAGCTCCTCTCCATCCTTCACGGCGCGGAGCTGTCCAGGGCCAGTGGTGCTGAAACTGCCGCCTCCCGAAGCGCAGTCGGAATAATTTCGTTTTTTCTTCCGGTTTCTTTGCTCCCATCTTGCTCCTGAAAGTTATATGCTCCTGCGTGACACTTCTAGACGTCAGGTTTAAGCGTCACTTGACGGATTTCTATCCGCAGTCACCGCTCTATCCAAGGAGCGCATCAAGCCTTCAACTTCTCAGCCGATCAGACAGAGGACTCTCAAACGCACAGCCATGGCTTTCATGGTAAAACACATGGTGGGAGGACAGCTGAAGAACCTGACAGGCGGACTGACGGAGGAGAAATCCGAAGGGGAGAAATCAGACGCCGCCGCGCAGGGGATGACTCAAGAGGAATTTGAACAATACCAGCAACAGTTAGAGGAGGAAAAGTAAGGCAATGATTGAAGCTTGTGATTGTGAAGTTGTAATGCAATCTACGGTGTGTGTTGGCATATTTAAACGGTGTGTTTTTGTGCGTAAATAGCTGAGCGTTCCCAGTGCGCCGCGCGCTTTTTTACGCATCAATGCAATAACATGAGCGCTCCACACACAGCTGCTCCTCTCGCCCAGGGAGCTCTCTGTCTCTTAGCTTCGGCAAATTATGTAGAGCTGTTTTTAATTTCGGATTCCTGGAATCATTGTTCCACGGAAATGTCCACAGGGATTTGTGCCTGGGGTGAAAAACGTTCCTACTGCTGAGCGTGCGGCTGAATAATGAATCAGACCGTGTGGTAAATAAAATGGGTAAAGTAGAGCCTCTATTTGCATATTGTGAGAGGGGCAACTAACTAATGTTAATTAATTTTGGCTTTACTTTCTCAGCCGAGTTTCATTATTCAAACATATGTTTCCACTCAAGATGGTTGCAATTAGTTTACATTATAGCAATATACTGCAGCCTAAAAAGTGGATACATTTAGATTTAGATTGGTATGGCCTCTATAATAGCTCTAATTTTGAGGTTTAGATGTAATTTCTCTGCATATATTTACAGCTGTGATTCCAGCTGTGAGCCTTTCTTTTTTTTTTTGTTTCAATCATTGAAATATTTCCTCTGTGTCTCACATACAAAACTGAATCCTTTAAATGTTGCACTTTCATAATTTACATATTCATTATGGTGTTTATCTCCTGGGTCTATTGGAGGGCAATCTAAAGCAAGGTCATTTGGCAGAGTTCATCCAGCAGACAGTAACTCCCTATTGATTAGTATGATGCTTCCCTTCCAGCAGGATGCCATGTCCCATATCAGATGTTCATTGTCCTGGTCATGAGAGAAGTCACCACAGATTAATGATGTGGAATAAAGAACTCAGAACTGTTTTTTTTGTTTGTTTTTTTTAAAGGAAAATGGTAGATTGAGATTATACAGTGTCATGTGCAGACATTTTAAGAATGAGTAGGTAGTTAAGTCCTGACTCTGGCAGTGTTAACATTGAGCTCAGCCCACTGAGCTCCACAGGAAGCCTGGCGAGATGCTTGACGCTCTGCTGTCATTATGTGACCTTCAGTGGAAGTGAATTATTAGTCAGAGGTGCTAAACATGAGCATAGATCACAGAGAAGCCCCTACTGCTCAGATTAAGGAAGAATAAGGTCGGGGTGGGGGG
>NW_019525450.1:4794661-4879661 GCF_002814215.2 Seriola lalandi dorsalis
GGGGGGGGGGGGGGGGGGGGGGGTGAGGGCTGCTCACACTGGCATGTCACATGTAGACATTTTATCACCCTTAGCACCCGGGCCACAGTGACAACCCTGGTCATCTGAACGTCCTTGAGAGGGGAAGACACAAAGCTCTGCTCATTGGCTGCAAGTCAACGCTGCATGGGCCTATGTGCCGTTTGGTGTTTGGCACGCTCACGTTAATACAAAGTGAACTCTGCATCTTCAGATAAAACGACCTTCCCCTGACACATTGGGTGCAAACCCTTCACAAACCATACCCCACCACCACCACCACCCCCCTGCCTTTAGATTATGCTGCTGATTTGATCATCGTAGGCGTACAGTGCAACCTCTGCCACTGTAGCTTTGCTTTGAAGAACATCATCTAGGAGGGTTTATTCTGCTATATGTTCCTTCTGCGTCTCACTGACTGTAATAAAATGTGGTCTTTTTCTCTCGGCATTCATGCTATATTTGACCGCAGGCCAGAGCAGCAAGTTTGTTCAGCGTTATGTCACGTTGTTGACTCACGACGTCGGAGGCATTTCAGCAAATTTAGCAATTTACACGGGGCAATTGTGAACTACAGTGAAGCCATAAATATTCCAGTGATGTTGAATGGAGAGAGCATTATTGCCAGCAGCCTGTTGCCTGCCCTCTGCTGGAGGCATCACACACTGTAGGCCGGCTTGTTTACAGGAGATGAGTTTCAAGAAACACATGACACAACACTCATTTAAAAAAAATAATATCTCAACACCTCCCTCATAGAAGTCAGACTTATTGGTTGAAGATAGTTGGAGTAGATCTTTCACTTCTTCGATCGTTCAGCCTAAACTGCCCCTGTGCTCTTTTGAGCATCTCCAGGCTTAAAAGATGAGAACACAATGAAACTCTGACGTTTAATATTGGCTCTGCAGAGAGGGAGTTGAGTCCAGTATATGTATGGAATGGCTTGACAGGGTAGTGACAGTGAGTCCGCAGTTAGTAGGTTTCCTCTGGCAGTCCAACGTCCCAAAAGGCCTGAAATCCCTCAGAGGAGTGCTGGACTGACAGGATGCCACATCTGGGGTTCCTAAACATAAGCAGAACATCTCTTCCTGCTCTTTGTCCCCACGGCATCACTGCTGCTGCTGCTGCTGCTGCTGCTCCGCCTTCTGCTGGTTCTGTGCTCAGTAGTTGGAGCTAAGAGAACACATGGTGATGCTCCAAGGCCTCCAGGGTCCAAATCCAGTAAGGGGCCTTTTGATGCTCTTTTTTTTCTCTTTTTTTTTTCTTTTCGCAGCGTGTGTGGTGCTTGGAGTTTGAAATGTTACTTTACGTAGGTGAAAGGTCTGATCTAAATCTGTATGACACCTTGAACACTATATTTTTTCACCTTTCTTGCAGACAAGAACGAGAAGCCCATTTCGCCCAGAAGAAAGCTGAGAGAGCTACAGTTAGAAGTCATTTCCGGGACAAGTACCGGTTACCAAAGGTAAACTAATCCCGCTCTGCTTTTGTAGAGAAAAGTAAAGACAATATATCCTCGGACTGAATAACAGAATCACTGCATTTTTAAAGGTTGTTCTTGTAATCTACTCCTATAAACTGTGGTGGGATTTGAACCTTTTGTTTTAAAGTCTTTGGTTTCTCCTGTCCTGTTTGGCTGTGTCAATACGGACATTCACGTATACATGTGTCTTGTGCATCTACCTCAGAACGAGACAGATGAGACCCAGATCCAGCAGGCGGGGGACGACGTGGTGTTGCCCACAGAGTTGGCCAAGATGATTGCTGAAGACAACCAGGAGGAGGCACACAAGCAGTCGATGCTGGGCCAGCTGTCCAACATCCAGAATGTGGACATGGACCAGCTGAAAGACAAAGCCCAAGCCACACTGGAAGACCTCAAAAAGCAGACGGAGAATTGCAGTCTCATGTGATTTGGCCAACTCCGTGTCTCAGAAGATTAGTTTTACTTGTACAAATATTTTTCAGAGGCAGAGCTGCTCTAGAGATAGAAATATTCTTGTTGCTTCAGTGGAATGTCAGTTGGCAGAGCCACATAATAACAGTTTTTCTAGCTGTGCAAAGTTAGACAGACGCCCTGCGGAAAAGAAAGTAAAAGATGAGGAAGCTGAGCTTTTGAAAACTGGGGCTCATATTTCTAACTGGAAAGAAAAGAGTTCTTTGTCTTCTAGGTGAGGTAGTTTTTATTGACTTTTCCTGTTGACCTTCAAACTTCCTATAAGTCATGAATGTCATTCATATTTTTATTGAAATTAGCTAACTTGCACTCTGAAAGACTGCGGTTCCTTGGCTCCTCCCATTGATTTAACCAATAAGATTATTTCTGCATTTAGAACAACTCCTCCTCTGAGAAAAACTTTGTCCAGTGCATCAAACCCTTACATTCCCTCACCCCTCTCTCTCTCTCTCTCTCTCTCTCTCTCTGTACCTCATGTGACCAGCGATAACACAATATGATCCTGCAGCTGAGGCCTCAGGTGTGTGTGCAGGGTTTTATTGCTTCCAAACACACATCAGCTGATTTCACCGATGAACACACACATTTCCATCAGGAGAGGACACTCATCAGTAAAATCAGCTGCTTGATTGGAATGAAAACAACACACATACACAAGGCTAACACTGGCTCATGTGAGGAGCTTGTATGTGTGTTATGTTGAATTTGGTGATTTATTTTGGGATAAATACAATGGGGGGGGGGTTACATTTCACACACAAAAGCACAAAAATCTTGAAATGGGCAATATTCATTTGGAGCAACAAATGAGGCTGAGCTTTGTTGTAAGTAGCTTACTAATGAGGGACAAAAGCTCCCTGTGAGCCGCATTAATCTTACTTTTAATCTTTTCCTAAACATATCATTATAATGGCTTTTCTTTTTCTTTTTTTTTTTAGCTTTTTCTGTACTTCAGTGTGCCTTGGACGTCCGTACAAGGTTGTCATCTTTAGAGCTCCAAGATTTGTAAGCTACTTTTTACAAAAAATGACCCTCCTGTTTGCTCCTGCTACGGATTTGTATTCATTCCCTTTTTTAGTTTATAATTAAAAGCAACAAACAATTTGTCGGCAGGCACATAGGATGTCTTAAGGGCAGCCATAAGTAAATGCAGTAAAGCCTGTCCAGTAACTGTGTTCCCAAATTTTACCTATAGCATCAATATCAGCTACATAGAGAGTAAATGTGTTTTTGTGCTGCATCTAAGCAAAAAACAAAAGCTGCTCAAATGAGAGAAATGGAAATGCTTTAGAAGTTGTATGCCAAACCAACATAAAGGCGTAAATGTCAAACTGTGTAACTGAAGTGTGTGTTTAAATCCAACTACAGAGTCCACATAGAAACATTTATGTTGTATAAGATGTACTTGTATCTCCTGTTTGCCTATTATGTCAACAGCGGGTCTTCAGTCACTCCATTTTCATCAACCCGCTGGGTCTCATAGTGTCGTCGACCGTCACATGACCTTCGACCTGTCCTCCATCTCGCTGACCCCTGCGTCCCAGTGGTGCCGTTTCGTGCTGGTGGATTTTGTGTCGTTTAGACGATGTGATATGTCAAGTGGTGTCTTTGTAAAAACCTGGTCCTGTGGCTGCGAGAGCTGGTTTGTAGTGTCACACAGCGCACAGTCACTGTGGGCTGACCGCGGTGTTCTGTCTCTGCTGTTTTCTAGCCATATGTAAGCGAAGGCGAGGGGGAATTAGGAGAAGATGTTGTTGATGTTGTGTAACATTCATATACGCTACATTTTGCCGGTGTTTGATTTTATGTAGCAGTGGTGCTAAGGGTGATGTCAGCTTTGATCTCACGTCTGTCCCCACTCTGATTCCTGTTGTATTAACTGCCAAAAAACGATTATAATAGTCTTAATTTACATATTAATTATTTACATACATTGTTTTAGAGGAAACATGGGCAAAAAAATATTGCCTGTTTTCTCTAAAAATGTCCTTGCTGTAGGAGCCACACTACTGCTGAATAGATCTGGGGCAACATTCAAAAATATCCAGTGCAGTGCTTGTTGTCATGTGATAGGTGAACAGTGTATTTGTAACATTTCAATAATTTGAAGCAGAGGAAAAGTTGCAATAAGTCCTTTTATAATAAATTTATCTGTCATATTTGATGATAAGATAATATTAATGGGTGGAGCAGAAGCCATAAAACAACTGTTTGCTTTGAATGAGTGTTTATGACTTGAAATAATAATTCAATAATAATAATAATAATAGTGATAATTATAATTATAATAATTATAATAATAATGATAATGTAATTTTTGAGCTGTCATCCTGTGCAATTCATTGTTTTCAGGAAATGGCTGCCACGACTTCTTCTTGTTCTTCGGCTGGTTCTTTGTTTCACAGTATCTCTCTCATTCTGTCTCTGACAGTATTTCAGTGATTTTGGAGTTTTAACTGCAATAAACTGATTTTTAGGATAATGTACACCCTCTCTGTTTTTGTGTGACGTTTACACAGCGCAACGTCGTGTTGTATTTAGTCATTTATCAGTATCGTTAAATCTGCAGGAGCTTGAACACCAGGTGGAGACAAAAATACAGTCAGGACTAGAGAATGATCCATGAGGGAGGCTGCTGATAGAAGCTGATTGATTATTATTGACAGGTCAGAGATTTTCAATTAGTGTCAGCACAAGATGTACACAATGTAACATCTCTTATGGGGGGAAATATTCTCACTCTGTGGCGACAGAAGTCAAATAATCCATATGTACCAGTGTGGGTGAACAGCCTACTTAAAGTGAAATATTGATGCATGTTTATATGTTTATATGTGTTCACATAGGAAACGGTTAAAATAATAGTTATTTTATCCACCTGCTGTACATACAGTACAAAGGGCCTAAATATAAACACATGCATGCAGTTCTTATGCTAACACTATATACACTATGCATTTTTTTAAAACACTGAAAAATGTCGTTTTTAAAAGCAGCTATCTTTCATAGTGTAATTTTGAATAGATATCAGGGTGGGCATCCATCTGGTTTTGTTGTGCAAAACTGGCACAGCCTGTGGGGGGTGGGGTGGGGGGCATATGCTCTGCAAAAAAAAAAAAAAAATCAAGTTAGTTACCATTTCAATGGTAGGAAAGCCTGAGCTATTGGTAGTTTTCAAGTGTAGAGTGAAAGGGGATAGCTGTAAAATATATTGATGCTGAAACCCCTCTCTATTCATAGGCTGCAGTGCGTGAACAATCTTCAGCCTGGAAAGACACTGGGCCACTGCATGGACAATCTGACACAATTGGGGTGAAACGGGCCAGAAAATACTATTCTCTCCCATTCTCTTCTATCAATCGGGGCTTAAAAACTCTGCAGAAAGAGAGGCAGGAGAGGGAGAGAGCGACAATTAGCGAGAACCTTTAAGAGAAAACCCCTCCACGGCGAGGCAGTTATCACAGAGGCTCGGTTTATGGCTAAAAAGAAACAGATTTGTTTTTCCGCGCCCGAAAATTGGAGCAGTGAAGTTGCAGATGTGAGCTTATTGCAAAGGAATGCGTTTTAGCCCCCCCCCCCCACTTCACTTGTGTTGCGCTTCAAGAGAAGAGGGGGGACCACACAGATCCTGGGGTTCATGCAAGGAAAATTATAAACATTTTCATCCAGCCTATCTCTTCATATACTGAGAGGATTTGTGCCGCTGTAGGCCTGGAGATGGGTCCCACGGCTGACTCCTCAATGACGACCAATCGGTGGCCAGGATTGTAAATGAGAGAGAGAGAGAGGGAGAGGGGGGAAGGAAAACTTTTCTTTCTTTTTTTTTCGACAGGAGGAGGGGTGTTGTGGGGAAATGCTCGGCGGACCGTGAAGCGTAACAGCAAGAAGGGGGACAAAGACGCACATAGCGGTACGAAATGCGACAGATAGAAACCTTTTCTGAGTGAAAAAAAAAAACATAGGAATGCGTGGATGGATTTTAAAAAGTGGTAGAGCTGGTGGAAGACGAGTCGAAACTAACAATGGCAAGAAAGATGAGTTCAAGTGTGCAAACTGAGTTGTGGACAAACACTGTGGTTAGACTGCGCGTTAACTTTAGATAAGCCCTGCGGCGCGGCGCACTGTCCACCACCTCGTATCTGCACCGGAGGCATGGAGCAGACGCAGACTGCAGTTTGGAGTAGGATTCCTCACTTTTAGACGGACGTGCTTCTCGGGATGACTGTTGCCGCTGCGCTGTTTCCCCTTTTTTTTTGCAGCCACGCGTGGTGATTTCCCTGAGTCAGATCCTGACTTCCACTGTTTAAAGCTGTGCAGGAGGAGGCAAACTCAACCAACGTGCGAGTCTGTGGATAATTTTCTAAGTGATCAAGTGTAGCCTATATATATATATATATATTTTTTTTTTTTTTTCGACTGCGCTGGTGACAAAATGTTTGGTTACAGAAAAACATGTATGGAATACTTATGTGAACTTCAGTCTGTGAGATTCCGTGTGTGAATTGTCCATATCCTAATGTGCTGGTGGAGAAAGTGCACGTCACCGAACTAGAACTCCATCCAAGCATGAAATGTTGGTGCAGCGCCCTGGCACTTCTCCCATGGGTGCTGGTGGCCATAGATGCCCAGCTAATCTGCTGGCAGGCGCTTCTTCGGTGCCACGACGAACCTGAGTGTGATCTCGCGTACAGTCAGTACTTAGCGGCCTGTGAGGGGAACATCCGAGGGACGAGGAGGCAGTGTCCGAGCCACTGCATCAACGCGCTGATCAGGCTCAATCACACCCGCAGCGGGCCGGACCTGGAGACCTGCGACTGCGCCCAGGACCTGGAGTGCCTCAGCGCCAAACAAGCCATAGAGCCGTGCCTCCCCCGCAGATACCCGAGCGATGCCGGGGGGATAGGGTGCATGGAGGCCCGGCAGCGCTGCGAGGAAGACAGCAACTGCCACACCTCCCTTACGGCCTACTTGTCGTACTGCGGGCAGTTGTTCAATGGCAGGAAGTGCTCCTCAAAGTGTAAAGCCACCATTCAGCAGATGCTGTTCATTCCAAATGGCATGCTGCTCAACCGCTGTGTTTGCGATGGGGTAGAGAGGCCTTTCTGTGAAGTGGTCAAGGAGAACATGAGCAAACTTTGCGCCATAGGAGACCACAATGTTATTTCAGACCAGCCTGATGTGGAGGACATATATGAGGATGAGGACTATGACCCTAAAGGTGACAGAGAGGAGGTGTATCCTGACCATTCCTCTGCTTCCCAGAGGTCGTCCAGCTGCATGACCCTCCTGTTTCTGTCTCTAGCACGGATATTATACTGAGAGGATCGGTACTTGAAATATTTGTTGGCTTTATAAATGAGCGTGTGTGGGGGGGAAATGACTGTTCAAGAGTATAAGGTCACTCCTGACTTACTCTAAGACACTTCAGCACAGCCTTGTGTTGTTGGCACAGAACTTGAACCCAGATCTGCTGGATGAGGAAAGTTATTTTTCACCCACAGGACTCTGTGCCTTACCATTAGTTACATGGAGACATGGAGAGCACAGTAGTGATTTGTGTAGGCTTTCCACAACTGTACAATTTGCATAGTTATTCTGACTCAGGAAAACTGCTGTTTTTGATTTGTAATTCAAATCCTCCCGTAGATGGCCTTGCAGTGCTCTGAGTGAGCTGCTCGCTTTTTTGCTGAGTAGAGGAAAGCCTGTTGAGAAAAATGGCAAAAATATTTTCAAGGTGACGGTGAGAGGAAATGAAGCAAAATCAGACTTTTTTGCAGGGCATTGCCATTTTGTGTGCCTTTAAAAAAAAAAAAAAGCTCCTGTTTGTTTGGTTTGGTTTCAATGGTACTTGGAGTGTGGCTTTATTAAGACCTTAGACAAACATTGGACCCATACAGTCTCTGTTTGCTCTGCTCTCCATTTCAGGGGCCACTGCATTGTTGCAGAAACCACACTTCAAATATTTGTGGGAACAGTCAGAGGACAGGCAAGGGTGTGGGATCAAGTACTTAAATTAACTGAAGCGCCTCTCTAGCACTCTGTCTGGGGCCCCTCCCCCGGTTGAGATTGTTTTATTGAACTTTTCCTGAGACCCCGCCGCCCCCCACCCCTCCTTCCTCCTCTCTACTGCCTGCCCCCTTTCACGCCTTTAAAAGACCCCCATCTTTATTACTGCTTTCACACTGAAGCAACAACCGAGGAAAACCTGTCTGCTGCTGGTGTGAGGAGGGTCAGCGTATCATATCTGCAGTTTGTCCGAGGTCTGACACCGCTTGGTTTTGTTATGCAGGAAACTCTAAACAAACCGCGTGATTAGAACGTAAATTAGTTTTTATAAACTCACTGAACAAAGAAAGTTAATTTCATGGGTATGAAGGATTATTATTAAGTGACTGTAGCAGTGTCACAACAGTGACAACAACATATTCACTCAGAAATAGTCTGACATGAATGGTCAAGCACAGGTTGAATGCATGTGAATTATTTTTGTCACACAGAATTTGTGAGGAGTTTGAGAGTGTTGCTAACTAAAGCAGAGTTTTCTTAGGCCACGTTTTAACATGCAGGGTTGTCACTAAGTGCTTTTTAAATGAACTTGCACAAATACACATAAAGGTCAAACTAATTACAATGAGATTTAGTTCAGTTCACAAATTCCTCATAAGTGTCTTCTTTGAGGGCTTTTATTTTGTGTGTTTTTGTTGTTGGAAACATTTACATAATAAGATGCGCTATATGGCGACTAAGCAGCGCACAGAGCTGATGTTACCTGTTTGTACTGTAGGTCCAGGAAGTCAAACCAGCAGCCACGTTAAGCTGTTTAGCAAAAAGGGAAAGTAAAAAAAAGTTTTTATGTTTGTATTGATCACTTGTAAAATGAAGCTGTCCATTTGTGTCTCCGCCACTTGAAATAGTGTCAAAACTAATCTTCTTTGTTTTGGTATGAAGTTTTGAACAGTGTAGATAAATGTTAAATTATGAAGCTAGAATATGAAGAATGTGTATATATTTTACAGTTATATGCAGTAAAATAAGCCAGTGTGTGGCCACTGTCACAGCAAGTTGCATTTAATACAAAATAAACACACAAATGTAGCTCAGATTTTGTCCACAAAGCCTGACATCATTTAGATTTTCCAGTTTTTCATCTCATCTTATGGAAACATGGCAGTGAACACCTCAGAGCATGTGGGAGGGTGAGTTTTATAATAAAATGTTTATGAGCTAAAATTGTGTAATGGTGTGATTTGAGCACAGAGACATCAAGCAAGTAAGAAATGTGACCAAGAACATGAATCAAAAAGCTTCTAACGACTGATGAAGCTTGACTTTTGTAAATTGTACATGAACTCAAAGTCTTTGGTTCAGGAAACCTAGTGACCCTATGATTTGCTGAAAGAGGTTTATGCTTCAGTGGTGTGTGGGAAGTATGTAGCGCACATAGTTATTAATTTAAAACAAGATTTTTTTTTTTCATCTGAACGCAGTGATATTTTGTCACATCAAGTTTACACCACGGAATATTTTGATGACACCAGTTTTAGGCTGCTATAGTAACTGAAATCCAAAAAAAGAGAGGTTGTTATTTGAAAATGTCAAGTGAGCTCAGTGACTCCACAGTGAGCACCGCATGTTGCTGTGTTTCACTCGCTAATATTTAAGGGATTAGGTCAGTGTAACTGAAACCTGGTGAGGAATTTTAAGTGTCTAGTCGTTGACCAATACATCCTCATTGGAGCAAAAACAGCAAATCAGGATTCTTCTTTCATTTTAGGCTCAACTTGTAATTAAACCACCAGCACAGTTTTTAGAGTAGGAGGGCATGTAGGCCGTCATGGAAACATGTAAATTCATCCAACTGAGCTGGTGTCAGTTTACTGTAGACACTCAAATTTGTCTCCAGTGTATTGCCAGACTTTGCTAATGACCAAAAGGCATTTGGTGCTTGTTCCGCACTTACTTTGATATTCACAGGTCATTAACAAATTGTAAAAGAGTCATTTAACATTGCGGCTAGGTGTCAGGTGCACAACTGTTTTACATATGTAACAACTCAAATCCAAATGGTATAAAAGTGCAGTGGCAAGGGTAGAAAATTTACCAAACCATTATTTTTTGATAAAAGACATTTCTGTGATGCACATTTGTCTGTGTGCCCCCAGCCTCGCATCACATGAGTAATTAGAAGTCTGTTACTTGAGTTAACAGGTGGCAACATCTCCAAGTGTGGAGCGAGCGTCTGCACAGCTTCTCCTGATTTTTCGTTAACCACAGGAATCCTCAGACACTTCCAACCATCTATTGTGTCATAAAAACTTGGAGATAGAAAAACAAAGCGGCCCACAGCTACAGTTTAGCCCGACTCCCTCTAGTTTAGCTAGATTGTCTTTGATCCAATCTGTCTTAACCATTGCCATGCATCTTAAAGTCCTCCAATACAACCACTCTGCTCCCTTCAATCCCCCTCACACCCCCCACCCCCACCTCCTCATCCCGATTCTGGGAGCAAAATCAAAACAAACATGAGCAGTGCAGCCTTGGGGAGTTGAGTGTGTGGAGGGAACAGGGGGATACAGAGGCAGCACTGTGCTGGGGCCCATTTTCTAAATTATCTTTATTCAACATTTCTCTGAAACAACCCCCCGACCCCCACTCTCTCTTCACCGCTCCAAAGTGGGAGTGACCTGAGGATTTAGGAGGCTCTTGTCTCTCATAGGTACAATGTTCCATTCATGATAGCCATCGAGCCACAGTGAATGGCTGACCTGCTCTCTGTTTTCAAGGCAGGGGTTGCTGGAGTCAAGGGCACACAGATCCTTCAGGTCTCGAGCACAGAGACCCCTCTTTACGGGTGACGTTGATGCCAATTTAACTCGACCGCTGTCCCATTAACAGAATCAAGAGAGGAAGATAGAGATAGCCGGTGGGAAGAACGTGTTGCTGGATCTGAAGCAAAATGGAGGCTGATTAAAGCCACAATGCTGTAGGTTGTGGTTCAGAGGGAGTCCGGGGGTTGTCTTTCCATCCCAGGACCTCCCTTTCCGCGTTGCATTGCTATAATGATATTCTGTGCACTTTTTGGGGGGTAATATAAATTGGCAGTATTCCCAGAAACAAGCAACAAAGCAAGCACCAGGGTCAAAATTGCATCCAAACTTTTCCTGGCAGCAACATGCTCATACACAGCCACACATGCAGCACCCAGTGGTTCTCCATCCTGTTGTTCCAGCACTTGGGGCCATGCTGCTCTCTGTTCTAACCATAAAGTCTGGGAGTGATTTACACCTGGCATGCCAGGTGAATGTGATTAACCAGATGGTGGGGCAGAAAACAAACATTACTCTGACTCCTGGTCGGATTTAAAAACCACTTGTTAAACCTAAGGCAACTACAGCCGCACTCTGTATCTCTCTGCTTTTAGGAGAAATTCGGTGTTTCGCTGATGATTTTCACAGGATTTTTATCATTTTTTGAGTCAGTATTTTAAAGGCGGTGTGCAGAGTTATTATTGCACTTCCATAAAGCTCAGAGGAAACAGATTTAAAAAGGATGATCAACACTAAAAACAACAGAGGCCGAGATATCCAGGCTTTTTGTCCCTGTATGGGTCAAGCTCCACAAACAGAGGATGATACATTCGCCACAATGCAACTGGCCGGTGTCTTTACATCTTCCAAACTCCATATTCTCCGTTTGTAACACAGACTTTGTTATAAATGTGTCATCTCTAAGCCAAGATAACCCCGATGACATCATAATGACATCATGAGCGTTACTTTCTCAGACTTGACAAAGCTCCTCCAGAGCTACAAAAAACCCTCCTGGTTGCACAGAACGAACCATCACTACAAAACAGTGTGTGTAAAATCAGAGAGCCCCTTTAAATAAGATTGGTTGATCATATTTTATCCTTTTTCTAATTTTGCAGGAGCTAATCTAGTGCTCATCCTCTCTGCCTCTCAAATGGTTCTTTTTTTGACAGTTTTTGTAGAAGCCAAATAACCACTCCAGGTTACATTTCTCTTCTTACAATGAGTGCGACAGTACTGGGTAATTATGAGCAATCAGTAGAAAGAGGTGCAGCTGCCATTGTGCTGTAAAACGAGCTCGATCTATCATGCATGGCAGACGAGCTACGGGGAATGAAGGGAAAAAAGATAATATACTCGTAATGAATTCTTTGTGTAATTCCCATAGTTTTGTAGATCTGGAAATTCTCAAATTCAGTTTCCATAGTTTCCCAGACCATATGAATCATATAATTATAAAATGTCCTTACTTTCCCCTGCCTGCCTGCCTTCCTCTATCCTCCCCTTGTGGACCCGAGCCAGCTGTTTCTGCCGAGCGGCCTTCCAGATGATGACGATGGCGAGGGAACAGCAGCGCTGCTCCCACGACGGCATATAAATCTTTCCTTAGGTTCTGAAAGTCGAGCGTTTGCCTTGCGCTGTTGACAAAACATCTAAAGGAGTTTCAGACTACAGAGACTTAAGAGATTACCATTTTATTTTTCCACTGAATTTCTCATTTAATAAATACATAGTAAAATCACAGCTGTATAAACATTCAAATAAAAAACAACACAGCAATGTGGAAGTCCTTCCAGGAGACATATTTATACTTTTCCTCATTTGACTCCTGTTTCAGGTATTTTCTTCAGTTGCCTGAAAAATCATATTCACAAAGTAAAGCTTCCTTTTGGAGTACTCAAGCACTCTACCTGTCTGAAATCAAAACAGTCCGTGACGACCTACAACAGCGTGGATTATCAGCCTGCTACGACTTCTAAGCTTTTTACCGTTTCACAGAGGCCTAGTTATAAGACTTTGCTTGAGCACCACAACTCACTGTATCCCTCAAATACTCGTCCATTGCCAAACCTAAGAAAATGCAAGTCTAGTGTAAATAAGGCAGAGGCCGCACCTCTCCAGTTTTCCCCTCATAGTGGTGGAGAGGGCTCCATCAGCGGAGAGAGCATGGTGAGCCTGTGGTTGAGCCACAGTAAAGGCAGTGGGGAAGAGGGGGGTGAGGGAGTATGTGCATGTTTGCAGAGGCCTTGATATAATATACCTAATACTGCAGTTCAAAATTGTTGTGATGCTTAACATCACAGCCCACATTTGACTGTACTCTCAGGTTTTCAGTTTGTAGGTGTGCTGCAAACACAATAGATTCTGAATGTCCTGCCCTAAAATAAAATCCAACAGTCTCAGTTTAACTCGTTTACCATGATAGTGTGGTATTGTCATACAAGCTGTCCAGCATTAACATATCAATGGTGTGTCAGGAGGAGGGATTTGAGGCTAAGCAGTGCACCAACACAGTGTAAAGAGCAGGGAACTAACTTTCACATTCACCAGTGTGCAAATCCAGAATTCAACAGTGATTTTCAGTATTTTACCAGCCAAACATTTTATTCCTCTGATAGAATAAACACAAGTTTTCTACATGCAAAATCATCTGGTTGAAAAAACTTTTGAGCCAACAACCAAAACATGGACCACATTTGGCTGGCAAGTGTAATATCCCACCCAGACAGCGCACTGACATGGTTGGGGTGAGGTGTGATGCAGGTTATATTTGGCCGCAAAAGAACCGTGGTCGGGTGAGAGCTCTGTGTCCAACCTGACCACTGACAGGCCGTCTGCTACTCTGTAAAGCGTCCCAGCTGGTTCCCATGGTCTACGCCAAACTCACTGCAAACAGCAGGCTGAGGAGACAGAATTTATTGATGTGTGTTAGGGTTCACCTTTTCAAGATTATAACACATTTTCCATTTTAAATTCCGTATTATGCTTTAAATAATAACGCAAATGCAACTCCATGGGATCAAAGCATCAAAGCACTTACAACTTTAAGATGAGGACAGCTAGGTATATTCAGATTATCTATTATCTATCTTATCCTTTAACAATTAAAAGATAATGAAAAAAATATACCTCTATAAAGCACATTTTCAATGGACACCCTGTATTAATGTAACCTTTGTTCATAATAAAAACATGTATTGACTTGGTATCCTACTAAGCAGTGTCTGTAATGTGTGGTGTGCTTTTCTTGTTCATTGTCAATTAATGAAATTATGCAACTTGAATGAAATCTTAACATAATCCTTTACATCTTGAATGAGCTATATACTATAATAGTATAAATACTGTCCCTGGAGGAGAAGAACACCTTAATTTTCCATTTGTTGCTACATAAACTGAACATTGAAATACCTCTGTCAAGTATTTTGCGTGCTCGCCCTTTCAGGCCTTTAAACTGATCATGCAGGTGATGTCTTGTGGTCATAGACTAATTTAACTTTGCTGATCAAAGCCAGTGCAGCTGCTGCCATACAAAGTACCGCCATGTACCATATGATGTCAATTTAACTCAGGGAGGGTTAAGTGCTTCGGGGACATTTTAACTGAGCCACTGAAACACTGTCTGCAGCTTAACGTCTGAGATGTTTGTCTGAGGGTTACAATATAGATAGCTCTCAGTGTAACTTTGCTGCTTGTTTTGGTGTAGTCTAAGGTCAGCAGACAGACTTGGGCGTTGCTGTGACCCTCTGTAGTACAGCTGCTGTTGGATCAGCGCCAGCTAGTACGGCTGACTGTGCTGTGGTTTTATTAAAATAACAGCAGCAGAATAAGAAGCCACGTTCTTCATGAAACTTGAGTGGCCTCAGGAGTCATTGGTGCCCCCCCCCCCCCCCCCCCCCCCCATTCCCATTTTTTTTATTCATAATTCCCCAGGAATGTCTTACTAAGAACAGGATATTGTCTCGGCTTTAGGTATCCACTATCCATCTAGAAGCTGAGCCCAGAAAATACTGGGAATAAGGGTATGAATATATAAGTTAAAGCTAGGGAAGTTGAAGTATATTAAAATGTAACTCATATTAATAATACAATGCTTTTAATATAGTTAACTAGTAGTAAGGAGGAGAAAGGAATGAAGTGTATGCATGTGCTGTTGTTGTTTCTGCTTTTTGTGTGTTAGGAGGGTACTTTTTGCTAGTCTCACTTTCACAAGGTTGCCTTTACAAGAGGGCAGAGGACAGAGCGGCCCAGGGCTGCACTGAAATGAAATCAAAGAGCCAGACAGTGCTGCGGGGTGGCCAGCACAGCAAGAGAATGGCTCATATTTTACTAGTGGAAAAATCACCACCGAAAGGACGTTTAATTACAACTTTAGACAGCCATTCCTCATTTAATCCCCCACCACCTTCTCGTACCAAACCTCCATAGAGTCACTTATCAGTGCAAGGTTCCCAAAAACACACTCTCAAGGCCAGAGGAATAGTTTACACAACACAGCAGGGAAACTCACAGCTTCTGACAGAGTCTGCAAGAGGTTCTCGATCCAGAGACACATCTCTCTGAGTCTCCTGCATCTGAAAAATTGAAAAATTTGAAATATTTAAAAAGATATGCAAGTAATCACCTAAAACTAACAAACAACTTTATGAAAGTTGTAGTAAAACTATATGGAACACATGCTTACCATGATATGCTTTTTGAGGTATTCAGCTCTGGTCATAAGGCTTTTAATCTGGTGAGAGGACATACAATTCCAATAAATAAACTTAAACTTAAATTTATGCTTTCAATGCAGGTGTTTGCTGGAGCTTTAATTAGAGAAATATGTTTTCCACCAATGTTCTTGCAGCATGGCTTGCAATGAAATGAGGGTCGGACTAGGCAGCTGGGCAGACTATGCAAAGCTCCAAATTTCAATATTATGAAAGGTATTGCATATGGCGGGAGATATCATGATATTCGGTCCAAGCTTAGAATCCAACCAACGTTGGTGATCCCCTGACTTTTCCTCTAGTGCCACCACGAGGCATCTGACATCTTTAGGTATTTCAGTTGGTTTTAGTTTGTGAAATATCTCTGTAAATTGCAATTGACTGATTCAATGACTTTGTGATTAGGGCTCTGTGGGGGACAGACTGCCTCTTTCAGGACTGCTTCTTCTCCTTGTCAGTGAAGATTGCTCTTCATAACCCTGGCTGTGTGTTTGGGGTCGTTGTCATGCTGCACAATTAATTAGGGACCGATCAGATGCTTCCCTGATGGCACTGTGTAATAGATAAGAATCTAGACATCTAAAGTGCCAAAAATTGTGTGTGTGTGTATGTGTGTACCCAGGAGAACTGGTGATGTTTTAAAGACAACTGGTGGTCAGATCAAATATTTCATTAAGTTAATTGAAAAAAAGTTATAACTATTCATGGCTTTAGTATAAATAATAATTTCATTTAGTCGTAACAATATTTAACACTTGCAAGTATGTATACAGTATACACAGATCAGCCACAGCATTAAAACCAGTTCCCTGTTTCAATGTTATGGCTGATTGGTGTGTTTATATATATATATATATATATATATATATATATATTTTTATTTTTTTTTTTTTTTTTTTTTTTTTTACAAGAGGCCTTAAAAGTTATCAGCATACATATATATATATGTATGCAAGATGATTGTTAATAACTGTGATGATCAGAGTTTAGTCTCTAGTTGACTGAGCTTAAACCTGCAATAACCGATCAGTAATTATCAATAATTATCAGTATATATATATATATATATATATATATATATATATATATATATATATATATATATATGCTGATAACTTTTAAGGCCTCTTGTAAAATCAGAAGATGAATCTGTTTTTCTTTTTTCTCTTTGTTAAAAACTTTAAATTACCACATATATTTTCTGAGCTGTGTTTGTTTGCTGTCATTTTTGTGCAGCAGGAAACACAATGACTTTAAGATGCTAGTGGACATAAACTCTTCGTCCAAATCAGATTAAACTCATCTGAACTCTGCTGATCTGATTTTTGCTCTTTCTGTTATTTTTTGAAAACATTTCATATGGTACACATGTGCAAGTAGTAACTACTGTCGTCATATGCTTCAGGGTGCTCTTTACTGTGGTAACAACTTCTCTGGTGTTGATGAAAGTTCTTGGCTGCTCCTCATACCTACATGTATCAGCACAATGTCACAGTATAAAGCAAGCCTTCTTGTGTATTACTGCAGGAACATCTGAGGGTCATAATGACGGGAGACCTAAACTGATGGCTTCCATAATGTTGCTTTAAAACACCAATCTGTTGTGGTAAATAATCATTCTGACCACAGGTTTTTAGGATCCAGCTCTGACCTTATCCAGCCGCAGCACTTTAATCACAATTCCTTTAATCACCAAATACAATAAATGTGGAAGAAATCTGCAAGAGTGAGCAAGGGAGATATCGATAACTTGCAGAGCACCATGGTATGTACAGGCCTACTGAAACACAGGACAACAGGACCTCACATATGTTCAGCCATAATGACACTATGTCAACATACACTGGTTAGATCAAAGCTATGGTTCACATATGAGAAGCCAGGATATTGAATTACAGCTTGCTCTACAGTAGATATGAACGCACATGGAGGCCAGTCATGGCAGCATGTGTTGGCTCTTTTGGGTTCTCACATACACACATGCTTTCGATCTAATCTCCCACCCCCGCCTCCCTAATGCTGTGTTAGATTATTACAGCCGCATCTGAATTTACTTAAGACAAGCACCCATAAAACTTCAAATAGGGAGGTCTATGAGGCCCACTCAAACCCCCATCCCCTTTTGGGGTTTGTTGGTGAAATACTGTTGTCTGTTGCAGACTTAGTTGCTGGCTAAACAAACTGCACAAAAACAAAAGGGCTTGAAGCTTTAATAGCAGGCATGCACGACTTCTTGCATTTGTTTGTCAAAGTAGAATATCAATGCTAGTATTCACGATTTGATTCGTGAAAGTTACAGCCAGCAAATTTACTGGACCATCAAAATTTAGGGTTTATTCAAGTATGTTCAGGTTGGTACCCAAAGCAAGGATGCGGTCCAAAGGAAAAGTCTTCTCACAAAATTAGAGATTTTGCTTGTCTATATAAAATAAAATTATTACTATAATTTATCAAAGTCATTGATTGGAACATACAGTATATATGTAAGCCAAAATGCTTTTTGTAACATATATTATCAAGTTATGGACAATGTGTTTGTTAAGTTCAATATCAACTTCAACTCAACCAAGATGATTGTTAATAATCGTGATGATCAGAGTTTAGTCTGACTGAGTTTAAACCTGCAATAACCAATTTATAATAAACACAACACTCACATACAGTAGAGTATTATCACCTTTTATGCTAATATGGACAACCTCATCTAATGGAACAACATTAGCATTCATTTTGAATCATGTCCAACATTTGGCATCTGTTTAGCTCTTTTTTGGTTTCCACCAACTCCTGATATAAATGAACAGCTCTTTAGTTAATAAAAGCTCAACTTGTTCACCAGTTAGATGCCAAATTTGTGTGTCTGCTGTTTGAAGCAGTAAAAACAGCAAAGTTGCAGAAAAACCAAAACAAATTGACTGAATGACGCTTTAAAGCTTCGCAGAGCTGACAACAGAGTTGGGTGATAATCCTCGATTTGCCACGACATGCAACTCCTTTCACATAAGTGGTCATGTGATCCATCACTTAGAGCCACTTTAAGAATCCAATTATAAAGTGGACAGTGATCTATGTGTATGAAACAGTACTATAGATGATAGATTACATTATTTGGCCTTAACCATATAAAACAAGCACATGTGACCATAGGAGCAAGACTCACGGGTCATGTGATGGAGCTACTGCTCTCAGATCTAGTTGATCAGCAGAGGGCTTGTATGAGGTGACAGATAAGTTGTTCCTACCGTGAGCACTCAACCAGAAGACCTTCCTAGCCCCACTCACCTCACTGTGGAGCAGCTCTCTCCTGCGGCCCTGGGGCTCAGCTGGCTCACAAAGAAAGAGAGAAAAAAATTAGACAAAGAAGAATGAGGAGAGGAAGGGAGGAGCGAGTCCAGTACCTAATCACCTTGTTTGTTCAAGGAGAGGTCAACTACTAGATTGGATTTTGCTAGCGTGCAGACTGGGGGCTCAAGGGTGGAAATGGTTCTAATGTAAGCCAGTGTTTTCACAGTCAGTCATCCTGGAGGGGAGACTGACAGAAGAGGAAAGAGAAAGAGAGAGAGAGAGAGAGAAACAGAGAGAGAGGGAGGGGTCTCTGATGGCAAAGGCATTTTGGGAAACTGCACAACAAAGAGCTCCTAACCAAACAAAGAAGCAATGTTTTCTCCCCACAATCCCCCCTGGTGGTATCTGATGTGCCACACAGTGAGGTTTCCTGATACCAGAGAGAGAGAGAGAGAGGCTGGTTGGGATGGGTCTATTCTTTGTACACTATTTCTTGAGCTATGCACTACATAATAACTGCACACAAAGACAAGGTGGGGCCCCGATGATTTAAACATGGATTTATCTAGAGTAGTCCATTGCCATCACATTACACAAATGCCAAGGATTCAGTTATCTCTCTCTGCAATTTGGGGAGACAAACTTGGAAAGCCTCCTGGCGCAGGGACTCATGTAATATGGTTTTCCCAGCTTTCCCTATCACTGAATGTGTGGTCAGCCATTCACCATAAAGGGCTGCTAAACCACACAAAAGAGGTTTTTAGATGAATAACTAGTTAATCAAGAGAAAAGAGCAAACTAGTGAATACCTGCAATTAAAATAAAACCAACCGGCAGAAGATTAATCTGACTCTAGCCTAAATATCAGCACCTAATGGATGAACCTTAGCTGGGACTGGAGTGGGCTGGATGATGAGAGCTCTCGTCCATTAGTAAGATAATAGTTTTTATTTGTTTCCAGTGTGTAATAACACAAAGCCTGACTGAATGGGAAGCAGATGGCAGGACTCTCATACCACACACAGGGCGCTGGCACCGGGTCTCATCCCAGCTCAAAGCCACATGTGGATCACTCTATCCCACCTCTTCCATTAGGCCGATCTTCCAGATGAGCTCATGAGCCAAGGCTAATGGACGCCAGGCCGCAGAGAGAGTCGCTGGAGACTCTTCTGTAGTTCCTCTGTCTGTTTGTCTGTCTCATTAGTGTCCCTGTCTCTCTTTAAGCCAATTGCTTCACTCTGTCTCTCTCTCTGTCAGTTTGTCTTTTGCTCTTTCTATATCACTTTCTCTTAGTTATTTTCCATCTATGAGAGTTTGAGTCTTTTTTATATTCATTTCCATCCATCTCTCTCTCTGCAGTCTCTCTGTCTGGTTCAGAGTCTCTCTGTTTCCAGTTAAGTCCCTCTTAATCTATCTCTGTATCTTTAGTACCTCTCTGAGACATTCTTGTTTCTCTTCTTCAGCCTTTTCCTTGAGTATTATTTTCTTTGTTAAGCAATTTCTTGACCTGTCTCAGTTTCTGGCTGTACCATGGACTCTAATTGAATTTATGACCTTGTCCTTGCCCATATGTGCCCACATGCCTTCTGTCTTTCAAAATAACTATTCCTCAAAGTATCTCTTCTCCTGTTTCTTTAATAACAAATGTGCACAAGTATCAGATGTGGGACTATATTATGGTTTCAATTTCTTTCTCTGTCACCAACTACAGCCAAGGTCTCCTTGGCATGGCACTTGCATCTTGAACTACAGTGGAGTGGCTCAGTAGCCAAGAGTAGCAAGGGAAAAGATAACTGTGTAAAGCCATCTTCTATGGAAAGAGTTTATCTACCTGCTAGCACCAACAGTAGTTCTCCTAAGCACTGCTGGTACACATCCAGGGCCACATGATCATCCAGCCCATTCTCTTCCTGTCAGGGAATGAAGATGCAACATAATGTTTTAAATCAGACCACAGAGATACTTAATAATAATTCATTTAACTCAATACTGATACTGCCAGTCTGTTAACATTGCAAAATTATTGTTCACTCCTAAAAATGTTGGTCTAAAGAGCAGAGGCACACATATAAAAAGATTTACACAACAAGCACAATGTCAAATAGTTTTTGGTTCACCAGTCTTCTTAAAAGATGTGGTTTGGAAGGCAATGTGTGAAAGGGGGGTTGGTTTATACCCTGTCACTTTGTTTGTTTTTTTATACCGCTTCTGTTTCACTCTGCCTTTTGGTACATCTCTAAAACAGTAGCATCATCCAGCAGTAACCCTAAGCTAACCTTAGCAATGGCAGTAGAGGCCATCTCCAAAGCGGCCTGCAGCCGTGGTTGGTCTCGGGACATTTCTGAAATAGCAAGGAAACAGAAAAAAAACGACTTAGAGTCCCACTGTGTACCTGTCTAAACGTAGCATCAATGCATTCTACTAGAAAATAAACAATAGTTTGAAATCGCATGTCCACAGCAGCATTTTTAGACTCCAGTAATGTGGGCTTGAGATACTTTGATTCTTAAAGATTTCTTAATATTAATTTTAGGTCAACAGGGTAATTGAGCACAAGTGTTCTTGAGCAAAACACCAAATACCCAAGAGACCAAAAGGCAGCCAGTCTGTAGCTGACCCTGACCTCTGCAGCAGGGGAAAAGAAAATTACATTTTCCTTTCATTCATTTAAGAAGTAGAAAGGATCAAACATCTTTGCTTTCTTACAGCCTTTTAATGTAATTTTCCATAACAATAATCGCACATTTTTGAAGAGGTTTGTACTCACAAGAATAATAATCATGAAGGGGAAAAATGTACTAAAACACCATTATTACATTTAATTTCTCAAGCTGTCCTCTCATATAGCATCTGACCAGACAATGCTAATGCCTGCATGTATTGGCCCTGCCTCTGCACTGAGCTGTGTGCGTTACCTCGGAGGACATCCCTGGAGGTCCGGGCCTCCTCAAAGCTCAGTCTGTTGTCTGAGGCCACCAGCGCTTTCAGCTCCTCGGCTCTGGACACATACTGGCTGACCTGCAGGAAGTCCTCTTACATTGACTCAACTTAATCACATCAACCATACCATATGCTCTCCATCCACACCATATGGTATTCATAGAGGAGAATTCATTCCAAGTGAAACTGGAGTGTCAAAAAAGGACCAACTGAAAATAGAAAGTAATCCATATGTGAATCAGGGGAGTGTTTTCAGACCTACCTTCTGCCTGAGGGCATCTTTACGTTGACGGTCCGTCTCATCTGCAGAGGGCGGAAAGTAGAGATGTTTTGGTTTTACATTTGGTGAGTTTACTTTGACAGTTTGCTGTGGTGTAACAAAGGCAGGGCATTGTTGAAGGGCTTAAGCCACAGACAGGAAATGAGAGTGGTTGTTGCTCTTACAGTGAATAGCGGGGACAAAGTGCTCCAGGGCACTGCAGTACAGAGAGAGAGCGGCCGACCTCTCCCCCTCCTGGTCCTTCTGAATGGCCTGCAGGACAAGCTCTTTCTGGAAGAGAAAATAGGAACTGGCATCACTGAATGCAAGCGGCTACAACTCTCCATTGCTTATGCATGCATGCAGAGTCATACGTGAAGGCACGTGGGGTAGGCATGAACACAAACCTATTAACACATGTGTACATGTGCTCAGTCAATCACGCACACATTATTCATGATCATCTAGAGTATATAGACACATGCCAGCACATATTTCCCTTTCCTCATATTCTCTTACCGCTTTCACAAGGCTCTCTGCACTTGGCATGTGCTCCAAATCCACAAAAGGGTGAGTGAAGAACTCTGCAAAGGTGATCCGGGCATCTGGATTTCTCTCCAGCAGCCGCAACAGAAGGTCCCTGCAGTCTTTGGACACCCTGGCCCCGGGAGGGAGCTCATGCACAAAATACGACCTTATTATGTTGCACTCAATCCACAGGACAAGCCAAATGAAAAGGACAGCAGATTGTTGCCAAAGACCTTCTAGTCTCACATCACTACCTTCTGTCAAAAGATGACCTTAAACCTCTCTATGTGAATCCCTGGGTAATGGACCACATGCTAATCCAATCCAAAGTTCGAGCCTAATGTTTGGCACAGGAATTCAAGTTTTGCAAACCCTCCATCATTGAAAGTACTATTATCCTTTATGGTCACAATGGTGATAAAACTTAATGTTTGTGTGCAGCAGGCAAATCACGACAGAGATGCAAACACAACTTTTAATTGGCAGCTAGTAGTTATTGGTCTATTTTAACGTCTCAAAATCAAGAGATAGGAAACTATTGTTTAATGTATTTAAACATCAAATTAGAATTGTATATCATGTATCTGGTATCTGTACATATATACTTAAAGCAGTTGACTTAAAATCATTTGCATTATGTTTCTCAACAAGTCAACAACTGATCATACTGTATGTTACACAGACCTGTTTTACACCTGTGTTTGCCAATATGTTAAGACATTTTTTTTTTATTTGTATCGCAGACTGTTTAAATGTTGGATCATCTTACAATGGAGTGCCTTCACTGCCAGTTCTCCTTCAGTGAGACAAGGGAATACTGTGGAAGTGTGACATCTAGTGGTTTTACAGTGAAGATTCACAAATAAAGTGAAAAAAGCAGTTTGAAGGAAATTTGTTTTGATTACACTGTTGGATGGGCATATCAACATCTACATCTACAGGGAACAAAAGCATCTCACATAAAATAAGGACATAAAGTACATTTAATAAGAAATGTAATATTTTTAATTCTAGTATTTTGTTTTTTATTGAGTTTAAGTGCTTTAATTTCCAGGTGATCTGATGATGTGTGTGTATACCTTAAGAGACTGAATCTATGTTTACTTAAGAAAAACTGTTAAACACAAACACGCTGCAGTAGAACAGTGTTTTTGTTACTGAATGAAATGTTTACTTGAGTTCATGCTTTGGCTTTAGTTACAGTGCCATCCTTATAGCTAGTCATTTTCCCAGAACATAACTCATTATGGTCTTTCAAAGGTTTACACCACTTTTATTAGACACCATATTTGTCATCTGTAACATGTGTGTACACCAAACTATGTAGCACAATGTAGCATGGTTTTAGGGCACCAGTGCAAGCAGTGACTCATTCATACTATTCTGCAGAACAGCTGACATCTCGGTCCAGCACATTCACTAATGGGTAGCTCATTTATCACTCAACACTTACCTCAATAGGTTGGTTACTCCGGATCTTCTCCTCCAATTCAGCATAAGACCTTGATGCGAATGGTGCTCGCCCAAACAGTGCCTCTACATGCAAACAAACAACGTTTAATAGACTTTTCCAACTTATAATCAGCAGTGATTTAAGTATTTGTCAATAAAAATGAACGCGTCCACTGTTAATAAAATTATTCATTTAGGTAAAGGGTATGCATGTTTCAAATGCTTCCATTTAAAAATGATCTGGCTTAAGCTACATTAAGAGGTGCCCTGAGGAGTTATCTTGTTAACAAACAAAAGCTTTTACATTGACTTGTATCCTCGAAGTCTAACAAATATGTGACATGGTTTTCCTTTCTCATAAAACATTTGCGAAGTCAATTTTTTAAAAGTATTTTAAATAATTGGTTACTTGCTAGAGGTCTTCTTTCTCCCTGTCTTTGTTTGGGTATTGCTACATACTGTATTTTGGTGTGTTACCGCAACCTGTAGAACAATTGAATGTGCAGCACCACCCATGTTTATGTCCATCCTTGTGCACGTGCACATGATTAAAATATACAAAAAAACAAAAATAGACTGACACTAGAATAACAGCTCCTTAGAACTAATGGAGGTGAGAATTTCCACAGGAATGATGTCGGTCTTTAGTGAGATATTCTTAGCAAACAGTTTGCTAATTACATGCTATTCTATTTGGCTTACGTGACTGACAGTGACAGTAACGCCTCCTATTGTACAGTTTAACTTGTCACCCCACACAGAACAATTACTGTGTTGTGCTATTGCGCTGCTATTGCACAATTACTATAACGCTTAAGGGGGAGCAAACTATGCTAACATTTTATGATTTATGGTGCAATTGTGGTTGTGACCTACTAAGTGTGCTCTTTCAGGCTTGTAAGGGAAGTCAACTGACTATCCTTTTATTGTTGATGAACAGTGGCACATTGGAAATGATTATTTATGGGTATTCATGCTTTGTCACACTAGATACTTTCCATGGAAAAAAAATTGTAATTGTAATGCTACTTAGATTATATATTCAGAAAAATGACAAATAAAATAACATCTTAGCCACCTAGGAGCAAACAGCCTGGTAAACTAGGTGAGGTAGCGTGTGATTCAGTCAAGAGATGAAAAGGTAAACTCAAAGTACTCACCGTAGAGAATGACTCCAACTGACCAGAGATCCACCCTGGAGTCATACTGTCGTCTGCACACCATCTCAGGAGCCATGTAAAGAGGAGAGCCTCTCAGGGCACTCTGCTCATCCCATGGTGACATGTACTGGGCGAAACCAAAATCTGAGATCAAACGAGAATTTAAACAACATGTTCACTGGGAGAGGTCCAAATGGATACAATCCCCCTAAACATGCCTTAAACTCCTGTATAGCTCCACAAAGTTGCATGTTTTAATGCAGTGTGCACAAATGTGACCTGCTCAAAAAAATAAGTTTATTTTCTTGATCTGCAAACCTAACAGCACAATTACCATGACTGTGATTCAATGTTTCTGGTCCCTGGCACATTCCTCACATTATTACAATCACATCAGTGTGAGTTTACGAACAGGTGTGACAGTGTGTGTGAGATCACCTGCTAGTTTGAGGGCAGAGCCACTGAGAAGAATATTCTGAGGTTTCAAGTCCAGGTGTGAGATGTTTCGTTCATGGAGAAACTGTAGGGCACAGGCTGCTTATACAGACACACATACAAATACACAATTCTCTCTCATTCTCAATTCTCATACTTACAATAAATGAGCAAAAATGATCAGATTCATTTTCATATTTTTGTTATCTTCTGTGTGAATCCAACTAACGGGTTTCAAACCCAGATTTCTGTTTGCAGATGAAAGATAATCTGTCAAACTCGTAATCTCAGCCTACTTTCTATTTCATATATTATATTTCATATATTTTTTTTAACAATTCCCTACATAACGAAGAAAAAAAGTCACATGCTACACAAATTAAATGTAATATAAATTGTAATGTAATTGTAATGCTGATTTCGTAAAATCTCATCACATGCTCTGGAGGTAGACTTTCCATTCATTTCTGACTGCCTGCCAGGTCTGGCAATTACTCACCTATCTGTTGCAGGAAGCGGCGGGCCACCCTCTCAGGTAAAATCCTGCGACTGCGGATGAAGCGTGAGAGATCTCCACCGGAACACCACTCCAAAATCAGATAAATATTCTCAGCATCCCACTAATGAAACAGAAGAATGAAGACACTCAGAGAGAGATTCAAAGGAAGAATGTAACTGTTTCCTTTTCTGAACACAAAATTCATAAACATTTCTACAAGGAGAGTTTCGTTTGCCTGCTGTGCCCTTTAGTGATCTAGTATTGGCCACCAATCAAGACATGGTTTATATGAACATATGCTCACTATTATCACCATGGTGAAAATACGATCAGATCTTTTAACATTAATTTTTTTTTTTTTTAATTCATAACACATCCCTTGCATAAGTTGAACAAATCTAAAAGATATAAATGATCTTACCTGAAAGTCTTTGAGCTGGACTATATGAGGGTGACGCACAGTCTTGAGGATTTCAATCTCTGTGAGCAGGTTTTCTGTAGATGCCTTGTTTAAAGTCTTCTTTGCAACCACCTTCACTGCCACCACCTCTCGACTGTCCCCCTGCAACATCACAGTCAGGAACTTACAAGTACCTGCAAGTGGTGACTGCCGATTTATTCAATGTGGACTGTCAGAGCCTCAGACAGAATTGGGGGTGTAGAAATCAGATTTAGTAATGGCAGATTCATTGAAATATCATAGTTATTGAAGTATGGTAAGTGCAGTAAAGAAAGCACAGTCACGCCTTTAACGTGAAACATGAATGTCTGTATTTGGACTTATGTGATGATTCCATGACTCCACAAACTCACCTTTCTGTAGGCTTTATAGACTGTAGCATAGGTACCGCTGCCCAGCCTCTCTGTGAGGATGAAGTCTGCCAATTTTGGAGGAGCAAAGCTTGAGGCTGAGGCCATGCTGACAACAGCAACATCAAATTTCCCAAGCAGGTCTGGGCTGCAATGTAAGATGAATATGCTATTGATACCAAATAAATGATCTGACTTATTGTCTTTTTATAGGGAGGTCAGAGGTCAGAATAACCTGCAGAATAGGGATGCTAACCTTGCACCTGATGGTGACACTATTTCCCAGTGTATTTACAAATCATCTGATAGTCACGTGCATTTAGACTTCACACTATTTAACAATGTACAGGACGTTGATATGTGAATTACCAAGACTGCAGCGGTTCAAAGTACAGCCTCTAATATTGTAGAAAGAACCGCTTCACGCTGCTTAGAAACGCCCACTGCAAATTATTTTTGTCAGGAGGAAAACTTGTTCTGATGTTCGCGCGAATAAATTCAAAGCTTACTCAGTTAGTTCAGTGTTTACTTGGTGTGAACACTTGGTGTGTCCCGGACACATACCACACTTCAGACAGGCTCGTTAAATGTCTTAGGATTTTGCATTTTTCCTATCGATAGGTGTGTGAACTATAAACCGATAATTTTTTTAACTTTATTTGGTATACCCGCCTGTAAGGGCTAGCTACCTAAGTTCTAGCTAGCGTAGCACTTGCTGTGCTAGGAATATAGTAGCTTACTATTCCTAGCACAGCAAGTGCTACGCCAACTACTGCAGCGTTAAATATAGGCTCGTCAACCCTCGGTCAAAAATAAAAGTAATTAGACCTTCCGCTTCCTTTCAAAGTTTTTCTTTAAATATATATGCAACTAGTTGACGCTTACCTGTAAGCTAACAACTCCACAGTACATGAATGAAAAGTGAATGTTTACATGGCAGACAGGGCAGGCTGCATGCTGTACTGCAGTGATCAGCTGACGTCAAAATGTATTAGAAAATGCATTACTGCCCCCTAGCGTTGGTACTCCGCTACTGCAGATTATGGGAGGAATTGTACTCTAATCATATCAATCGATACGACCTCTGCCAAACGTTAAACACTATTCTGTAAAATATATGATAATATACATAATAATAACGAACAAATGAATAAATCATAAATGCCGCAAACTGACACATTTATGACTTCACAGTTAAGGTATATAACAGGGCAATCAATTATAATTTTGAGTTATTTTTGAGTAAGTACCATAAATAGACTATTATTCCACCTCTCCAGATAAATTTGATTTGTCATTTGCGTTGGTTTGATTTAGGCAATTATGAAATAAGAATTTCTAGTATAAGTTATATTATTATACTATAAGTTTTATAGTCATCCACAATATTAGAAATAAGTGTAATATTCTGACGACCCATTAATATTAAATTAAGCAATTTTTGTTAAATTTTCATGTATTTATTGACTGAATTTCTGGTTAACCGAGGCTTTTATTTTCAACAAACCCTCACCGGAAATTAGCTGTCACTGTGGAAATGATGGTCATTTAAAGATGGCGGAGTGCCTGGCTGCACGCTTGGCCGCCCAGGAGGAGCAAATTCTGGTCCTCACCCGGGAAATCTCCACTCTTCGGGATGGACTAAGCCGGGGTCTGGACACCACCGGTGTTACGGTCGTCTCCCCGGAACTGGAGAGTCTGCGGACTGAGAACGACAAGCTTAGGTACCGGCTTCTCCACCTCCGGCGGGGTCTGCAGGCGGAGCTGGAGCTGGAGGGGGCGCAGGGCAAGAAACAGCAAGGAGCGAAGTGTGGCAAAGCTACGGAGAAAAACACCAGCAAGGAGAAGCAGACAAACAACCGAGCTGATAATAAGGTAGTAATAAAGACTCAGGGAGGACAAGTTATCCAATTTAAATGCCCTCAGTTTGTGATATGATGTAGTAATAGTAGTGCTCCACCATTATGAGTAGCGGGCCTCTGTCCAGTGAAGCCAAATGACAATCTATACTACCACATTTCCAGAAATAGCTGTCCCACTCAGTTTCCCTGTGTGCACACTTTGAATACTGAGCATGTCCAGTGACATTAATAACAGGCTCATAGTGTGACTCAGAAGGCAATGGTGATAAGAGCTTATTGTATGCCTAAAGACTCTGTTTGTTGACAGGTGGCAACTCTGGATACCAAACCGGGTGACAGGAACAAGAAGGAGAAGAAGCAGGATAAGGGACATGGAGATGGAGGCGGGAAAGAGGTGATTGTTACAGGAGCTTGAAGTTATCCTGATACCCTGCTCACCCATTCAACCAACAGGGACATAACTCACATTTCAGTTCCTCACAAAAAACAAAAAAAATATTTTGCCTATTTTTCCCTGTAGCAGAAGGCCTGGCCAGGATACATTGCACAGCGCCTCAGCCTTTATGAGGAGCTGAAGAAGGAGAGCGATGCCCTGCTGGCAAAGAAAGCTGCGCACAGCAAGCCCATTACTGTGGAGCTGCCAGATGGACAAAAGGTGGCGGGCAAGGCTTGGGTCACCACACCATACCAGCTTGCTTCTGATATCAGGTTGGTGCTTAAACAGCTGGCCGTGATCTTCTAACGTTCAGTGTACAGTTGCATCCTCAACTAATGGCTGCCAATATGATTAATATAATTCATTATTTACCTATAAAACTTTTAATTGTATGGCACAAAATACACACTTGACTCTTATATGTTTCCCAGATGTCAACCCCAACCCCCTCCCACCAAATGTTATGTTGTTTTCACTCTTCCTTTTCATTATGATTTAAATCACTTTGTTCAATTTGGACACAGAATTGCTGAGACAACTATCTTGCACTTCATCTTTCAGCCAAGGCCTGGCTGACAATGCTGTGATTTCTCGGGTGAATGGAGAGCTCTGGGACCTGGACAGACCTCTTGAGCAGGACTGCTCTCTTGAGATCCTGCGCTTTGACAATGAGGATGCTCAGGCTGTGAGTACATAGAACATCCTCAAAGACATTAGAGATGTATTCTGTTGTACTGCATTATCTGTGATCTGTAAATCAGTTTTCACACTCTCAGTCTAAGCCACAGCGTCCACAACAACAAACTTGCTTTAACTTGACTAAACTTCATCTCATGTTCTAGGTTTATTGGCACTCCAGTGCTCACATCCTGGGGGAGGCAATGGAGCATTTTTATGGAGGTTGTTTATGTTATGGCCCCCCGATAGAGAATGGCTTCTACTATGACATGTTCCTGGATGGACAAAAGTGAGTAAAAGTATCTCCACTGTCAATGTCTTGCTAGATTTATCTATGTCAATCTTTCCAGAATAGCTTATAATTATCAGACATGAATTCTAGTCTAAAAAAAAAAATCATCAACAAGTTTATAGATTCTAGTCTTAGTTATGTATTTCACTGCTTTTTGAATCAGTTATTGATGGGTTTGCTTTGTCGGGAGAAAAGAAGAGACCTTTTAATTTTTCTAACCCAGGATCATCATGTCAAACGTGATTAGGTAATTACAGAAACGTCATGATACTTGTCAGAGTTGCACCGACCATGAGAGCTTGTAATGAGTGGAACATGTTTGCTGTTTCCAGGGGTGTGTCCAGTACTGAGTTCGGGGACCTGGAGACTTTGTGTAAGGCTGTGGTGAAGGAAAAACAGCCCTTTGAGAGGCTTGAGATCAGCAAGGAGACACTGCTAAAGATGTTTAAGGTGAGAAAGAGAGCACTCATATCTGCTCACAGCTCTCAGGATCCTCCCCTTGTCTGGAAGAATTAAGAATGGCATATCAGTTGTCCAGTTTAGAGTAATAATTAATATTAAACTGGAAATCTGTATGGTGATAAACTACTTTCCTGCTACTGTTTCTTCAACTGTTTTCAGTGATTTGAAAACAACACTCTACAGCCATAAACTGTCGATGCATGTACAGACTGATCGATTCTTATTACCTCTCATTACCGCTGTTTGCATGCATGGGATTTGGCAAAAAGCACAATGAAATCTTTAAATCAAGACAAACAATGTTGTGTTTGTGGTGAATATTCCTTCTGCCCAGGATAACTTATAACTTACCCAAGGTCTTTTTCAGTACAACAAATTCAAGTGCCGCATTCTGAATGAGAAAGTCACCACCCCCACTACTACAGTCTACAGGTTAGTTAGTTATAAGTAAAAAAACAGATTATGTTGTTTTTTGTTTTGGATTTTTTTTGGTACTTTCTAAAGCTAACTGTGGTGTAACTTATGAATCCTTGGTAGATGTGGGCCCTTGATTGACCTGTGCAGAGGTCCCCATGTCAGACATACAGGCAAGATCAAGGCCATGAAGATCTACAAGGTATGTGGAGTAATACACACAGTGTATCATTTAATTTTTCAAATTTCTAGAAAAGTCACTTTGTGCTAACGGGTGTATAAGTTAATTTTCATCTCTTTTCTACCTCTGTCATCAGAACTCCTCCACTTACTGGGAGGGTCGCTCCGACATGGAAACACTACAGAGGATCTATGGGATTTCCTTCCCGGATTCAAAGATGCTGAAGGAGTGGGAACGTTTTCAGGAGGAGGCCAAGAATAGAGACCATCGCAAAATTGGCAAAGTGAGTCACTATAGGCAGGCCTAAAAGACTGAGACTGAAACCCAGTAAGAAACAAATTTCGACTTGTAATTGTATAATATAATGACACATCTCTTTGAGGTTTTAGCAGGAGTTTTTCCTCATGAGAGTCTACGTTTGTGGTTTTATAGATGTGGTGAAACCATGAAATGAACCTGGACCAAGAATACAGTCTCTAGACATTAACTGTAAATATACATGCAACAACACACAGAAACAACTTCTTTTTTTTTCAGAGAGGGCTGAGTAAAGTAAAACAGTCTCCCTAGTTTATTCCACTAGACAGAATCAGTCAGGGCCAAAAACTCAGATGGACCATCAGCTTCAGCTATTCACCTATTTGTCGCACATTTGAACATGAAAAAC
Organism: Seriola lalandi dorsalis; assembly: GCF_002814215.2. Lineage (NCBI taxonomy): Eukaryota > Metazoa > Chordata > Actinopteri > Carangiformes > Carangidae > Seriola > Seriola lalandi. The sequence continues at coordinate 4,826,519 of NW_019525450.1, forward strand.
ATGTTTTTTTGCACTAAATTGTCTGTTGCTGCTTTGCACCAGCTGAGGGCACTGTGTTTCTTTGTATTTGCACTTTCAAGACAACTGTGAGTCATCTGAGGGCCCCAGCTGGTTTCTCAGCTTGGGAGGCACAGGCGGCAGCACCTCAATCAGCACTGATTACAACACAGTTCCATATTAAATGCGAGAGTCAAGACATTGCTGCCGAAGCAGCATGGGAGGGGACAAAAGTGGCATGTGGTTGTAAAGATGTTGTTCTGTGGTATGATCCCAATCTGACCATTTTCATTTTGTGCATCGTGGAAGCAAAACATTTTGAAAACCTCCTAGATTCAGTCCAGTCTTATTACCCAGTAGCAATGAAGTGAAAAAAAGAACCAATCAGATACACCGGCAGAGAACCGGCTGTGTCGGTTTCATGAAATTGATTGGACATGTTATACTTCACTACATTTGACATGTGTGTCGAGGAAATAAAATATAGAAATGACCTCCAGACAGGTGTTCTCATAAAGCAAGATTACCAGTGAAATCAGGCTTATTGCAGTAATTCAGGCTAATATTCAGTAAATTCTGTTTCATGAAAGAGGTTTAAGTAAGTCGGACCTAAGTTACCATGGTAACCTGTTTGGTCATGGTCTGGTTTGACCAGGACCGAGACCAGTAAGTAAGACATGGCTTCATCTCAGGCTTAATCGTTGTTTTCAGACAGAAACGCTGTGTTCCTCCCTGAAGGTTCCTCTTTTGTTCCTGCCTGCTGCACTGTGAGTCAGTCTCTTTCTCCTTTATGTCCAATCCAAGGTTGTCACTGAAATCATAGATCGCTGGACCTGCTGAACCCATGAAATATTGTATTTTAGTTTCTTTTAGGGGGGAAATGAATAAAATTTGTCTCCAGAGTCTGAAAGGAAAGGAAACAATTGATCCTGCTCTCCAGCCACCGGGGCACACCAAACCTGTTACTTTTCTCCCCACGCTCTCAGTACATTGAGCTTTTTTCAGTAGTCAGTTGCTGGATGGATGGCCCACTGTGTGATGATTGGATAACTCCCTGCTGTGCATAGAGCATCTTCTTGCTGTTTGTTTGACCTGCAGAGAATAAGGGATATGTGAAGTCATTAAAATGTATTCTTTGTATGATTCACAGGATCAGGAGCTGTTCTTTTTCCATGATCTCAGCCCAGGAAGTTGTTTCTTCTTGCCGCGCGGAGCTTACATCTACAACACGCTCACCGAGTTCATCAGGGTAGGAATGGTGGCCTAATGCCTATCAATGCCTAATTTATTTACAGTATATTTCAATCAATTTAAGAATAGCCAAAATAAGAGAATATAGCTAAAGAGATATGAAGATGAGTTTGATTTGAGGTCAAGACTTTGATTGCCATTGGCTATTTTAGTTTTATGTCTTGCATCCTACAGTATTCTAGACAGGCAGATCATTATGTTCTATTCAAATTACAAAATATTTGCTTGTGATTTCAACATAGCAAGCTTTGTCTGTAGAGATCCTGAATTGTTTTTTTTAATTATTTTAATAAGCTTTTAAGAATTTTGTCAATCATGATTTATATTGACTGTTTTGTTGTTATCATATAATACTTATTTTGGGATCTCCATTGAGGAAGTTTTGTCATGGTCACTGAACACTAATTTATTTTGAAGAGCCCATATTTTATACAGTGAAATTTCCATGTCTTTTTTTTTTATTACAAAAGCAGGTCTAGGTTCTATATTAATACTGCGAAAGTATCAAAGCACTCAATGCACAGAGCAATGCACACAGCCTGTATTCACAAACTGAACCTCAAAATGAGCTGTCAGGACTTCTGTAACTTTATGATGTCACAACAAAGCAGTCACCACTCTCAGCAATGCCCCAAGCCAGGACTATCTCGATCCACCATCCAACCTTGCAGGATTTGGTAGAAAACAGTCAGCCAATCAGAAGAGAGGCTCACTGACCTGTTGTTGCTAGAGCTCCTTGGAGAGGAGATGTGAAACTACATTGAGATGGTTTCTGGCGCTTTAAATAAAACACTGGAAAAGTGTAAAATATGGGGCCTTTAAAGAAATCCCACAAACAGAACTTTTCACCAGCTTCTATATAAAAAGAACTACTTCAGGGATGTCAATCAGGCTCAGGCCATATTTTACATTTGCAATGTACTTGTAGTGATTGTCGCCTCATTGACATGCAGACTGCTAACCATTAAGTGAAAGATGCAATTACCAAGGAGCTCAAAGATGTGAGTATAACGGTGACCTGAGTAGTTTAGTTCAGCTCAATCAGTTTAAATTCTCCTCAGTGCCCCAGAAAAGCTTGGCCCAGTCCCGACTGCTGCATGTAGTCAGAGTTATGGCCAGAGCTTTTTTCAGTCAAATACCAAATACATGTCCCCCATAAAGTGTTTTTAGATTAAAGACAAACTTGTGTTTTTGAGAGGTCATCAAATTTACACATTTGGTAATTAGGTAAAGCAGAAGTTCTTAGTCATCAGCAGATCAGATTCTTATCCAAAATTGAGCAAACTTTAAATTTCCGAATAATTTGGAGTTTAGTGACTGTACAGGAAGTTGTCTCTGACGTATTTGCAGAGATGTGTTGACATCTTAAAGGTTTTCACAGCATACACCAACACACTGGACAAAGTCAAGAAGGCCTCACATACATTGCACAGAAGTGGTGCAAGACTGTTATCACATCACTTCAGTCTGTTATCACTGTTTTGGGGGTGGGCGGAGGACAGCATGCTATGTTTTTCTCTCGACATTTCACAGTGAGAACTTACTGGGTAGTAGTCGAGTAACCTGCTCACAGTTGTAGCTTTTGGAGGCTGGTTTCTAATGACTGCAATGGCAAAGTTGCAGTAAATGCAGCCAGTTGTCCTTCAACACATGGCATTCAGGTTTTATATCTCCTCTTCTCTTCTTCTGTTAAATCATATTTATTCAGGAAAAGCTGACTGAGCACGCACAGTCCTTTTCAGCACCTTCCTGTTTCATATTCACAGTTGAACTCTTTCCATTTATACCAGTCCTCTACTGTTGGCTGCTAAACAGCTCAACTGGAGATTATATGTTTTGCTTAAGGACAACAAATGAATAAATAAAACCCACAGGTTCCGCTTTCCATTGAAGTAGCTTTGGGTTTTGTGCCAGAAGTCATGATTCAGCTCAGCTCAAAGTACCTGTGCAGGCCAACTGCTGTGCTTAACTTGTTTATGTGGTTTTGTTGTTTTTCTAGGATGAGTACTGGAGAAGAGGCTTTCAGGAAGTAGCTTCCCCCAACATCTATAACAGCAAACTGTGGGAGACATCTGGACACTGGCAACATTACAGCGAAAACATGTTCTCCTTCCCGGTGGAAGATGAAATATTTGCTCTCAAGCCAATGAACTGCCCCGGGCACTGGTAAATTTAAAGCTCTCAGAGAGGAAATATATATATATATAAAATGTTTTTCAAATGCTTTAAATCTAACAGTAAATACAGTATTTTATATATCACATTCAGTTGACTTCCTTCTCTCTGGTTGTCCTTCAGTCTAATGTTCAGCCACAGGCCTCGCTCGTGGAGGGAGCTTCCTCTGAGGCTGGCAGATTTCGGCGTCCTCCACAGAAACGAGCTGTCAGGAACACTAACTGGGCTGACCAGAGTCCGGCGCTTCCAGCAGGATGACGCTCACATTTTCTGCACGATGGACCAGGTGACCATATCAGGAATTTTTAACATTTTTCTGGGACAATAAAAGGAATGCATTTTGTTTGATTTTTTTTTTTTCTTTTTTTTTTTTAAAGTCTTTGAACATGTGAAAAACATTTTGAAAAAGAAATACCTGCTTATTTTGAGTCATTTCCTAAATTCTGAATCATCTTTTCTTTTTTTGTTTTTTTATACAGATTGAGTCAGAGATGAAAGGTTGTCTGGACTTCCTCCGCTGTGTTTACGGCGTGTTTGGCTTCTCCTTCCAGCTTCACCTTTCCACTCGTCCAGAGAAGTATCTGGGTGATATTTCTGTGTGGAACCAGGCTGAGAAGGTAAACTGTGTCAGGCATTGTTGTTATGATTTATGGTGGAAAATGAACTCCAGTTACCAGCTGATTTTTTTTTTTTTTTTTTTTCTTTTAAAACTATTCAGCTAAAGATCTGACTTTGTCTTCTAAATATGAATGGGACTTTGCTGCACATGAGTTTTTAGCAAATAAATTACTTGGCATCGTGGATGACAGAGTTAGTTTCCTGCTGTGTAATCATACAGTAGTATCAGATTTATGAGTCATGGTGACGTCTGTTTGAATTTCTGTAGGTGTTGTGTTGTTATTCAAGACATTGCTTGTTTTCTACTATGAATTGTTTCCAGTTATGAGTTGAAATATTTAAAATGTATATGTTGAAGTGCATTTGGCAGTGCAAAGTGCAGACTGAATTGTGTGTCCTGTACTTAGTTGTGTACCTCAGTATGACTTGGCCTGCTTCAGTAATTTTCTTTTCATTGTTTAGATTTGAATTATGTGTTAACCTATGCCTCATGTCTGACAGCAATTGGAGAACAGCCTGAATGAGTTTGGGGAGCCATGGAAACTCAACCCTGGAGACGGTGCTTTTTATGGACCCAAGGTCACAACATTTCTAGATATTTCCTGCCAAACGCAAAATCAATTTAATTCCCCGAGGCCTGGAAAGTGCTGTAAATCTTTCTGTGCCGTTGCAGATTGACATTAAGATCAAAGATGCAATTGGACGTTACCACCAGTGTGCAACCATTCAGCTGGACTTCCAGCTGCCTATCCGCTTCAACCTGACCTTTGTGGGGTGAGTCACCTAATCAAAACATTGACACACTGCTGGGTCCGTGTGCTTTACTGCACCAAAGATTAAATGATAATCCTCTCCTGAATAAAACGTCTCAGCTAGCGCTCTGTGCTCCACACAGTTGTGCGCTTAAGAAGTGAAGAGTTGTATTCAAATTTGAACTCACTGAGCACGTGACAGGTTAATCTGTCATCTCACCAGGAACTTAATTTTGTAAACCCAGCATGGGAAAACAATGTGCATCATATACAGCAGACAGCAGTCAGATTTAGAGCCAGTAGGTACAGGTAGAAGGTCTGCAGTGTTAATGGTGAAATATTGCACAATTCTTTTGATCTTTTAAAGCATTTGAATTTATTTTGTAAGAAATAGTGCTTTACAAATAAAATTGAAATTGGATTAAAGACAAATAACTCAATAACAAATATGAAAGGCCAAGAATGAGCATAGTTTACATACAGTATATATGGAAACATTTCACAGGAATCTGGAATAATCTTTCTGATGCAATGTCTTACAGGAAGGATGGAGATGACAAAGCCCGACCAGTCATCATCCATCGTGCCATCTTGGGCTCAGTGGAGAGGATGATTGCCATTCTCACAGAGAACTATGCAGGGAAATGGTGAGGTGTTTTCAACCTGCTCAAAGATTTGAGGACTTTTTTATTAACTTTTGTTTTAAATATAAAAACCTATTAAATTAATCTTAGTCCATGATGCTTATATGGCCCACTGCTTTAATCTGTCTGATAGTGATGTTTCAACAGATAATTCACGTGGTCTTTGTCATTATTTTGTCAGTATTTTGTGTTGTGTGTTGGTAATGAGTGGGAAGATCGTCTCATTTTCGTTCATCTGTCCATCCACCAGGCCTCTTTGGATTTCTCCACGTCAGGTGATGTTAGTGCCTGTCAACCCCTCCTGTGAAGATTACGCTAAGAGGGTGTGTCTTCAGCCTCCCCAACACTGACCACATTTAAGAGTGATCATAACAATGCAGATAATAGTTCTCAGTGGCATTCAGCATTGTACAACGCTCATGAGACGTACATTAATGAATGTTATTTCTACCTGTCAGGTGTGTAAACAGTTTACAGAAGCTGGTTTCATGGCAGATGCTGACCTGGACTCTGGCTGTCTGCTAAACAAGAAAATACGAAACGCACAGTTGGCCCAATACAACTTCATTCTTGGTGAGAAAATGTACTGCCCTATGTAAGCACTGACTGATTGGAGAGCATATTTTTGCTGCTCTTAAGGTTTCCAGCAATCACTTCAAAAGTACATCTAATTGATTACTCAATTGTATTATTGTATTATTAATATAAAATTGTTAAAATCACTTTTCTTGCAGTACTGATTGGGCAATCCACTCACTTTAAGTGGTCTATTTTTAATCACTATGAGGCAAGTTTACTATAAGTTTACTGTAAAGGGTTTCAGTGGCTGTAAATTTAAAGGAATACACCATACAAAAACTTAAGGTTTAGTAAAACAGCATCAATCATTAGGCCATTTTGATTTGAAAACCATCCAGTTATTTCAGATGTTTTAACTTTTACTCCACATACTATGCTTATTTTACACTGACGCCAAACAGATTCCTTTTTTCAAATCTTGCAGGTTTTTTACCATGGTGTGAAACATTATGTGATCATATCTGCTTTTAGTTTATTAAAGTTTTATTATTGTTGATTTAGAAGCCTTACATAATTTAAAACTCCATCTGAGGGGTCTCTGGTGGCATAATAGGTAAGGTTCATACGACAAAACCGAATGTTGGTCAGGGGGCGGCTGTGGCTCAGGAGGTAGAGCGGGTCGTACACTGATTAGAAGGTTGGTGGTTTGATCCCCGTGTCCATGTGTCGAAGTGTCCGTGGGCTTGATACTGAACCCTGCCTTGCCCCTGATGACTGTTCCATCAGTGTGTGATGTCTGAATGTGTGAGTGAATGGGTGAATGTGGCAAGTATTATAAAGCACTTTGAGTGGTCAGTAAGACTAGAAAAGCCCTATATAAGTAGAACTCCATTTACCATTATCATGTCCACTGTTTGATTTCAGGTTGCATGTTGTGACCCTCTTTCTTCCTCCCCTAATTTCCTGTCTCTCTCTACTGTCAGCCATCGAATAGTACTGACAAAATGCCAAAAAAACGTAAAAAAAAAAAAAAAAAAAAGCCATCTGCAGTTTTAACCTTAGGTGTTCAAATTATGATGATTGTTGCAAATGTTGAAAACCTGGCTTAGTCCTTTAACTGATGGGTTGTCAGTTGACTCATTATTACAATCTTATTGAGTAAAAATAAACATTTATAATTATAAAGCAAATGGGCTAACCACCCACAGTTGTTGAATTCAGCTGCTTAAAGTGGGGAATGTGTTAGGGTAGCTGTGTGTGTGTGTGTGTGTGTGTGTGTGTGTGTGTGTGTGTGGTGTGACTTGGCCCATGTCAAGCTGTTGTGTATTCTTGTGTCTTGGCAGTTGTCGGAGAGAAGGAGAAGATGACTAACAGCGTCAATGTGCGCACGAGGGACAACAAAGTCCACGGCGAGCTGACGGTGGCGGAGGTGCTGGCTCGCCTGACCCTGCTCAAACAATCCCGCTGTCGAAACGCAGAGGAGGAGTTCTGATAAAGACCGAGAACAAAGCAGACTCACACATTTGAATACCTCACTGTTAGAACTACAGCCATGTGAGCAGTAAAGGGAGAAATGATGGAACACATGAAGGTGGTACTGGGAAAGTGTAGTAGAGAAAGTTATGTGAATTTGACACTGATCTGTTTTGTCAAAGCTATGTCTTGATGGGGATCCCTAGAAATAAAATGTCTACTGAATGTGAGTGTTTTGTTCTGTCATTTATTTTCACAACAGAAGTGATTGTTTTCACAAGAATTAGATGTCATGAGAAAAAGCATGCAGCCTTCCAGAAATTAATCCTGGTGCTTGATGCATTCATTTCAAAACAATAACGTGAAACTGAGCAGATGCTTTTAGCCAGTAGATTTCAGTCAGATGCATACATTTATAGTAGGCAATAATGGAAATACAACCTTCAACAGGGGTAGTGATTGTCTTTACCCGTTGGGCAATGCAGGGCCTCGTCCTCATACAGCATGTAATGCAGATTAGGAACATACCACAGTGTCAGACAGTGAAATTTAATTCTCAGATGCTTCCTCTTTCCACATGAGTGCTCTGTTGCTTTTGAAAGGACAGCATTGGTGTGGCCAACAGATTTCTGAGCTTACAGTTATAGTTGATCTTATATCGAGACATTTAACCACAAATAAGACATAATTTAAAAGATTTTTTTAAATAAAATTGAAACTGTTAACAATGCAAAGATCTCCCAGGGTTTCTTTATATTACAATATTTAGTTTGTTGGATGGCCGAACATATTACTGTGCTTGCTGTTTTGACCTACTGTAGGACGTATATGAATGGTTGAGGCTGAGTGTCAGCGGAATACTTCTTCCCTGGCATCTTCACGACGTTTGTTTGATGATCAGAGAGCCAGAAAATTTTCTTCAGACTAGCAGAGGATCGCTGAGAAACGCTTTTTCCTACATGCCCTGAATGCAGCTCCGGTGTGGTCTGTAGCAACAATGGCCACAATCTGTCAGATATGGAGACCGGACCGGGGACGGTGCTTCAAAACCTACGGAATAATAACCCTATTGTTTATGGACTTGGTCTTACAATGTGTTAACGGTATGTTTATCTGAATGGTCACAGATTTATACCAGTGTACCCCCCGTATATTTAACTTACGCTATGTCGTTGTACCATAACGTTAGCTTGCTCACACTGAGCTAGCATAACTGGTTAGCTAGCGAGCTAACACAGACGTTTGTGTCTCTTTAGCTAGTTTCATTGCTAGTAGTTAGCAATGAAAACACGGGATGCAATGACTAGCTCTGATTTTACAGTTGTTGCTAAACAGGATGTTTTTGATAATTAACGCTATATAGTACTTCATTTAGAGTAAATAAAAGCCAACAGTTAACTGTCGCTGCCAATTTCCAAGTGGTGTAACTAGCCAGTCAACGCCTCGGAGAAGTAAAGTTAATGTAAAGCAATAGCTCAGATGTTTTATTGAAATAAAGATAAAATAATAATCATTCAATAACTAACACATTTACTAGATTTTCTAATTACTTTCAACAACAGGGCATTAGCGTGCCTGTCAGTTAACACGCAAATGCAGCAAACGTTAGTGATGACCATTACTTATTTACACAATTAAAACAATATGTATTATTTATAGGGGGTGTCATGGCCATAGCGGAAGACTAAGTTGGACTCGGATCTTATGACTTCTTTATTGTCTGGTTTCTTGTCAGGATACCTGAGTTCTCCTCATGTTGGCCAGGACCCGCTCTACACTAGAGATCCCCAGCATGGACCTGCCATCACCAGCCCAGTGGTTCCTGCTGTGTCCTCAGGTAAACGTACAGTATAAGTCACTCAATATTAATCAAACTGACTGTAAGCAGGGCTCACAACACTATGACATCATATACGTCAAAGGGACCTGCACTTAAAATATTATGTAGGACATAAATCTAGAGAATAATAACACAAATTTGAAAGTAGTAAGTAACCACAATGTGGTTGACAACATGCTGCTATTGATTGGACTACTTGAAATCGGACATACATAGATATTTTCTTTTCCTCCCCTCTATCACAGCAATGTAAATGTTGATTTTATGTTCTCTATGTTTTCAAGAGTTAATGACTTATCAACAAAGTAACAACAATTTTCTTTTGCTTGCCAGCAGGAAACCTTAATGGAGCAATCAGGAGTAAATGGCCTGACTTAGAGACTCTATGATGGCATTTTTGTTTGGGACAATGTTAGTCATTTACCTCCCACAGCCTTTCCTTGTTGACAAGAGATTCAGGGGAATGCAGTCACAGACACACCCATCCCCGTGATCCCAGACATAAAGTCCTAAGATTGACTTGGAAAATTCCTGTAACTCTATTCTCTGTATACTGTATTTGCTCTTTTGCAGTGTCCCCTGCAGTTGAAGAGAACCACACTTCCAAGTGTCCTAGTGGGGGTTTGTGTAATCGCCTTCCAGCTGATTGCATCCACTGCAATTACCAATACAACTGCACCTATGGGAAACCAGCTTCCTTCCCTTGTGAACCCAAAAAAGGGGTTCACTGTATAGTGAGTAGCAGTTCATTTTGTGATAGATTCTTGCTACATAAAGGTACTGTAAGGGTGGAAGATTTATACATAGAAGTCTATACATTTAAAAAAAAAAAAAAAGGAAATAAGGAACATAAGGTCATGTTGTCCATGCAGCATTTGTGTCAGCTCTGAAACTGGAAGTTGTCTCAATGTTTCTTGACAAAAGTACCCATCACAAAGTATAGTGTGTAATGATAGAATTAGAACTAGCTTTAATTAAAGAATAGTTGTGTAATGATTACCTGATGTTTTTGTATTTATAGGGAGAGTCGGGACAACAGCAAACCACCTTCTCTCTCTCCATCACCTGTCAGTTCTGCTGGCAGCTGGATCCATCCCAGTACCGCTGCTCAAACTCCACCAACTGTATGACAGTCTCCTGCCCGCGCAAACGCTACAACGCCACCTGTGACGTGGTAGATCATGTACATTGTTTAGGTATGACAAAGGCTCTCCTGTAAAGCCTGTTAGGTTTCATTGCTTTCAGTGAAGCAAATGTGTCTCAGTAGTATAGGCCCTGCAGACAGCTATTTGGGGAAGGGAGATTTTCTCATCCAGTTACAGATTACCACATTTTTTCTGCCTAGAACAAAGAAAGGGGAATGGTGAACATATATAGAGAAGAATGTAGTAAAGCATTTATTTTGCTGCTACACATATAAGTACATATACTGTAGTTGTAAAACCTTTTTTAATGTTGTGATGTGAATATTGTACTCTAGAGTCAGGACTTCAGTCATGCTAATTTGTCTTTTTAAAAATGTTCTTGTGTTTTTGGTTTTGCTTATTTCTTTTGGAAAATGTTATGTCCATCAAGGCTGTCTTACGTTGCCCACTTAATGTTTGTTCCTTCTCTAGGTAAAAGACGTTTTCTGAAACGTTTATTTTGTGACTGGACTGGAGGATACAAATGGTCAACAGCATTAGCACTGAGGTAAACCTGCCACCATTAAAGATAAGATGATATCATTATTTTTGAGTAAACGTGTGCTTTAATAGCAGTTTTGACTTTGTTATCTCTGTTTATTCTTTCATCTCTTTCTATAGCATCACACTTGGTGGTTTTGGGGCAGATCGCTTTTATCTGGGCCAGTGGCGAGAGGGTCTGGGCAAACTGTTCAGCTTTGGAGGTCTGGGTATTTGGACTTTGATCGATGTTCTTCTGATCGGGGTTGGATATGTGGGACCAGCTGACGGTTCGCTCTACATCTGAAGCAAAGCTCTTGAGACTTGGCTGGATGGTTTGTGCCCTCTTCCTCTTCACTCACGCAGATCTGAGATGCTGTGTTCTTAGCACGTTTGCCTGCCCGAGCTTGCTGTGCAACACGTCCTCATCCCATCTGCTAACAGGCAGGAAGTGTTTTCCTCATCACACCAACGACTCTACCCACACAACCATCAGTTCAATCCCAATCATTCTGCACTTATCTCCTGTTGAGATTCTGCAGATGGAGCTGTACAGGGGAATGACAAGCCAGTGAATATGTCTATCTGGATGGTTTCACTTAACTGGTGGTTTGCCTCTGTCATGCTGGTATATAGATAGATCTGGTGTCCTGTGTAGCTGCGCTTTCACAGAGATCCTGTCACCTTGGAGCCGTGCGTTGCTCCTCCCTTATTGCAAGGTAAATGCATGAATGGGGGGTTGAAATGGTAACCATGGCTACAGAGCTTGTTATGGTGACACCAGACACAATAGACTAAAATGTAATATTTATGTCCTGAAAGAAAGCGTGAATATGCAGAAGGGAATATTTTCAGGTGTTTTCATTGACAAGAGATAGTTGCTCCTGTGGATGATTCTGACGGTTATTTTTGCATGTTTCTCCTAAACTGAGTCAGCAGTGCAAACTACAACTTTATGCCCCCCATGGGCTACATAAATGACACCCTGGTCTTTCTGAAGTACTATAATTACCGTCATCATCTACTGCAACATGTAGTCTCATTTTGGGAAATGCACAGATGACAATATTGAAGACCGTTATGTTTGTACATAATAAATACTGAAATACTTCAGATGTGTTGCACTTGCAAACTGCAGTCACTTGTGGTTTCCAGTTTTGGAGATTTTGGAGATAGCCGCTGCATTCGACTGTTTTTTTTCCACACACTCATGAGTATTCGTCACATTGTAAAGAAGTATTCTCTGTGTACTAACACTGTAAGATCTTTGCTTGTGACCGTGTGGCACGAATTGGTTCACCTCTCACTTCATGTAAATTTGTTTGTGTGTTCAGTGTCAGGTCATTTTAATTTGTTGGAACACTGTAAATGACATTTTTTAAGTTATGTAAATAAAATTGTGAAATATGTGCGTTTATTTAATTTCACTCTCAGCACAGATTTCCATTAAATCTATGAGAACCGCGGAGAACTGTTATGAAATGTTACTCCGTGGTTTGTGGTAGAGTTTAATGGGGCCACACTGCTCCAGTGCACACTTTGGTCAGGTTTTAAGACCTGTGGATTTTGAAGGCATAATGTGTAAACGAGCTGTTGTTTAAAGAGGCTAAATGCTGTTATGACTGCTGTTTCCATAGTTAGTCCATAGTTGAACAAAACCCTGCTCATGTTTTCTGTCTGATACTTTATCAATACCTTGAAAAGAGGTCAGCAACATGTCAATATAGATGCTTTGTTTCAAGGGGCCATGAGCTATGACGTTCTGCTTGAACTCTGTTCTCCCTGCAGCCTCTGACAGGAATGCTGAGGTCATTTTCACAGATGTCTGTGCTTTTTCTCACATTAAACACAGTGAGTGCTGCCAGAAGCCTATGTTACCCCCAGGCGTGTGACAGAAGGAGGTCAGAAGGGTGAGGTAGCGGCTGAGGAACACTCCCTTCCTAAACTAGGGCTGTTGTAGTGCCTTTGAGCGAGGCATCAGACTATAGCAGACGGCAGTTAAACATTCTTATCAGTTTCACAGCTACATAGTTATTTCAGTAAATCAGTTATGCCGAGTTTTTACAACACTTTCATTTAATTCCACGATTCATGCTTGCCGCGTTACATAATGTGAGGGTAAAAAGAAAAAGGACAGGGAGAGAAAAAAATAATTTCCTTTCAAATAAGTTCTTCACTTTTGTGTCGACTTTTCCAATTGGCTGCTTTTCTGATGCTGTTGTAAATTCACTCCACCCTAATTCTAGTTCCTCAAATTTGACACCGCCCCTCTCACAGCCACTACAGCTCCCTCTCACAGCCACTACAGCTCCCTCCCACAGACTGATGCAAGTGCTTGTCATACAGTATAGTCAGAGTTGAGTAGAAGACTTGAAATGCTTACATACAGCATATTCTGCAGGAAGACAAGTGATTCTTCTCACCTTTTGGAAACCTGCACTTTAAATGGCTTTGCGAGCCTGCATTCACAGTTTACCCCCTATGATTGTTGCCACCCACTGTCTCAGCATGACCTCACTTTGTCTGACTCATACTGTGTGGTTATGTGTAGGCATGGAGTGGTTCACTATCATTGTTGTCTTTCTGTGTATTACTTGTCTGTAGGTATAACATTAAAACACATGCTACAGAATGGGTGTGTTTACAGTATATGTGTATATACACTGAGAGAAATGTGTAAATGATCCTGTGATAAAAGCATTTACGTTTACTGTCTATGATAAATAATTTGATGGTTGTGTAATTTAGTAGAACAAAAAGCTGACTAAACTAAACTAAATTCTACAATACTGAGCAGAAATAAAGCTAAAAAGCCTTACTCTTTAACACATTGTCTGATCAACACATCTTATGAATTATGTCTGGTAAAAATCAAGTCTGGAGTTAATAGCTTAGTTACTGCACTAAATAAGTTTTTATTCCTATATCAGTGGGCATCGCCAATTACAAATAATAGCCAGTTTTATTTGGTTTCGCAATCATCTCTCTTTATCATATTCTCATTTGCTATGACTAATGATAATTACACAGAACTTCATTTTATGAGAATAATAGTTCAAATTTGTAATACTTATCCAAAATACTCATTATTCATACTGTTGGGAAGTGAACCAAAATACTGTCTATCAAAAACACACAGTATCACGACTTCCTGGTTTTGAATTGCTAATCATGCAAAGAGAACAAAAGTTTATTCATCCCACTATTACGCAATCCCACTTAGTCCCTTTGCAGCTCTAAATTTTGGAGCATCAGCTCTGAACCTCTGTGTCCAACACTGCCCGACAGATTGTGTCCTTTCATTATGCTCACTCCTACAGGAGACAGCATCTCTAACAAAACAGAATGCTGCAACCACATGAATTTAAAAGTCTAACAACTCTGTGAGCATCCAACTGTGTGTTCCTTCCTCTCACACTTGGACGGTTGCTAAGAAGCATTTGATACCACCTGAGGACACGACACAAATTACAGTGCCTATAAAAAGTGTTCAAGGCCGTTGGACTTTTTGGTTTTGCTGGACTTTTTCCACATTTTCTTCTCAGTGTTGCAATTCATTTGTTTTGACACCAATCAACAGAGGGTCATTTATAGGATCAATACGATCTAAATTATAAACAAATATAAAACAAAAAATAATTGATTGCATAAGTGTCCACCCCATTTGCTATGACATAAATCATCATTGCTGTTGCCAGTTGTTTCTAACAAGCATGTGATTAACAAGACACATGCAGCTGTATGTGGGATATTCTGCAGCTGATTGTCATTTTATTGATAAAAGAACACTCCAGGCAATTTTGCAGCAAGGTTATTGAAAAGCACCAAGCTATGGAAGATACTAGAAAATTTGCATGAGTGAATGTCCCTCACAGGTTGCCCCAAAAAAACTAAATGTGACCAGCCACCAAGAGGCCTATGGACACTAAAGGAGCCCCAGGTTTGCACAGCTGAGATCGACACACTGTGTGTAACAACTGTGTGACTGCTGTAGCTGACTCACATCTGTGTAAGTGCTTACCGGAAGGCACTGACACTGACACAAAAACTAAGACAGCCTTCCAAAAGTGAGCTTTTTGTCCATGCTACTAAGCTCAATGTTTTGAGGTGACTCAAACACTGCACTCGAGCAGAAACACACTATCCCCCAGCAGCATGTCTGGTGAGGGCAGCATCATGCTGTGGGGATGCTTTTCTGCAGCAGGCCCTGGAAGGCTTGTGACAGGACATGTTAACCTGAAATGCAGCAAAAATACATACAGACCAACCTTCAAGGAAAACTTGCTGCGGTCTACAAGAGAACTGCAGGAGATGATTTATTTTTAGAAGCAAGACACCGCCAGAGGAATGTCTTCAAAACAACAATAGTACGGTCCAGTGGCCAATTCAGAATCCAAACCTCAGTCCAATCAAAAATCTGTGGTGAGACTCGACAACTGCTGCTCACTCGCGGTCTCTATGCAACTTGACAGAGCTCGGAAAAGGGATGAATGGGGATGTCCGTTGACGAGGCTGTGATTGCCATCAAAAGGTGTTGCATTTTGACTTGAAGTGATGTGTAGGCTACTTATGCAACCAGTTATGTTGGGTGTTATACATTTGAGGTCAATCTGGATCATTTCAAGATATTTTTTTAATGTTTTCCTGACTGAAAAAAAAAAAAAAAAAAAAAAAAAGCATAATTACACCGAACATGGTCAAATGAAACCATGAGAAATAATTCATTTTTGGCATTACACATACAAACACAAGCAACTTGAATAAATTACTTATGCAACTGGTCTTTTCTACCATTTTATACATTTACAACCCTCATACAGGGTTGATATCGCTTTTAATCCATCAACTCTTATCCTCCCATCTGTGCAGTCCATTTTAAAAAACACACCAGTGTGCCAATTCTGCTTTCCAAGTCTGAAATCATTTCCACAGTCTTGGCACGGTAACAGTATCTCACTTAATCTTGCTTACATATTGGAATAAAAATAAGAACTGGACCACGGTTGTTTCAGACCATCATGACTACCTCAAAGTGTGTCACAAACAAAAAAAAAAAAAGAAGTCAAGCCAATTGCAATTTTAGTGATTTATTTGTACAATAGGAATTGCACTGTACAAATTCCCAAGCTCAGATGTAAAAGGCAAGAACATAAGAGCATCTATTCTGCCTGACCTGAACATCCCTCAAACCTCAATGTGAGCTTAGACTGATGGAAACATTTATGCCCAGAAAGAAAAATAAAATAAAAGCTAAAAAAATAAATAAAGCATCTACCTGCTGAAGAAATTAACATTTACAGGGCTAGAAGACACCCTTCCCAACTAAGTGTCAAAGCGTACTGAAAATACTGAAATTAAAAAGGCTAAATAAAAACTAAAAAAACAAAAAAACTAAATCAACATGTCCACATTTAACTGTCCAACCTTTATGGCAGTGGAGTGATTATGGCCTCAGTTTAAATAACATGTAAAAATGGAACTCACAGTAGACAAATACAGAAAGGCAGATGGTGATATCTCTATCAGGTCCATGTGCCTATGTAACTTACACCACTTACACATGTATACACCATCCACAGACAAATGTGAGCTTTTACACACAAGACAGAGGACACTTTTCAATTAAAAAAACAAAAACAAGGAAACAAAACAAAACAAAAAACAAAAAAATATATATAGGTGGAGTTCCTTCTCCGACCCATGTAGAACAAGTTCAGACAGCAATGGAGGTGACATGGTGTATGTAAAGTTTTCTCTCAACTCAATATCAATTTACATTCACTCAAATTTCCATTAGTAAATCACTAATGTTACCATGGTAACTCAAAATGTCGTATAAAAATATAACAAAGACTGAAAACTGATGCACTCAACAAAAATTTATCTACACAGTCTCAAATATGGGGTGGGGGCTGAGCGACGCGGCCAAGGACAGCTCAAAATTCCAATATCATTTTGGTTCTAGGGGGATAAGGAATCGATCAATCATAGAATGCAAAAAGACGCTCCGCAGATCAAGTCTGAGTAGCAGCAGTCTTTCCCCTCTCACCAACAGTGACACAGTGAAAGCCGCGGGTTCCATCGGGACCCCTGGGCAGCCTCATTACGCCTGGCGGTAGGCCGTCGGCATTTTGGATCTTTCTACCCAGCATCGGGCTCCCGACCGGACTGCTCTCCTGAGATGCCACCTGCTTACGCCGCTGAACCCATGGACTCCCTGAAGGGGTGAGGCTACTGTCTGAGGAGTAGTCTGCCCAGCGGCGCCCAGGCTCAGGGCTCAGTCTGCCCTCACTGGCTAAGGGAGACTTGTGGGAATGAGGAGATTTGCGCTGAGGACAGGGGCTGCCTCGGGGGCTGGACCAAGGGCTGTTGCGTGGGGACATACCAGGACTCAGGTGATTGTTCTGGAAGCTGATGCCTGCAGTGGTGGGGCTGAGCTTGTTGCAGGATTGGGACTTTCTGGCCAGCCTAGGGGATGTAGGGTTGCTCTCAGTCTCGGAGGAGCTGCAGGCCGAGTCCTCCCCGTGGTACTGAAGCTCTCGTACTCTGCTGTTGAGCGAGCGACTCTTGCGC
Organism: Seriola lalandi dorsalis; assembly: GCF_002814215.2. NCBI lineage: Eukaryota > Metazoa > Chordata > Actinopteri > Carangiformes > Carangidae > Seriola > Seriola lalandi. The sequence goes on from NW_019525450.1 coordinate 4,844,025, forward strand.
ATCCCTCCCTCTTCGCGTGGTCGTTCTTTGGGTACCTTCTTCTTGGGCGGCTTGGTGCCAATCAGGACCACTTTCAACCCTAGCAAACTGGCCCCTCCATCCTCGCTCCCCACAGCTTCATTGGCTTTAACAGCAGCCTCCACCTCCTCAAACTCCACGATGGCACATTCCTCAGTGCCTAGTTGAGTGTAGCGGCCGCTCAGTCTCTTCAGGTCAGCCGGCAGATCCTTCCCAGGCTTCAGGACTCTGACAGAGGCGATGGCGCCGTATGTTCCGAAAGCTTTCAGCAACAGCTTCATCAGCTGCTCCTGCTGAGTAGCTCCTCCCGCGCTCCCTCCATTATCCTTGGTGAGAGCAGCCAGCTCCGGCCACCTCTGCAAATCACTTAACAGCAGCATGCGGCTCGGCAGTGACTCGCTGGCAAAGACCGGTACTGCCGATTTACGCCGCACCTTACGCCCCTCATCGTTCAGCTCAAGTATCTTTGAGTGTCTCAGAGCATAAGCAGTAGTTCTCCAGTCTCGAGTCAAGTGTTTCACCTGCGAAGAGACGATACTGGTGTTACATGTGTGAGATACTAAGCGGTTAAGAAGTGCCATCTCATAACCAATAGGTCGCACATTTGATCGTTGTGTTAGCTTCTCCTTTTGAGATTTTTAAAACCTCAATTTAAAAAAAAAAAAAAAAAAAAAAAAAAAAAAAAAAAAAGGCTACACAATAAATGTGTATGTCTTTCAGCATGATCAATCAGCAGTGCTCATACCTCAATAACTGACCTGATGGCATTATACCCATTCAACAGACCCAAAACATCCTGCATTACTCAAGTCATCACTGTATAATTTCTCCTGTTTAAAATGCATCACCTCAGTGTTGCCAGGCTCACATTTGAATCCTTGCTTATATCAAAAATGTGTCCATGTGTACTCAGATCCGTTGTTGCATAAACAGATAAAAAAAAACAAAAAAAACACACAACCCGACAAATGTGGTTGCATGAGGCTAAAGTAGCACCAGCTGTTGAGAATATGAAAATATCACTGCATCCACAACAACTAGTCATGTTGACACTGGAGACAGCCAATCCATGATTTTTAGTTCTCACGAGCCTCTACGTCATAGGGAACAAAAGGCAAAGAGCTTGGAGCTTTATCCAGGGTCACATTTTAAAACTGCTTATTCCTCAGCCTTGCTTCAATGTCATGTGTACATTTTGGTCAGTGTTCAGAAATATTGTGTATACTGGTTGTGGTTGGACACTATACACAGCTGACTAATATTACTATTGGCTCATAAAAAGCACATAATGTGCCACGAGGTGACAATTTAGCACCTAGTGCGTGTGCACTATACTTAAGTTCATAATATCGAAGCCTTTGGGCGCAATTTTCTACCCTTATTATCCAGACAGGGGATTCAATATTTTATAATAATTAATATTATTAATATGATTTTGTGTTCCCAGACTATAATTTTGCAGCCATGGTTACCTTTTTGAATGAGGTGAGCAACTTGACGCTGACAAACCCCAGTTTGTTACGTCTGACATGTTTGAGCAGGAAGGCATCGTGCTCCAGGTTCTCATCGGACAGGTAGTGTTCGATCTGAGCCACCAGCTTCTGAATGAGCTCTGGATCTGGGGGCTGCCAGCTCTCCTCCTCCAGCTCTCCTCCACTGGTCCCGGCCCCGCTGCGTGTGGGAAGACAACATGCATCATGGTCAGCATACACTCTGCTGTAATGCACCAGTTAAACAGCAGAATGTTTCACATCCCAAACTGCCAACATTACAACTGTTACACATTTCACTTTCATTAATACAATAAGCCAGAGGCTTACAACAAGTTGTTGGCAGGAGCACATCCTCATCCTGCCATTTGTCTCTGAAACATGCTGGAGTGAAATGGACGGACTGTTTGCTTCCATTCTTCCAGATTTTCCCTGCAGCAGTTGACAAACTGACTCCAGCCATAGTCACCAAGCCTCAGTGCCAGACCTCGAACCACAGTGTCCCACCAGTCCTGAGACTGCCAAGACCTCTACATCTGAAGGGCGCAGAGTCACAGGCTCTCTCTCCCACACAGAATATGGTGGCTTACCACATCACCTTCACACCATTTACAAAAACATAAAAAATATGGTACCAACACTGCATTGCTGAGGGGTTTTAAGGCACAGCTTTATCAGTCAGACACCTGGCGGGAGCTGTGAAGCAGCGCAGTCAGGTAGCCCTGCAGATTAGAGTGAGGGTCTGAATGAAATTTGTGGATGACTCATCACTTCCTCCAGCCTCCTCCCTATAGCACACCCTCATTCAACTGCTTTCCAGCCGGCTGACCGCACAGCTGGCACGGGCCACAGCTTCCCCAGGACTTCAGATACAGACAACCACCAGCATTTAGAGGAGAATGCCATCACTGTCGTCATCACCATGTTTAAATATGAGAATCAAAAGAAAGCACACAAGAGATTTAGAGATACTGGAAAATTGGCTGTGATGAAGTTCACCTTCAAGCCACTATTAACTGGTGCACTGTAAAGTCTCAGGAGGAATGCTGCAGGAATATTCAGTGAAACAGTAGACAGCTGACAATCTGCCATTTCCTCTTTATCAATAATGGTTAATGATCTTAAAATAAATCCTTGTGCGAAAAACGTGCACAGGTGCTGCAGAAGCCCTCTGTGCCAGAGAACCGGAAAAAAAGGTGTGACCTGCAAGCAAACTCAAAGCTTTGGTATGGGAGAGAGTGCCATCTATTTTCTCCTCTGGCCTTCCTATCACTGACTCACTCTTTGCACACGTAGTCTGAGTAGGGAACTTATAGGCCAGAGGATAAAAATAGCAGGCCATGACGCAGGGGAATTAGATTAAAGTGAAGGTGCCATCCTTTATCTCTGTCCCAGGTGAATGGTTTTACAGCACTGATGCTGCCTACAGGTGGTTAGACACTTCCCTGCCATCCCACCCAGGAGATAATAATGAGATCCCTCAAGTAGCCTGTGTGTGTGTGGAGGATTTACACCTCCCCCTTGTGAGCATCTTTTGTCCTCCTCTCACACTGTGCTGTTGTTTACTGTCTTTTGTTGTCAGAGTGTTAAACTACACCTGCCTGGATTAAACTTGTGTTTATACAGTGGCCCCTCTTTCTATACAAGTGGCATTCTTTCAGCGAAACTAAACAATGCCACTGTACCCACGCTGCTGCTCCTGTGCTGGCAGCTCACCAGCTGAAGTTACGAGCCAATACAGTATGAAATCCGCTGCAGAAAATAGACTGGCAGGGCTACAGTAACCTTGACATGAAGAGGAAAGGCTTTTTCAAACCCACTGTACCCTGCTATTTTGGGAAGAGGTTTCACTTCTCATTTATTCAATAAAATTTACAAAATTATAAAAAAAGAAAACGGTTTTTGTGTAAGCAGTGTAAATGACTTGAATTTAGCCTGTAGTTTACTAACCTTGTTGTTACTAAAACACCACTGGCGGTTAATTAAGACAATCAACTTCAAGTAAGTCAAACCTTGATTTGTCATATCTTCCGATTTCGTCCTCACTGCAGCTGCCGCCGAGGAAGTCAATAATGTTTGATGACACTTCCTCGGGTTCCTCGTCCTCCGCCGCTTGAATGGCCACTGTTATCGTCACCGTCCCCATCTCCTGCGAGTGCTGATCCACAGTGATTACCTCACCGATGCCCTGCTCCGCTGACGCATCTGAGGCGCACACCGGTGGGCTCGGACTGGGGATCCCCACAGAACCGCTCATGTTCCTCGAATAAGTCAAGGTGCTTCCACCCGCTCCCTTCCTCTCCTCGGTTGTAGCAGCAGCAGCAGCGCCTCCCTGGATGGTCTTAATCTTGCTCGACTCGAAGGCACAGACAGGATACGGGGTGCGTAAAGCTGCTCGACGCTGCTTCGGGCACCAGTGATGGCGGAGAAGGACCCAGGGGGCTCCGAAGACGCGCTCCACGGCTCGCCAGAGACCCCCGATCCAGATCCGACCCGGTGGAGGGCCCTGAGGAGCAGCGGGGCTTGTAGCAGCCAGCGAGACGCAGCCTGGACCTGGTGAGACCGACGGAGTGGAGCCTCCTTGTGCTTCTACTGCTGCTGCTGCTGCTGCTACTGCTGCTACTTCCTCATATGTAGGAGGCTTTCTGCCTTTGAAACGAGCTCTGGGATTGGGCCGCGGCAGCGTCTCTTCGCACTCATTCCCAACCCACAAGCAAAAGCTGACACAAAGCCAAGAGGGAGGCAAGAGGAAGGAGAGGCAGCGCATGAAGGCGTTCACCAAAGCGTGCATAGTTCTGTTTCTCTTTTTTCACACACAGTGTTTCTGTGAGGACACGAATGGCCCGTTTACATGTGTCTAAGTAGAGAAACTAATTCACGTGTTCCTCGCTAAGTGGGAAATTGACGTGGCAAGGACGACCCCTTCTCTAACGCCGCTAATTGGATAATTGGCTTTCAGATCTGGTGGCAAGCGGGGGAGGGGGAGGGGGGGTGCATGTGCCTGAAAGAAGGAGGAAACACATGAATTAGTAGTCGGTGTCATGGAAGGCGAGCCAGGCTTTGCAAACCATTAGTAGCCTGCTTTACTAGAGCTTCAGATTAGGCAGTAAGATATTTATTCTCAGATTTGGTTCACAACTCTTGGCCCAGGATTTTGAAATTACTGAGGTCATGAGTCCATGAGTTCCTCAAACTTTTTTTTTTGTCATATCACAAGTTATATTGTCTGTAAATTTAGTGTTCCCAAAAGGTGGTCTAAATCATTTTTTCAATTTTCAAAGCCTTGTTTCCACACTGCCAGGAATATAACTCTAGTGGAGAACTCATTTCCATAATCACTCGTTTCATTGATGTTGATTTGCAGCACTGGACCATATGCAGGCGTTCGTCTGGGAGCAAATTACAGTCACCTGAATACTTCTCTGCAGGTTATTCGTCAAGTCCATTTTTGTTGCTAGCTGCTGGCCTCCATCCTAATAACCCTGTAAATCACCCACACCAATGCTGTCCACCGTTGCCAGCCCTGCATAAAATATCTTTACTCCTCCCCACTGGTAGGCCAGGCTCACAGCTGGTGGGCAGTCTGACTCATTCTCTGCACCACATGCCATACAGTGCTCCAGTTAGTGTACAATGGGAGACAATGTGTGAGAGAAAAGAGGGAGGAGAGGGGGTAAGGAGGAGTTTTACCAACAAATAATCTGAAGGCATTTAGTTTCTCATTTTGGACTTATTTTCTCAGAACAAGTGACAGAGTCTGTCAGCAGGTTCATTTAAACTGTTCCCAGTGTAAATAAACATTTTTTCTACAATCAACTCGCACTCATTATTCTGCCTTGCTTCGTTAAATTCACCAGCATTTCTGGAAACAAATCCAGAACCAACAGAATTAGGATTAAAGTTGGCGTGACACTGTCCAGTAAGCGACTGCAGGATGGCACTGTAAGCACCTGTGAGTGGTTGTTCTGAGCCACTTCCTCTTTTCAGGCAAATTGTCGCCCCAGTTTGGCATAAATATCCTCCCCTGTCCTCTGTCAACCATTTGTTTTTTCCATTCACAGTGTGTGCACAACATCAACAAACAGCCACTTTCAATATAACACAATACAATTCATCAGCACCACGAATTTCCCCTATAATCAACACGAGATGCTCACAAGATGAGCTTCATGAAGACAGGTTGTATTACAGGGCTGTTTTATTGAATTGTGTTTAATTTAACTAGGTGTACCTCAAGCTGAAATCTCTCTGAATTGCCTCTTCAAGGATGACATTTGTGGTTTTGGGTGAAATTTCTGGTCACGGTTTTCCATTTACATCAGCGTGTTTAGCGTTGTCATTCATTGTGAGCATGTTAGCATACTGATGTTAGCATTTAACTCAAGGCATTGCTTTGCCTAAATACAGCCTCAAAGATCTGCAAACCTGACTTCCAACTGGTAGCATGGGAGTGGACTCACTTTGAAAAGAACTAGTTTGACATGACATCAGTATTTCTGAGGTTCAGCAGAGGTCTTAAGTGCGAGGAACTCACCTGCCACCACTCAATAGAACCGAAGTAGCCTCTTGGATAAACAGCATATCCAGTTCCCTTTGAGGTAGCATGTATAGATGTAAGACTGAAAGACTTCCATTGTAAAAACTTGTCTAACCACTTGCGTAGTTGCAGTAATTGTTGTAAAAGTGGTTGTGGCTAACAACAAGGAAATTTGCTGACATGTGGCCCACATTGTGAAGATTCTATATGATATTTTAACAATTGAAATTTTTGCATACTGAATGTCACTTAAACCAGTAATTGCTTTTTTTTTCATTCACAGAAGTCCCCCTCTCTTTGTCTTTGCAAAGCTTGAATTTGTACGATGTGAGGTGGCAGATGAAGGAGGCCTTGGCAGCCCATCTGCTTCCTCACTCCTGTCTGTTTCTATGTTTGAGGAATATTGCAGAAATGGGGGATGGTTGGTTGTAACCCTGTGAGAAAATGTTTGAAACCCCCATCTCTTGCAGCCAATACTGCAAATTGTGTTTGGGGATGTGAATTTGCAATTATCATACATTTCGACTAAAGAGAGATCTTGCATTAATATTATAAAGTCAAGCACATTTCTTTCTTTTATTTTGTGCTGAATTGTTACATTGAAGCCAGTGCTGCAACCATGCTGCTTTCTCCCAGCTTTAATCACTCTTACGCACAGCGTGTGTCATGGATAATGAGTTAAAGCTTGAACTCATTAACCCGTCGTTGTCAAGTAATCTATTTTTCCCTCTGACTGTGATGGGGCAGAAATCTTTCCTGTGGATAAATAAAAACAAAAATGCTCTCATAAATGGATTGACTGACAGGAAAATCCGGAGTGTGCTCTCTCTCTCACAAACACACACACAGACACCCTACCAGATGGCAGAAAGCAGCAGATCTGCAGTATGTACATCACCTATCATCATAATTACACTTTCAAATTTTCTAACATGATGATATTTTTACAAATGGTGTCCCTATTCCCACATCTACATGTCCTCTGCCAGTCAACGCTACGGTCATGCTGTGCTGCTGCCAACAAATCAGTCCTGCTGCCACATTTACACCATGTTCATTTTTGCATTTTTACTATAAAAAACCCAGTGTCTGTTCTTTCAACAACAGTACAACATTACAACAGTATCATTTTTGTTTTGTTGTATGTCAGACTAAAGGTGTATTTTACTGGTCCACGTTGCCAATTTTTAAGAATAAATTACATGGATCTCATTTCCATTCCTGCATGTATTCATCTCTGTGACAGATCCTTGACACTGCTGGGTCTAATCTACTAAGAAAAAACATATTGTAATGTGGTAAATAAAATGAGAAGCAAACATTTATTTATAGTGATGGCTTAAAAGGACAGATGATCTTTCTAAATGGTGAGAATACTTTAAGTAGGATGAAATAATGAAGAAATTCACACCATAGACTAAAGCAGGGACACATAAGATACAGATAAAATACGACATATCCAGAACACCATTTATTGCCTCTTTGTCTGTGTTTCTTCTGGGAAGCAAAGCTACATGAATTTATAGATCTATACACAACTGGAATTTACATTGTACTTTTTCAATGTGGCCTGTCACACAAATGGTTGATGATCACCTCCCATAATATGTGGCTATGCTTTGCTTCATGAATAGATTATGACAGGCAGTGTGTGGGATGTCCCTTTGATGAATCTGGACTTGTGTTCTCTGAGCAACTGCTTATTACTGCCAGAGTAAAAGGGCTGAAAATACACTACACAATCTGTTAGATCACATTTGGTGTTCTGTGGTGTTACTGACTGAGATTGAATGTCACCTGGGTTTTATTGTAAATAGAGCAATGAAAGATCACCAAACCTGTAGAAAAAGACAGAGTCCAAAATGTTACTTGTTGACGACATGCCAAAGAATTCATCAAATCTAATGAATTCCACAAAACAAAGCCCACTTTAACTGTGAGAATGGCCTATTTCTTTTAATGTAAGGTCATTAATTCATAGTACACATTGTGTGTAATCCATGATGACCACACTGAAAATTATTGGTCTGCAGTCTAACATCTATGGAGATCTTCAGATTAATCTACATTTAAATGGACCAAGAAGCTTAGTCTGGGTACATTGAAGGGATATAGAGAACAAGAGGCTAATGACAAGTATGAGTCAGCAAAAAAATAAACTGATATCTGATGCAAGTGACTCGCTGCCATGGCTTACTGACACACCTATCTGGAAGAGCACCATCATTAGTGATATTTGTTGCACCTGTGCCTTTTCCTGTAATGACAAGATGTCCACTGTGAAAAGAAAAGTCTGTAATCATAATGTTCTTGTGGTCATTATCACAGCATTCTCTTTCCACAGTGTTATATCAGTTTTATCTGGAACACAAAACAGATGCAGAGAACAAGCCCTCACAGGTGCAGGCACAAGTAATTTTTTTTTAAATGTTTTGTTTTAATTATGTTTAGAATGATGATGGAAAAAGACCATGCAATACTATGCTATTATGTGTAATTTGCACTTGACCTTTTTAAGCCAGAGTAATCTTAAGTGTGATGTAAAATGACAGCAAGACTTATAAACATGGTCTGCATGGCAGGGGGTCCTGGTGTTCATATGACCTATGCACCCTTGCTGGCCCATGTTCTGCTCTCTCTCTGTATGTTATATGTATCCTGTCAAGTACAGACTGTACAGCAGAGTTCATATGGCCACTTAAAGAGCCAGAAGCCGACCAGTTCTACTATTCTGGGACACCATTCTTATGGTGTTATTAACAATTTCATGGTAATTTCACTTAAGACAAATGTATCACACAATATAAACACAATATAAACTAAAATAATACAGTTTTATATATATATATATATATATATATATATATATATATAAATAACAGTACATTTTCACGCATGGCTCTTCTACAAGGAAGTACCACACTCAACTATTCAACTATTAAAGGTTGCAAAACAAGAATAGAACCCACTTTAGCTACAGTGACAATTTTAGGACTTGTTTCCTTACGGATTGCTTTTTAGTGACACCGGAAGTGAGCGTAACCCAGCAACGCCGTCGTTACCATGGTAACAGTGCTTGTCTCCGAGGAAGTTTGTAACACCTGAAGGAAGTGAACATGGAACATGGTTTTTCGAGCAACAAATCTAAGCTCCACCAAAACAGTTGCAAATGAGTTCGCGTATCTATTTTGAAATTTCATGAAGTTGGTACTGACACTGAAATAGAGCTTTTTTTTCAACGTCCAAGGTTGGTGTTTACTTTTAACTCTAGCAAACGTTTGCTAAATGGAGCCGGAGCGGACTGTGGGCAAAACGATGCGCTTTCATAAACATAACACCGGGGTCAATGATAATATATTCCTCGCCCCTATGGTAAGTATTTCTCATAATAGACTTTCACCATTGTTTCACGGTATTTATGCTATGTCGGCCTCAGATTCTGCAGAGAAAATGATCAGTTGTCGTTAGCTGAAGTTTGTAGCCTAGCGTTGTCTGTGTCTCTTATCTAATGCAACTGATAAAATGTTTCTGCAGGTCAACAGCTGCAAGTTGCACCTTACAAATGTCAAATCAATTGTACCAGAGAGAGCCCAGAGGATGGTGAGTCATGACGTAGAATACATTGAAGACTAAGCCCTTGTGGGTAATTGCTTACGGTTTCCAGAGTGTGCTACATTATCATGTTTTTACCATTTTATAGTCTGAGACTCAAGATATTGTAAAAGAAACAAACATGACTTCTGCCCAGACCATAAATCATTCTAACCCAGGTAAGCTTGATGCAGTCCACACATTTTCACAATCACCCACCCACAAACTGCCCAAGAGGTTTTTGTGTGATTCAGCATTATATTGTATATTAATGAATGGCTGAGGTATGTAAATAATATTTTGAAGTGTTTGCACCATTTGTTTCACCATACTATTTCCTTTGTAGAAAACAGGTTGCATGCATTCAGCCAGAGAAGATTTGTCCAGACACCTCCGGTGCCATCATTTGCCAGTGACTCTACAGATTGTCCTGCACACAATCTAGTATCACTAGCGGGTGGTACTCAGAGTGGTTTGGCTATGGATTCACATGCTGCACAAGAAGCAAGAGACAAATCTAAGAGACCAATGCAGAATGCAAGGGCCGCTTACTACCGCAATGTCTTAAACCATCCCAAGGCAGCAGGTAAATATGGCAACATCACTTAACAAATTATATTATATTATGGAATTGGGAAACTGCTTTATTCCTGATATGAAATTTTACAGTGCACAGATTCTTCTGCAATGCAGTGTGGCATTATATGTACCTTGAATTCACTGTGTCAGGTGTTTCTGGAGGATATCGTTACAACGCGGTCCCTGATTTTCCATTCACTCGATTGCCTTGTGACAGTTTTGCATCCAATTTTCAACGATTTGACTTGGACAGGTACCTCTGGCCTGTTATTTATTTTCTAACAGAATAACAGATTTAGCTTTTGTAGCATAGAACATATTGGTTTAGCTGGAAGTTGATAAACTCGACACATGATTGACATGCCATGATTGACATTTGATTGCAGTTCTGTGTATCTTTACTTGCAGTATCTTTTGTATTCTTATGTCATCCTATGTCATGAAGTTTTGTTAGTGTTATGAAGTCAGTCTGTCCATTAACAGTATTTGCACTTGAGATCATAAGACTTTCAAGTAAAATGGTTAATACGTCAGATTGCCACCAGGGAGCAGCAAAGTCCCTTAAAATATCCACACCTTGTTTCTAGCGATCAGTGTTTGCTGACTGGTTTCGCTCTAGTTGCTTTACTGGTGATAGTTCAGAAGTAAGTCAGTCAATATATACAGTGACATATTGTCAGTCAACACAAAATCAGTAACATGCATTACTAAACTTCACAGCTTGAAGGTGAAATATTGTTCTTTTGTCATGAAAATGAAGCAGTAATCCATATGAAGCCTAAATTGTGCTAAATGTTTTTTTTCCAGGCGCTGTCTGGAGGAATGCCCCCAGCTGGCATTTATGGAAGAACTGCAACTTCTCAACCTCCAGCACAATCTAATCACAAGGATCCAGCATTTGTCACAAATGCAGCAGCTTGTTTTCCTGAACTTGTATGACAATCACATCTCTGAAATGACTGGTATTGAAGCTCTAAGCTCTCTTAGGATTCTTATGCTCGGAAAGAACAGGTTAGTTATCCTCACAGGAGTGACAAGCAGGCACATAAAAGAATATGTCACATTTGTCTGAAATGCCTCGGTTACATGTGGTAGGTTGTGCTGTGCAGTTAATATTTGTGGTAGTATCACATAAGCTGCAGAGTAGGTGATAGTCTAGAGACATCAAATGCTTTATTGTTTTTTTCTGTAACATATTTAAAGGAAACCTTTTACATATTTCTTGCATACAAAAAAAATGTACAAGATACATATATATATATATATATATATATATATATATATATATATATATCCTGATGTAGTGTAAATGTTGCTTGTAGGTTATTCAAGATATCCTGTTGTTTTGCATTTGAGTGTTTTATAACCTTTCTGCTGCTACATTGTAATCCTCAAAGAGTGTTTTCCAGCATGTGCCCTTATTTAAGTGTTGGCTTTGTTTCAAAAGGTCTCAAAGAGATTTAAAGTCACAAATAACAGTGAATGACATCAAGATCTTACAGTTAGACTCCAGCATTTGTTCCACTTTCTATAAAACATCGCACTTGTCTTTTCAGACTTTCTTCCAGGGCCATCTGTGTAGTTCCTGAAGAGTAAAGAATACTCTTCATACTCTTCATACTCTTCATACGTGGCATTTTTGAAGAGACTGCAGCCTTTCATCCTGAACTGTAATTTGATCTAAATCCATATGGACAGTCCTGAACAATAAGTCACTGTACACTACTGTATGTTCAGTTTCCTCGGGGAATGCAACCTTTCAATACGCTGTCCTTTGCTTGATATCCGTTCAAAACACCCCCACCCCCCAACCCCGCCAGGCAAATGCACCTGGTACAGTCAAGAAAGCTCTAATATGAAATAGATTGTTGACATGATCTGTGACAAATTGTATTTCATGCACATTTTATGTAATAATTTCCATTTTATGTCACTTCCTCCTCATATTCTCAGAATCCAGAAGATTTACTGCCTGGGAAACCTGTCCAAACTGAATATCCTAGATCTGCATGACAATCAGGTACCGTTCCTTTACCATACTTCTATGTGTGTGTTTAGTCTTCTTTGTTTAGTTGCCATTACTGTAACCGATATACATGATATACAGCTGCAAAGTTTTGTAGAAGTGGATTGTCTCTTCCACCTCCTCCACAGTGTTGATTACTAGTGGTTTGCTATGTGAGAGACAGGTCGCTCAATATAAAAGAGTTATACAGACATGACAGCAGGACACCAAGAAGAGAATTTATGTAGTCATGCTCATTCTAAACCCTTTATCTTAGTTCACTGACCTATAAAACGAAGCCTATTCAGTGCAGTCATTATAACCAAATTGTCCCCTTGTTACTGTCAAACATTTGAAATAGTGCAGCACTATTTTGTATATTGAGTGTCCTAAACCCTGTTATGAACAAATAGGTCATGTCTAGGAATCCTTCTCCTTTTGGTGTTGCAATGTGTTATTTAAGCCAGAACTCTGATGGGCATTATGATCCTCCTTTTATCTACCTTAGTTTTTAGGGATGTTTAATTTAGTTCACGGCACTTTTAGAGAACAAAAGACTGAAAACCATCAGAACCCACAAGCTTTTATCTAGGGTCTACTCTCACAGCTGTTTCCTCAGTGACCCTAGCATAATTTATTCAACAGGTACAACTCTTTCTACACTCCGTTGACAGTTTATAGGTACACAGAGCTAAAACTAATGCAGACTGACACAGCAATCCTGCAATAAACTGTACCTTCATGATGGTTATTATGTTCAGTTTTGGTTGAAATTGTTTCAGAGAGGTGTTGATTCAACTTTATTTTAGTTTTGGAGGCTGCAGTTTGTGGTGCTGTTGATTTGTATTGCATTATATAAACAGGTGTTTCAGCACTGGCAATGGTTTTGAGCTGTAGCAGATTACACTATTCTACAATCAGTTTCAGTCTAAATGTATTATTGGGGACTGTTTGCTCAGCCTCCGCAGTAGAGCCTGTCTCACTGATATTAAAAGCCAGAATAATCAAATGATGTAAGTAATGCTGATGTCAGATGGGGATTTTAGCAGCTCTTGGAAAAGGAAGAAAGAATAGAAAGGCTTCCCTTGGTCAAATTAGTGTTTTGCCAGCATGCCGCCCACGCCTGTCCTCAGAGAGCTACTCCAGAGCCCTGGTAAGACTCCCTCCCTCTTCAATGTTGGCTGCTCTTTACATGAGCAGGCGTCGCAATTACTATTCAATGACTGCTACAATGTTAGGTTATTTTTCCTGACAGAAGATACTTCGTTGCCTTCAGCTCTATCCATTGGCTGTGTTTCCTACATTAAATTGTTAATTGAAACAGTTTTGATAATTTGACAATTAAAGGTAATGACTTTAGAATGAAGTAATAAATATAATCTTTTGCACTCTCCTTGCTGGTAATGAGAGGACATTGTATTGATAGGTAGCCATTTGTTGGCAGGTGCCTATTGAGGAGCAGATGATAAAGCTATTATTCCAACCAGGACAGGTTGCTTTTCAGTCACTGACCTCAAAACCTCCTGTTTTATGCACTTAAATAACTGTTCAATTGCCTTTATTCAACGTTTTCCAAACTCACCAGAGACCTGACCACCCAAATGTTATGTGAAACACTGCACAATGATAATACAAGATGATGAAGAGAATGAATTCAGTGAGGGAAATAATAGATGAATGAATTAAAATAATGTTGAAGTCATGGTTATTCTACCCAGTCAAGTTATAATTTAGTCACTATAGGCCAAAGAACACCAGCTGCTTGTCCTCTTTCCTTTTGTGTGCATGCTTTAACCACAAGTTGTACATCACTGTCATCCTTTCTTTTTCCCATCCTCTAGCAGGGAGGCTCACATCACTCCCGACCTTTTTTCTCTATCTTTCCACCCATTTACTTCTGTAACAGGATGCTATTCAAAATGAGATATTCTCTTTGGGAGTGTGCATCCATCTCACACTCGGTCTGAGTGATCAAGCAGTGGGACTACAATGTGATCTGACATTGTTGGAAAACCAATTTTTCTTATTTTTTATTCACATTTTAAAGACTTTTCTACTAATGTTTAACAAATATTGTACACACAACAGCAATCCTCTACACTCAAATCCATATATAATTGCTACTCACATATTTCAAGTGTTTATTAAAATTAAATCTTACACATATCCAACATTTGAACCACCTTACCATATCATATTCTGAATGCCTGACCTACACCATTGGAAAGCACCTAATTCATGATGTGTAACACAACATCCTCAAATATTTTCAAAAAAGGTTATCCAAAATCTGCTTCAGTTTATGTAGAGATACTGTGTCTGTGTGTTGACACAAGTTTGAGATACAGACGCCGGTCCTGTGTAGGTCAATGATGCCCCAGTCTGGGGCTTAGATAATGTTAACTTTGTGAGAGTGCATTAACTTTGTGAGAGTGTGTTAATATTTTCAGGTGTGGTTCATGTCATGGCATGTCCTGATTGTGTGTTGATTGAGGTATTCACCCCAGTGACACCATAACACAACTATTGTAAAGCCTTTGAATGCACCGGGTTTATTGTTATGTGCTACAATGCTACAATCTGCAAATGTGCACACAATGTCAATACACTTTTGACAGAAACTTCTTTAGTTAGAGTTGGTATCCATACAGTTTTTTTTTAAATAATACATTGACAACAATCTATGTGTTGAGTTAAAATACAACACGCAACTGAATTTGCTGGAGTTGGAGACACTCGTCAAATTGTGCATTAGAAAAATATTGATTGCACCTGTCCTAGCTGACAGTGAAAAACATCACAATGAAAATAAGTTATGAATGCTAACATAAGTACTGTTAAAAGTTAAAAACTTATAGTTGTGAACGTCTGTATATGCCTATTGTGATTTATTCAGGACATTAATGTCTAAGGGGATGCAGGGCAGTTTAAAGGTGTTCCTCTTGACAGGTAGGTATAGTGATGGCCTGATGGCAGTAGCTGGAAGAACTGATGGAGGGGATGAAAGGGATCCTATGTAACAGATGTTTGTTTTTTCATGCATTAAACCAGAGCCACACATAGCTTGAATTACTGCTGTAGACTTCTCACCACTGCAGACAGTGACAGCATGAGAAAGGTAATGGCGGTGCTCCACTGATTTTAAATGTGAAATTCAATTTACCAGTCACACACAGTACTGCGGATGTATAAACACTTAACCAGCTCATTTGAGAAATCTTGCAATTGACTTACCAGCTACAAATTTTAATTAACAGAAAGCCTGTGTTACAAACTACTCCTACTTCTACTACAACTTTGAAAGATTTTGTGTTTACCGGTAAGGGAGGAGACATAAATATTTTTACTGATGATACACAATCATATGTGTCCGTGTACCTGTACCCTAAAAGCCATGTTGCTGCTTATCTGTATCTTTGTGTCTAATTTCAAGATGTCATTATTTTATTCTTAGCAAAATTCTATTCTTTTTGACCTATTTAACATTTGAGCTGCAGAGGTAAAGAGTACTGTATTTTGAAAGAATCCTTGAAACCCTGATGTCCTTTTGAACTTACCTGCACATGTACAGTGTACATTGTAGAGGGCAAACACATCATTCTCATGGTAACAGCCACTGGGAATTCTTCTGAAGTATGTCAAGTGTCAGTATGACAGAGGCCCCTCAGTAATCTCTCCCAGAGAGACAGGGGGAGAAAGCAGGGTAAGATTTCTCATCTGACCGACCCTTAGCTACTTGTTTGTCATTGTCATTTGAGAAGTCAAACAGGAGTCAGGCCTTGATGTAATATACTGAATAGTCAGTCATTCTACATGTTCACTTGTCATAAAGATAGTTGCTGTGAAATGGTTCACTTGACGTATGTGAGATGAATGTAAGTGTCCTTTCTGTTTTAGTGTCAATAACCTGACGGATTAGCCTCAGGCATTGCAAAGAAAATGGAGAACACTGCTTTTGGGATTTCATTCACCCCACAACTTTAAGCTGTGTGCAGACCAAAGAATTCTGAATAGATTTTATCCAATGACATTTAAATACATGACTTGAATGTGAGATTGAGCACTGACTGTAGACAATTCAAGTGTGTTATGCTCTGCTAGTCCTGCCTCTCTCTGCGTCACTCTGTATGTACAATATGATTATCTAGATTGCTGTTTGACATAACTCTATGTTAAGCTCCGTCTCTGTCTCACTGTGCTTTCATGCAGATCTGCAGGATAGAAAACGTGTCTCACCTGAGTGAGTTGCGGGTGTTGAACCTGGCAGGAAACAACATCTCCAGAGTAGAAAATCTGCAGAGGCTGTACTGTTTGACTGACCTCAACCTGAGGCACAACTGCATATCTTTTGTGGTAAGGGGCCTCTTTCCCAATTACTGACAGCTACTACACAGTCACACAAAGAAAAAGGCACCAACTTTTCAGTGAACACTGTCTCATTTTCTGCCCTTTCCCTCTGTGGGGCTTCTATTTTCTCCCACTTGGATGTGCAAGCAGGAGTTAGAAATATTATGAACACGTGTTACAAGACACCCCAGTAAGTAGTAGAAGCAAGAAAGATATCTGCAGGATACAGGAGATACAGACTTGAAAACTTTTGTTTTGGCTGCTACCACTGCAGGATTTAAGTATATTTTTGCACAGGTCTGATGATGTGCACTGAGGCAGCTGTATCTGATCTGTACATCTTATACTGCATATATGCATCCTACACATGTATTGAGTTAATTCAAACCTGGTCTCAGATTGTAAACAGTACAGTTGCCCTGTGGATTTTAAGAGCTGGGTCGGAGTTCATCTCAGGTGTATAATATCTCATTTACCTGTGAAGGTCTTGCAGCTGCCAATGATAAATTTTCTGTATTTATTTGCATTTTGATGAACAAACGACCACACACACACCGTTCCTCACAGGATAAAGGTGCTGGTGGTGTGCTTCATCTTTCATCTTCATGCCATTCTTTTGGACCAGGTCCTTTGGATGGTTACTGTTTCCTCCATTACAGGATCACATGCAGCAGTTTTTACTGTCACAAAATAATAAACACAGGAATTACATCAATAGAATCTTTGTAAGAAAGTCTATGGTGAAATGTATCTCATTGGCGTTACCTAGGGAGACGTAGCTTATTACCCACAACCACCCACCGACTTTCTGGCGCAGATAAAAAGAAACTGGATATTCTAAACACGGAAATTCACTCCCCTTGGTTTCTATAGTTTAAATCTGATAAACAGAACAGTGCATGCCAAAACAGGCCCCTTCATTTGTATGCAAATCCCCTAAGCCCTTTCCTGCTTTTTGGGGTAGAAAATACAAACTGAATCCAACATTGTGTTGCATGAAACCTCTTCCCATCACTCACCCTGTCCTCTGCCTGCAAGTTCTGATCAAGAACCACTTCCAGTCCTAATTATTGGATGTAATGTTTTGTTTGTTACACGAGAGGAAAAATCCTTCCCCTCAGCAGATTCTCCAGTCTCTGTCATTAGTGGTATTTGCTGCCAAGTGCTTACATCAAGCACAAAGTAAATAACCAGGTTTTGTCCAGGTTTCCCCTTTTATGAAAGGAGAGGCAGATGAAAAGTGGACTGAGAAAGAAATGCTGTCATTGACTTTGAAAACAAGTTTTAGACTTGGTTATATGTTGGGCCCAGTTATCCAATACATAAAAGCATGTTTATATATGGATATTGTATGTTCAAAAGGACATTTTAAACAGGTGTACATGTACAGTTTTTTGACACATCTGAACACTTATTGCATTTGCATACTGTAATACACGTAATACTTGTACAAATAATTACACTAATAATTACATGATGTTTACTTAGGGTCATTATGTAATGCATCTAAATACTTTTTGTAAACCTATTTCATTTAACCTGTTTCATCACACTGTTTTGTTCCAGCAGCTGTTTTTCATGCTCATTTATTTTATAGTTGTAAGTGATTTCTACTTAAATCCATTATATTTTCATATACATGACAGCTTTGTTACACTCCAATGCTTGCAACACAATCACTCAGTGATGATTAATCTGATAAGCATTTCTGAAGATGTTTATTGTTTACCGTTGCTCTCAGGTGGGTCTTCCTGTTGAGAAATCCGTGACAGGCAGTCATTTTTGGCACTAGGAACAGTTGCAGCAGTGAGGTAGTCTGCATGAGCAGTGATAAAACAGATAAAGTAAAAAGGCATCACCCAGATGGTGACCGACTCTATGGATTAGCAGTTAGCACAGTTTTTTTTCCATTGGGTTTGACTTCTTGTGGGTCAGTATTGAGTCAAGCAACATCAGAATAGAAAGTGTAGTTCTGCTGTCAATTAATTAGTTCAGTACAGTATGTCTGTGTGTGAGGTCTGTTCTACTTTTTACATGCTCTTGCGTCTGAGAGGATCTATGTGGATGAATGAACATGGTGTCCCAAAGTTCTTTGGGAAATAATTGAGTTATGTCTGAAGTAGAGTAACAGCAATAGTGAGTAATTCCAAGTTTCCAAAATATGACCTTTAAGGCCAGAAACATTGTTGTTACAAAGAGAAACTCAAACTTCTACAACTAAAAATCCAAGAAAAGAAAATCACATTTCTGACAAAACATTTTGGTTGACAGCTGATCCCTGTGAAGTGTAGAACAAGACCAACACTACAGTGTGCACACAACAGCATCTGCAATTCTAGCACATAATACCGGAGGCCAGATGTGTGCCAGCTTAACTCACATCTCAAGTCTGTGCTATTCACAGAGCGGCCACAAACCCAACAGCTTACAATCTTTGAAACTTTCTCAGCATCCACATGTAGCTGTGTGTTTATTTGAGCAGCTTTCATGCCATTTTGTGGTGTGTGTTGTTGCATGCAACACAGACAATGGTGATGAGAGGTAGTCCTGTGTCTGTGGAGTATTGTCCCTGTCAAAGCTCAGAAGGAGTGTGAAGAATTAAAACACGCAACCTGTCAGTGAGAAGAGGGTGGAGCTGGGATAAAGAGGTGAAGGCACGGGCACACAGACACATAAATACACCCCAGCAGGGAAACAAGCACACACTCAGACACACAGCAACAAAGCTGTACCCAATCGCACATCAGATCCTGTTCGCTGATTGGATCTGATCAATCAGGTTCTTTGAAAAAGACACGACATTGGTGGCCGATTGTTATGCAGCACATCAGCTCAGTGATGACATCATCCTGTCTGAGATGGGCTGCTATATTTAGTCTCAGACAGCGTGCTGCTTCACCAGCTTCCATACAGTGGCTGGCAGAGACAGAAACTCTGGGAGTGTGGTGGAGGGTCAGTATTAGCTAGCACTGGATGGCGTGACTTGCAGTTTTTTTTAAAGAAGGAAAGAACACAGCCCTGTATTGCAGATACACACAAAACATCAACAATCTAAAGCTGAGACACGTTTCCTTTGTTAGTGGTTATATGACTGACTGTTCAGCCTCAACATTTGGCTATAATGTGTTAAATACAGAGCTTTAAATATGCTATGTAGCTTTTGTTAGCTTTGGACAATGCCATGCTAGCTGTTCCCACTCTTTGTAAGGTAAGGTAACTGGATACCAGCAGTAGCTTCACATTTACTGTGCAGACATGAAAGTGGCATCAGTTTTGTCATCTAATTCTCACACACAAGGTTAATACATGTTTTTCTCAAAGCATCACACAAGTCCTGTAATGTTGAGGCTGAATATTCACTGAAATGTGACACATAACTCATTGTATTCTAACTTGTTGTTAGACATTAGATTAAACTAATATATACATTTTTCACAGGTAATATTATTTCATTACATTAATTCCACTGATCAAGTGTCAAACGATGTAACACAGCAGCCACACACAAAACACAACAGACAAAGGCTCTCTCCGGCAATGCTCATGATGTCTCATGTTCTGTAGTCAGCATGTTGGCTGTTGGAATCGATAAAACAAGGATGGGTAACTGCACTGTATTTATATGGTTGTGTGGACAGGGGTTGTGGAATTTTTTAAAAATATTAAAACTGTGTAGCACAGTGTGGCACTGTTCTCTGCAGATAAGCTAGCATAGCCTAAATGCTAAGCTAATATCTCATTTGAATGAAGAGAGGCAACAGTGCTGAGCGAGGCTGTGGGGCGGTGGCTGCAATATGGGCGGCCGCTGACGCAGCTCATTCAGACTGCTGCTGGGCGTGTCCACTTTAGTTCCAGCATGTGCAACACTGACCATACTCTCAGACACACAGACCGTGACACTAATGAATTTGATTTCCCCCACACTGCCATCTGATCAGCTGAAGTCATTGGCGTTGTGACATTGCCTACATCCACGTGTGCCCTCTTCAGCTTGCCAGCTGGCCAACTGGCCAGCTGCTGCTCTTCACCCCACCCCCTCACTAAATTCTGCATTGATTTCGATATCTGTGCCTGCCTACAAAGAAACAACCCCATCCCAGTCAGTTTTGATTTCATCCAAGCTATTGTTCTTGCATTACAAGGTACAGTAGCTAGCTGCTCAGTGTGTGTGAGTCTAGATGTATGTGTTCCAGTGAGCATTTTGAGTCAGCCTCCTGCAGCAGGGGATCTCTGCATTAGCGCAGCATACACTCTGCTCTCCCTCCCCTCCCCCTTTCCTCCTCATGCCTTCTCTCTCACACTCTCTCTCTCCTGCCCCTCCTCTCCATGTGCAGACAAGGCAGCGTGCTGTATGTGTGTGTGTGCATGCGCAGGGTGGATGGGGATGCTGTATGTTGAAGCTGAGAGCTGCAAGGTGACTGAGGGAATGGAGAGGGATACAGAGCTCTGACGACAGTGACGATGCAGTGCCCTCTTCCCGACCACCTTCTCCTCTTCATATCCCTCCATCTCTCTCTCTTCCCTCTCCCTCTTTCTCTTTCTAGACTGAGGTGGACCGCCTGCCCTGCTTGCAGCGCCTCTTTCTCAGCTGCAACAACATCACCAGGTAAGAGCTCGCACTGCTTAACTCCCTCCTGCCCACAGGGAGGCAGGGACAGGGATAGTGGCTGGACAGTGCCACGTCCCCTCCCTTGGCCCCTGGCAGGGCCTGGCCAACGAGCTGCAGGCGGAACACCCATAAACATGCACAGCCACACACAGATTTGTTGTAGTGAGCAGTTTCTGTAACCTAGAAAACATAAACCTGGATGTGTTCTTTATTGTCGGTAATTAGCATGCTGTTACCTAAGAAATGGGTGTGACAATTCTTTAAAGTTATGCAGATAACAGAGAAGCCGGTTGAGAGAAGGTAGTTCACTTCCCCAAAAACTAATGACAGGGTGATGATGGTTTAGTGAATTCAGGAGCAGCATTGCTAGGTAAGGGTGTGTAGGATGAATAAGAGGTGTGTTTTGTTGCTTAGTGCAAACATCAACCTGCTTTACACACTTTTTCCAGTATGTGTACTCCTTTTTTTCTCTATGCTTCTCTCCCTCTGAGCCTGGCCATCAAGATATCATAGAGTTAACTCGTTAAAGCAGCATAGCCTTAGAAAGCTTTAAAATTGCTTGGTGTTTGCCTGGAGGTGAGGCCTGTATGCAGGATTCAGGGTGGGACAGTGTTCATTAGCCTCTCTGACGATAGTCACCTTGTGCTGTGATAGATCTGACCTGACGTTTCAAACCAGCCCTGCTGTTCTAGTGTCTGTATGATTTGGTATCTGACACGCTGTTATAGAGAGAATCATGACAAAGAAATAGGCAACAAATAATCAGTTTGTATTCTTTCATTCCTTTATTATTCTACTTTTAGTAAAGGTATTTTAATAAAAGATGCTCTCTTGAATTTATGGTTATAATGGTTGTATAGAAAGCAGGGTCGTGTACCTTTTTGAAACTGTTCAATGCTGATAGGAGAAACAGTTGTGCTCTGTTGCTAGGTAGAGGGACAGACCAGACTACTTGGTGCAGTCAGTTTGCTCATTAGAAGATGTTGGAGTAAAAAATCATGAATTTTTGCAAATATTAATTTCACTTACCATATTATTAAGTTAAGTTGAACACCTTGTGAAATACAAGCAAAGCAGAACTAATGATAAGAAGTCAGTAAAGAAACGTGCAGGGACTGAAGTGCTACTATAGATGAAGTTGGAAGCTACCCAGTTTTCAGCCACACCCCACTCTGCACACACAGCACACATACTGTATATTTTTGATCTTCACTATTCATACCTCCAGGGATCCAGGGACAGGTACACAGAGATGTTTCATTACTGCCACTATTATTGATCAGTTTTGTTGTAGTAATGATACCCAAGAGGGAATGTGACTATGATTATGAATGCAACATTTATGCAAAATGTATGAGATGTAGTTAAACACCACTGGGATCTCAAGTAATCACTGTGAAAACCCCCCTCATTTTTTTTGTATATAATGTAATATAAGGCCACAGACCTCCAGTATTTCCACACTACATTCCAGGGCAGAAGAGTGGCTGTAACTACTGTCATTCAAAGATAAGAAGAAAAAATAGTTTGACTTGTTCAGAATTTTCAAATTAGTGCCATTTCCAGATGACTGCAGTTGATATTAGAATTGTGAAATTTTGCTTTGCATTTGTTAAAGCTTCAATAGTGCTCCCTAATGGCTGCACTGGCTTTAATAGTTCATCAAGGTTACCATTATCCAGCCCTCTTGTGCATCCAAATAGACCTCTGGCTAGGATCAGGCACAGTGCAGTGCAGTAGGTCCATATGTAGTTCCAGGCAAATGATTCATCAAGGTTATTATCACAAATTAGCAATGATAGAATCTCCACTGCACATAACATGACTGTGCCTTTTCATGTCTCCTTTGGCCAAAGGGTGATATCAACAGTATAGCGTTTTTTTTCTCTCTTCATTGCGCCCTGAGTAATGTCAGGCTGCCAGTGTGCCAGTGAAATTACCAGTTTTTCATGTCTTGTTTTAGCTCGGCTTCATTCTGTCAATATATTGAAAGCCTAGATTAAAGGTTCAAGAAGATAAACATAAATGGGGGGATTAGTCTTTTTTGACTTACCCTGTGGATGACTCAAGCTTCCCAATACTTATTTAGGTCAACATGCCTCTGAATCATTGTAAAGTGTTTAGTGTTTTTAGTGTTGTTCAAAATGTTTTTTCTTCGTTTCGTTTCTAGTTTTGATCAGCTAGCCTGCCTTGGAGAGTCGCGCTCCCTTTCTGAGCTCACCCTGGATGGGAATCCTGTAGCCCTGGAGACATGGTACAAGCAGGCCGTCCTGCGCTGTGTGCTTCATCTGAGACAGCTGGACATGAAGCGCATCACAG
Source organism: Seriola lalandi dorsalis (assembly GCF_002814215.2). Taxonomy (NCBI): domain Eukaryota; kingdom Metazoa; phylum Chordata; class Actinopteri; order Carangiformes; family Carangidae; genus Seriola; species Seriola lalandi. Next base: position 4,867,520 of record NW_019525450.1, read on the forward strand.
TAAGAGTGAACTCATTAACTATGTCTGTGTGTGTTTACAAGAGGAAAACTGGCCACTGGCCAAATGGCACTAATTATGGCTGTTATATATATTTTTTATTTATAGTCCTTTCATATATTTTTCCTGTGTTTTCGCATTTTTAGTACAGCAACTCACATGATGACAATGGGAGGCATCATGTGATTATCATTATCAAACATATAACAGGTTGATCCAGAAATATTGATGGAAGCAAAGAATCAAAGGAAATTTGATCACACATAAGAATGCTGACAGTTTGGTGGTCCTGTATATTGTTTAACTAACATGATATGCTAAATTTTGATTAGACGTTCACGTTAAATTAATGGTCCAAACCTATAAAGCCACCGTCTGAGTATATGTTCCTCAAGGGCCTGTACATGTTGAATCTTGAGGGTGACTGTGTTGACACAAACATTATTACGATTTCACAGATCAAGACAAACTTCAGATGAACCCACAGGCAGTTTCCCATTCACTGTCAGTGGGGCATCTCCAAGCTCCTGTACATCTTGATGATGCTATACTCTTTAGTCTTTGTTCTTTGATATTGGTGCAGCATTCATCATGTTCTTAGTTGCGTATTAGAGGCTAAAATGCATCAGTGACTAAATTGTGACTATGAGCTAAACATTTACACATAATGTATGTCCAATCTAACAAAACAATGATTGTTCTCAAGCATAAACATGAAGTCATTGTATTTACACACTGTACCAGCAAAGCGCTACAGTAAAATATCAGCATGCTTTCAGAGGCTGTCAAGCAGAGAACACCCAGGTCTGAGCTTGTACTTTAAAGGAATCTGAAAGTACCACACACCTTGCCCTCAGAACATACTGCTGATGATATGGTGAAAAAAAACTCCAATTTCAACAATTTTCATGTTTTTACTTGAATTTTAAGGTACACGTGGTCCTCAACAGGTTTAGCAAGTTTCATGATCCGATGATCCATTAAATCCCCCTCAACAAACTACTTCTATAGCTGTCAATCCTGAAAACAGGGCTGTTGTTTTATTTCCAGAAAGTTTTCTTTTGGGATATGCAAAGTTTTGATTTGACAACACAAATGTCATCCCAGCACTGGAGTTTCAAACTGTGTCATGATATTGCTGCGGGGGAAACTTCATAGTAGCCACTGAAGATCCCGATTTTCCCCTCCAACTGATTTGGAAAACCTTGCCCCCAGTGCACTATACTGTCAGTAGAAGTGACATCAGATTATCTGAGATAAAATCTATGTTTGACTGCTGAGAGTTTGGCTATTATTTATGAATTGTGGTGAGTTAATACTGCAAATTAGGAGATACAGTAGTACTGTTCTGCTTTGGGGTAAATTGCTGTGGGGATATACTCTGTGTGACAGATGTGTTTGGATTATTTCAAAAACTAAATAAGGGAAGTTAAAACAACACACATTCAAGCTGTCGCTGACTCAAGATATTATCAGTTGGCTTAGAATATTTATTTTGATTGATAAAACATAATACCACTCTGATTGTATTATTTACATGAAAATAAATTTAAAATAGCAAATAGAGCTTCTTTATTAAAGACAACTATCACATTTACAGGGAAATCTAATATTATAGATAAATAGATTTTACAGGAAATAAATTAAATATGTTGTAACATGTTTTAATTTTATTATACAATTGGATATATTGTATTTGACTGAAACATTAACAGCCAAATAATCAATCTAATAGACTGCTACCCAAACAAAGACGTTATTATTGCTGAAAAACAGCACTCACTCATATTGATAAATTTCACAGAATATCATATACAGTGGTCATTTTTCCCATTACAAACTGTCCTCCTCAGTGACATACAGCTCTAGCCTCCAAATCTTTCTCCACTAGCCAACATCAGTGCTTTTACTTCAGCGAGGCTAGAATTTTGCCTCTATTGACCAGACTGAAGCATCGTCTCTGCTAGCTTGTCACATACAGCGGAATATCCCCCAGCTCTCAGCTGGCACACTCAGATTGTGTTGGCAGCATTGCATTCTGGGAGTTTTGGCTTTCCCCAACAGCTGGGCTCAGTTGATCTCAGACTGAAAATCAGACAGATAATCCTGTGATGCATCCGGCTGGTGTGAGAATATCTCCTAGCCTCCACAGTGGTCCAGTTCTGGTGTAGAGAATGGTCTTTCTGACGGTGTCTTTTGTGGTTCCCCTCTCTCCTGAATAATTCAGAGCTCATGAATGGAGCGGCACTCTGATTGCTCTAGCTATCTTTTTCAGGACGAGGATCGGCGCATGGCTGGTGTACAAGCTCGAAAAGAGGAGGAGAAGAAGAGGGAGAGTCACAAGCAGACCATTCATAAGGTACCACTCTGATCGGATCTGTTCTTGTTGTCTTTGTCTGCCTGGATTTAGAGATCAAATGTACAACAAATACAAAATGGTAGCTCAGACAATAAATTAACAAGTGTCCTCTGAAGTTCCCTTTTTCACAAACTGCTTGTTGTTTGATTAGTTATTCTGGGTAGGAAGTAGACAATTAGTTGCAAATGTTCAAAGTACTAGACAGAGCTTTGATAACATCAAAGCTTTTAACATTTTAAAGGTACCACATATTACACATTAGAGATGAGATCTGATTAACAGTGTTTTACCCATCCGCTGAATGCAATATTCAGCATATTAAAGAATTAGGCCATTATGATTATGGTAGCCAGGCTCACGTAAGGTAAAGTGTATATTTGGACAATAACCAACCTCTTTGGCCTCTTAATGGTACTTTTAACAATAATCTGCATCTATTTTTTTCAGCTTACCCATCAAAACATATTTGATGAGAAAGCTCTGAAACATTTAGGTCATGTTTAGGATTTGTTTTCCCCATTTTTTTCTTTTTTTACTTCTTCTTATGTGTTTTCTAATTTATGTGTCATGGGATTGTTAGGGCTGTGTTTTATTGGGCCATTAAATACATGAACTTTCAACTTTTCAAATCTATCTACATCAGTTCTACATAACACAAAGCCCTTTGGCAACATTGAGGAGGGAAAGTGTGGGGAGGAATATACTGTCCACAGAGGAACTATATCTGTAAATGGGTCTGTAAATTATGCTTTATTTCTTTAAATGGTGTAAGATATTCACAGTAGAGAACAGTAGTCATTGCAGTATTGTGTGTGTGTACATAATTGATGTGCTTCTGCTGTGTCTGTGCTGCAGTGTGTTTTGCTGAGAGATGGTTTCTGTGCATTGTGTCTCAGTAACCTAACTCCTGCTAATCCCTGGTGTTGAGAAAATGTTATATTGAATGTCGCAAGCAGGGGTTCATGAGGGCAAAGGATTGACTATGAATTGATACTGACTCACCCATGCATCGGGGAGTGGCACATTCCATAACTGAGCATCATTAAACTGCAGCTTGGCCAGGAAAGAACAATTGAAAGACAGCAGAGGAACCCAAATCTTCTCTCTTGCATGGTGGGTGCCAGTGTTCCCATCATAAAAGCAAACCACAGTTAAATCAAACTGCTGTGGTAACAGAAACAAATATATTTGTCTAACAAGTGCATATACAATTTCAGATCTAACTAATGAGGTGTGATATCTCTCATAGTAAAAGCAGTGTGTAGTTTTCATACACTTGTATCCTAGAGACAAGCAACCCCAGGAGGAGGTTTACTTTTGACCAGGTCAAAACAGACAGGTTCCATTAGCTTAGTTTATGTGCCCTGTGTTCTGCTCAGGAGACTTGTCACTTGACACCGTCTCTGTCCTCTGCTTATCTGTCTGTGTTGTGTTCATCAAGGAGAAGCGGCGTCTGGCGATCCGTAATGCAGCGCAGCAGTGGGAGGGCGTCAGGGCCTGCCTGGAGCTGCCACCAACAAATGGTGCAAAAGAAGAAGTCAGTCCGGACAACAGCCCAGCCCATAGCCCCGCCCAATCCAATGGTCTCACACAGGAGCCTTCTCCAGATGAGCCAAGGTACACAGTACCAGTGTTACGTGTGACCTTGTGTTCATATTCCAAATTAGGGCTTTCAGAATTTCACTGCACAAGTATCATGGCCAAATGAATTCGTAATAATGATATTATTGTGATAGCTATAGATAATTTGAAAAAAATTATACTGCTATCATTCAAATTCATCTCCATGAGTTAAGGGAGGTGGAGAGAGATTCTGTTACCATAACTGAACGAAAGTGTAATATCAATATCAATATCAATATCGAGTTTTTCAAGCCAATGTTCAATCAATCTGTTTGTTGAAATCTGAAGGAGGAATCATATAATATATATATATAATATTATCTGATATTTTACAGTCTGTTGACAACTACCTCTACTGTACATACTGGATATACAGTTAGTCAACTCTGCTAACACTGTGAAGGTCTAATTATTTAGACTTGGTTTGATGTAGCTGAGATAGGAATCTGAGAACATTAGAACAGGAGGTTTTATTAAATTTCTTGACCAGCCTTCCTGACTGGAAGAAATCTGATCTGGGGCCTGGTTGGTGCAGATGTGCATGGAGTATCTGTTGAAGAGGAGCAGTTCTCTGTTTAATCTGAAACATTTCATGTTGGCGCATTCATCGCAGGCACTCTGATAAATATTTATTTGCAGTGGCAGTGCATTCTGAATGGATGCACACTAGTCAATGAGAGACAACTCAACGAGTGGAGGAAAGAACTTGGCTGACGTTCAAAGAGGCCTTGGGCTCACTGCCACCTGACTGGGAAAATGACAGGAAGCTAGCAGAGGCCTTGACCACTGGAGCTGGCTGTAAGTGAAGGATCCCCAGAGTGTGCTGGTGGTTAGCATGCTGGAGGCTAGTGGGCTGGAGCCCTTACTGGGATGCTGGCCGGTGGCTAGCAGGCCGAAGGCTAGCCGTCTGTTGTAAAGACTAGAAGCTGGATGTCAGGGGTGCAGACTGGAGAACAGGTTGATTAGCTGACTGGAAGCTAACAGGCATGATGCTAGCCAACTGGGAAGCATGAGGCTTGAGGCTAGCAGGCTGAAGGTACCGATACTGGAACTGACTGGGACACCAGGGTGTTAATAAAATCTTTAAGCTAGCCAGGCAGTGAATCTTAAACTAGGGTCTCTTTGAAACCTCCTCATGTGCCACACTCATGCGCACCCCAATGTGCAAGCAGCTTCTCTGTCATCTCTCCTGGAGTCTTTTTTCTTCCAGTCCCCATAGAGGGACTCCAACAAATAAAAAAACTCATAGTCCGAAGGAATGTCTGCTGTGTCCACATTATGGTCAATTTGCACTGTCAGGATCAGAACGTCTGGACCCAAATGCAGACAACAGAGGCAGAGCTGCTACTGTTCAAAGATTTATTTGACAAATAAAACAAAAGACTCTCATTTTGTAGGTGAAACAAAATCTGATCCGAAGTGGCAAGAAATCCAAGGTTCTAAAACTAAGGCTCAGGAACACAAAAGGGGGTAACTAACAGAAGCACAATAAATCATGAGGGAGTCTAAACAGGAGTTAAACTGAACAGACACACAGGGTAATCATTTCGAGATAAAACAGGAGTTAAATAAAAGTCCAAACATAAAGTCCAAACAAAGAGCCCAAACAAAGTCACTATGGGGGAAGGTCATGACAGGAGAGAGATAGAGAAGCATGTGTGAGGGTGAGACGAATGAGTCTGGTAAGTTAATCATCAATCATAAAATTTTGTGTAGTGTGTGATGGAGTTATTTGTATAACATTTATAATTATGTGTTTGTAATTAGAAAGCAGAGAGGCTATAAAATGTATTATTATGTGTGCAATTCAGGTCATTACTTGCTTGTTTTTGCTTCATCTGAAGGTTCTGAAAAGAATGGTTTGGTCTGTTGTTGACAGTTTTTGTTTATTTTTTTATCAGGCGAGTAAGCCCAGGCTCAGGACCAGAGCGACCATCAGGTGGAACAGAGAGCAGACTCCGCACCAACAGTCGTCCAAACAGCCCACGAGATCCCAAGTAAGACAAAAATGAATATGTGTGTACACCCACTCGTCTATACACAATGTCCAAAATGCTCACCCAAACAGCACTTAGATGCCAAAAAATAGTCTTCAGTCAATAGATGAGTAAAGTTGTCTGTAGTAACAGATAACTTTATGAAAGACAAATTTAGGATCAAGATTTGAAGAGTCATGTTGGAAGGTCTACACTACATCTGGATAGATGCAGTGTAGAATTGATTAAAGGATCAGTACACATAAATTATAAAAAACATATCTGTCCTCTTTCCCTTGTATTTTTATTTGCCAATCTTTTGAGATTGGTCATTGTGAGTCATTGTGGCACCTCAGTATCAGTAGGATGAATTTTCATACAGACCAATGGAAAAAGCTGTAAGACAGTTGCTCAATTGTTTTGACTAGCCACCACCTGAAATACTGAAATCTACAAAAAACTATTGTTATGGTGTTACAGTTCTGTCATTGACACATGAGGTATGCCACCTGGTCCTCTATCATTATGACACCTTTCTTACGAAACAATTGGTTTCAGTTAAGCCTATCTAATACTGTCTAGTGCACAATGTAGTTTCTCTTTCATCTTCCCAAGAGTCATCCATATCTGTCCGTTAGATCAGAGCTTCTCACTTTCACACATGTTGAAATAGGGGCCTGCACTCCTATCCCAAATGACTGTTGCTATGTTTAACAGTGTAATTTTTTGTATTGGATTGTTTTTCATTTAGTCAACTCACAAAGTGCAAGATCCCACCCCATCTGCTTGAAAGAACATTCATCCAGGCTGTTGGTTGGCTGCTGCTCCCTACCTGACCTTTTTGTCCTTGTCCCTGTCATTGTCCTTGTCTTTATTTATTCATTCGATTATGCAATGTTTCTAGCAGCTGCACTATCCCTTTTCTTTATGTATCAGCCAGCAGAATGGCCTAGATATGACATGTAGAGAGATCATCCCAAATATAGATTTGATCCCTGCAGTAGCTGGTGCATGAAACGCATCTTCAAGTATTATTATGGCAACATGATGACCCCTTTACTTTCACCAGGGACGTTGGTCTTAGCTGCTCCTGAGCTCTGTGTGCTCTCTGCTAAATCAGTGAATATATGTCTAAGATGTCTAAAGACAGTTTTCTCCTTCCACTGTTTCTAACATGGTGTTGGAAGTACTCTAAATCAGCAGTCTCAGTGCTCAATCTAATGTTTTGCGTAGGACTCTGATATACTCCTACAGAGAATGTGATCCAGGTCTGGATGAGTTATGAGGAGGAGGGCTGAGATGAAAGTGGAGGCTGTGTCAAGGACTATTATTACATGTTTCAAAGCTGGCTTTTCCTTCCTGCACCAGGATATGAAAATGGCCCTGAAGCATAATCCCTCTATGGCAATGGCTTTCCTTTACAGGGTCTATTATAACTTCACTCATGATGTGGCTTAACAGGTTATGGTGATGAAGAAGACTCACGCAATTCAGAATGCCAAACTCTTATGAGTTGGGAGTTGTATTACATTAGCTTGTGTTGCACAACAAAGTGAAAAAAATATTTTTACAAATTCTGGCAGGAGCAGTAATTTGACAGAGAAGCTAGATCTGTGACTAAAAGTTCAAAGGGTAAAATGCCTGGGAATATGTATAGTAGGTGGGAGATTTAAAGGTTGTTAAATTCAATAGTGTGTGGGTTTATAGAAAGGTCATAATGTCTACACGGTTTAGCCCAGATTCTCTCAAAGAGCTGTTGAAGTACTACATCCTGAAAAAAACTACACCATCCATCCTCCCCCGTGTAGAACATGAAGGGACAGATGATGAATGAGCTTGTCTCTGTTTTTGATGCCTGTATATCAACACTTTCGTCTGTCTATTGCGTGACATCACGTATAAGGTCGTTGGGGGTGCAAGTTCCCAGGATATACTAACAACAGGAGGTTTATTCGTTTTCACCCTGAAGAGACAGAGTATGGTTTGTTACAGGTCATCCATAATCCTGCTGCGTCAGAATCTCAACAGATTCTAGGTTTCTTAGACAGGTCAGGAGCTGAACCCAGCCCATTCACACATCTGGATCTGCTCAGTAGGAGCCGGGGGATCAGGGCAACCTATTGGTACTGTGTATATATGCCTGTGTGTTTCTCTCTTAGTAACATACTGGAGACTGCCCTCTATTTCTTAAATGTTTAGAGACATTTAAAACACATTTAGAAAAGTCAGAACTCTTGAAATCTTGAAATTTCATTAGTCCTTAGTGTTTCACACCAGTTTTGTTGGAAGACCTAGAGTAGAAAATTAATTGATGAATTTGTTTGAAAAACATCCAGAGGGGACAGTGAGCGATAGACAGGAAGTCAGGGAGGGAGAAGGAGGATGACATGCAGCAAAGGGCCGCGGGTTGGACTTGAACCCGTGGCCACTGTAGTCAGGACTAAGCCTAAGTGCTCTAACAGGTGAGCCACTGAGGCGCCCCTTGACTTGGAAATTCTTGCTTTAAAAACTGACCACTGTTCACAAACATGGAAAGAAAAAGAGATGCAGACAAAGAAAAAGCTGCACATACTGCATGAAACAATTTATTTCCAGGTATGATTTAAGCCAATATTTTGTAATGGATCAGCATGGTTTTATGTGTCACACAGAATTATAGAGTAGTTATGGCAAAAGTGACAACTTTGTACACAATGGCCCAACTGCACTGCCTAAGAATATAGTTAAATTTGATGAAGAATAAGGGTGAAGATGAATCTGATCCTGTGTTTCAACAAATCAGTTTATCTTCAGATTGCCAGCTCAACAGACTCTCTGAAATGTAGTCATTTGAAGTTGTTGAATACATTTTCCTCAGTATTTAATATGCTTCATCAGCTAACTAGTTAGTTAGTAAGATAAGCTAACTACACCAAGACTTGAAAACCTTCATATTTCTGTGTAATATGAGTGATTGAGCTGCGCTAAATAAATTGGATACATTGGCTGGTTGTGTATGAAGGAAAACACATGATGTTATCTCTGCTCACCATTAGCAGCCCCAGTTTGGTGGTAAATTAAAATGAGGTTGAAATGATTTTTGACACCACATTTAGCATGACAGTGTCACTGTCACCCCACAATGAAGTTTTGGGACAAAAGCTTGTGTCACTGCCAAAGTTTGGCTGTGATGGAATCCCAAATTTATTCCTTTGTGGGAGATTAAATTTTTCATTTCCCCTGAGTTGAACACTTATAACCCAGAATTCCAACAGTGTAGTTGGTCACCGTGGAGATGGAAAGGCATTTGTACTATTCATACATTCAGTTAATGAAGAGTTGCACTGAGATCGTGAACAGCTGGTTTTGCAGGCACATAAATCAATAATTTATCTTCAGAGTGTTGAGAAAGAAGTTTAACAGTCTCCTCAAATGAAACAAACCAAAACTACCACACTATATAAACAAACTTACCAGTAACACTCTGCAGGGCTCAGCACCTGATAAGCATACAATACAGTAAGTGAGTAAAAGGGACAGAGCATTTGCTGTCAGGGCCCCACGGCTCTGGAAAGACCTGCCTGAGGAAATCTGGCTTCCTGAGTCAGTGACATCTTTTAAATCCCTTCTGAAAACATGCTTTTATTGGAGAACCTATCCTGACTTTGTTTGAGTTTTTACTTTATTTTATTTGTCTTAGTATTCACTTTAAATCCGTTTTGTAATTTCTTTAACCTACATCAGTGAGGTGCTCCTATTTTTTATCTTACGATCTTAGTATATTTGTGCGCCCTGTTGTAGCATGCTGTAAGTGGAGTTTTGAAAAGTTATTATGTTATATTAAGTTATTATTGTTATTATATATCACGTCTGCTCTGCACCAGTTGAACCATTTGTTTTCACCCAGAGTGAAATGATGAAATGCTATTTTGTAATCACAGCCGAGAGAATCATGTTTCAAGCGTGTCACTACCATGCAGTATTTAGGCTATTGGAGACGTGTATGCTACAAGCCATGTCTTTTGGGGTATTAAATTGTTGAGAGATGACAGATATCCTTTTTAAAACTCCAGTAGGATTAAGTGAGATAGCCCTAATTGAATTAGATTCTGAGTCTAATGGGCCAGAGCAGGATCCATGTAATTGTGACAGATTCTTCACTCTGTCTTCCCCGCCTTGTTCACTTCTTCTCTCAGCACTTGTTGCTGGGTTAATGTCAGAGGGGGATTCAGGGCCACCTGGCAGCCTTTCAACTGCGATTACGGGGGAACAATATGCGACACAGTGCAGAGTGTGTTCATGGCACACTTCCAGGAGAACAGAAGTTACCCCCATTCTTTACGTGACTTATCTACATGTTACGCTCTATCTCCTGTGCTGCTCTCCAAGTCCTTCTGTTTTACAGCCTTTGGCAATCCCACATCTCGGAGCAGTGGCATATCCTGATGTTTAAATTGCCTTTCAGTGTCTGGTGCCGCCCCGTCTAGTGCTATCCAAGTCCCATGTTTCTGTTCATGTGTGTCCTTGCAACAGGACACACTTAAACTTTACAATTTTAAAGTTCCTTTAGTACCACATTTGGTTTTAATACTTTAAATATTACACTTTGTCCCAGTCCGTTCTATTTCCATTTGAATGCACATTTCATTATCTGGAGGAGTACACTCATCTTCTCCTCCTCTACCATTTTTGTACTTATACCTACTTTTGTAACAGCAGTCACCGCAACAATTCACTATTCTGAGGCCTTTTGATATCTTAGAGGTTGGTAGTGTGGCAAGGTCCCAGTTTAATAATTGGTCTTGTTCATGGTGTCCTCTCAACAGTTTTGTAGTGGTTTGTAATCATAGTCTCTGGGAAAAAGGGTTTCTATACTGTCAGGGGATTTTTTAGTTCTATCCAGTGGTTCAGTGGTTGGCTACTGGGAAAATTGACAGCAAGGATGACTCTGTGTATCCAGTTCTTTTAATATAGCCATGGGATCCCCCGCAGTCTCCGGTGACCATCCCTTGACATTTGATTAAGAAAGGCTTTCATACATGGTGCATTGGTGGATCACCTTAAGTAAGGTATAAGGTTAATGTGTGGATACAAATATGATTATTAAGTGGGACATTACCCATCAGTGGTTTATTTGGAAAAGATTCAGGCTATATTATACGATGAATGTAGTTGTTGTGTTTACCGGCAAGTGTAATTTGTGGCTTGTTTTGGTGAGCTGTAGTTTTCCTGATGATTAGTTAAAACTATCTGAACTAGTTACTGACGGCACTCGCAGGGAAACTACGATCTAAAAGAAGACACTGACTTTGACCTACTACACAACACACACCCTGTACACTTACATAGACACATGCAAGACCACACAAACACACACACACACACACACACACACACACACACACACACACACGGTACAACCTGTTGCTGCACTTTTTCTCGTCCTGAGGCTCCTGACCACTCACCTGTCTTTTACACAAGAACAAATTAAAGTAACTCGAGGCCAAAATGTCACCCACCGAAAACATGATTTCAACGTTCTGTCAAGTTCCTCCTCTGACTGGTGAACCATATGAAAATGGCTGGTGGAATATTCCAGTTCCGTATGAAGTCCTCAACATTTTGCTGCTTTCTTTGTTTGTGACAATAAATCAAATATCTTTGGGATCTGGACTGTTGGTGAGAAAAAGCAATTTGAAGACCTCACCTTTACATTTTTTAGACCAACAGTTAACAGATTAATTGAGAAAAATATCTGCAGATTAGTTGATAATGAAAATAATCATTAGTTGCAGCACTAATCAACAGCATATTACTATGATGCACCAACAAATTATTTTCAAAATGACTGGATTTACTTTTATAAACTGCATGTAATAGACCAAAAGCTTGAACATGGTGTTTTTATCTTCCAAGATATTATGTTTCAGACTTTATATGGTTATATGATAAAACTGATATACTGATAAACAAACAATGTATTTAGATCTACGACAAAAAAGACAATTGTTAGAGTCTACTTCCAGCTACTACTACTGTGGACATTAGGATGTACAGAATTATTTTTTGTTTAGTCTGAAAAGTACACCTCTGTCTACATCACTCCTCTCTTCTCTTCTCTCCCTGTTTTTACTTCACGTGGACCTCCTTATTCATTTGGTAGAGACTCCAATCTACCATAGCATACTTCTCATTTTAAAGATGGCCC